>NC_081353.1:25106970-25116849 GCF_029784015.1 Lycium ferocissimum | reverse complement strand
AATTATTTCAACAACTTACTCATATGTTGCGACGGATATCTCATATGTTCAACAACTTACTCATATGTTGCCGCATAGATATCTCATATGTTGCAACAACTCCTCAATTGTTGCAGCATATTCACGATATTGATCACATTGAACTTATTTGTTTATACTGAATAACATTGAATTCATTTTTTTTATCACTAACTATGGTCGAATTAAGTACTTCACATCAAATCACTCTAATGATCACTCGATTTAGGAAGAATACACTTAGAATTGCCCATCTAATCCATGAAATTACTATCTAATCCATTAAGGATGTTAGTAGATATATATATATATATATATATATATTCATCACTAAATACCATTTATTTTCTTTTTTTAACACTAAATATGGGTGAATCAAGTAGTTCTCTCACGACCCAACCCGCCATGACTGGCACCCAACTAAATCCCAGTGGGCGAACCAACACACAAGATCTCTATTCATTTAAGTCTGATTTTATATTAAACAAGTCAAACGATTATACTCATTCATGCATCAAATAAACTGAGTAAGTCATGCCATAAAATACTAAAACAAGTGCAGAAGTCTAACTATTACAAATTCCCCAAAATTCGAAAGTCATCGTACATGACTCTAAGCCAAAAACACGTCTAAGAACTGAAATTTGTCTAATAAATGTCCATAATGTCCAGAATAAGAAAAGACATCATAAGTGGAAGATCTTCGAGCAGTACGAGAGAAGGAGCTCACCACAAAATCGTCGCCAAATATCCTCCACGCTAGATGCGAGGACGAGTAGCGATCTCTATATCAAAATTTGCGCTCAAAGAATGCGGAAGGTAGTATCAAGACAAACACTATGTACCGTAAGCATCATAGGCCGACTAAGATTAGTATTATGCATATCTCATGAAATCACTAAAATAAACAAGCCAGTCAATCATACACGAATATCAATACATCACAACAAGTCAGCCACAGACAAACACAACAAATCACCGAATTGCCAAGAATCACAAACACGTTAACTACAACGGAGATAAAAGTACACTATACCCCCACTCGTTGTACACACATGCTATCTGATGTCATAGCTCAGTAGTCATGACCTGCAGGGGACCCATGGTGTCCATGTACCACTCGTTCCGGAACACTCCTCTGATCCGAGCACAACCTCCTCTCCGGAACCAACCTCGGACGCGGGATATAACAATAAACCTCTCATTTCTAGAACTATCCTCGGACCACGAGCCCATAATCTAGGCCATATATGTGCTTTGTCATACCTTTTACAGTAATGTGTTTCTTACCTTCTCAATATCCATATTCACCTCATCATTTCATGTCACAATACCCTCGAGAAGACTATATTAACTTCTCATCACAATACAACCACTGTAGATAAAATCACACGGGAATAACGGCATGAAGCCTACACAACATTCAATAATACACACATAGGAGCTTAACAACACAATATCATGTAATGAATACTAGATATGCTTTCTCCTAATGAAATCACAACATACATTCAACTAACCGAAGTCTAACTCAAGTAAACCGTAACCTACCTCAGAGTAGAGCTGGAACAATGCCTGTTACTCTGCCACAACCTTTCTTTTCCTCAAAGCTTCAATACGTTCACGCTTTAGAAATAGAAGACTCACTGAGTCACATTGCTCAATTTGCAAATACCAAGGCGAGAAATACCCTTCCCTCTCCCCATTCTAAGGGTGGATGATTCTCTAGGTGGTAGACAACCTATCAAAAGCCCCTAATATTCATGAACCATCAATTTCTACCACATTCTATCAAACATTCCCATCACAACAGTTTTTCCATGGCAAAGACACCATTTTTATAGAACCCTAGGCCTCCAATCACTTAGTTTGTGTCTCTAACTATTCAATTTATGATCAAGAGCAACTAACCAATGTATTTAGAGGAAAAAGTATGCGATAATAACCTTAACCCATCATTTAGGAGCTTTATTAACATTCTAGGGTTTCTATTTCAATTTCACCATTAAAGACCCATGGGGATGATTACAATAATGAAGGGGAAAGGAATGATAGAATGAAAAGCAATGGAACTTACCTGCCAAGATTGTCTTAACCTAGCTTGAAAATTCTCTCTAAGTGTTTGTTGGGAAGTGTGTTGGGGTGGGTGTTATGAATGAGAAAATAAAACTAAGGCATTTAAAACCCGGCTATTGCCTCCCGTCGACCGCTGAGGTGGTCACTCCGCCGCTGCAACGGTCCCACTATAGCGGTCGAGTGACCGCTATAACGGTCCCTAACTTTCCCGCCTGATCGCTATGGCGGTTGGTTCACCGCTATAGCGGTAATCCCACCACTGCAGCGGTCCATTTTAGGCAGTGAGGTCGGTTTTCTATCCAGTTTTTCCCCCTATCACCCCACATTTCATCCAAGGCCTCAAAACATAATACAACACATACACATATATAAAAAGACGCCTTACGAATCCACCCGCGGCCTCAGAATTCCCAATGGAGTCCTAAATTCCCATAACGACCGAAAGGATCGTTATACCAGATACCAATTAAGACACTGTTCGTCCCCGAACGGACTAGGATGAGAATCTAGGGAGGAGTTACCTGACTCGGCGAAAAGTTGAGGGTATTTGCTGCGCATATCCGACTCTGTTTCCCAAGTAGCTTTTTTCACTGGTCGATCCTTCCACTGAACTTTCACAGAAGCTATTTCCTTGGACCTCAACTTGCGAACATCCCTGTCTAAGATAGCAATCGGCTCTTCCTCATATGACATATTTTCATCTAACAACATCGAATCCCAATGGATAATATAGGAACCATCACCGTGGTACCTCTTCAACATCGACACATGGAACACCGGATGAACGTCTGATAAACCCGTAGGTAAAGCCAATTTATAAGCCACCTCCCCCACACGTTTGAGAACCTCAAACGGACCAATGAACCTCGGGCTAAGCTTGCCCTTCTTTCCAACCTCATCACACCCATCATAGGTAGACCTTCAATAAGACTTGCTTCCTTTCCTCAAACTCAAGATCTTGACATCTTGTCCGCATACTCTTCTCGCCCATTCCGCGCCGCTAACAACTTGGCTTGAATCACCTTCATCTTCTCTGGGGACTCTCTCAGAAGATCAATGCCCTAAGGCCTCACCTCCAACAGATCGAACCACCCAATAGGAGACCTACACCTCCTCCCATACAACGCCTCAAACGGAGCCATATCAATGCTCGAGCGATAGCTATTATTATAAGCAAATTCGGCTAAAGGCAAGAACTGATCCCAATGCCCGCCGAAATCTATCACACACGCACGAAGCATATACTCCAGAACCTGAATAGTCCGCTCGGATCGCCGTCGTCTGAGGATGGAAGGTTGTGCTAAGATCTAACCTCATACCCAACTCCTCATGCAAACACTTCCAAAACCTGGATGTGAACGTGGTACCCCTATCGGACACGATGGAGATAGGAACCCCGTGGAGTCTAAGTACCTCCCGAATGTAAACTTTAGCTAACTTCTCTGCATCATAAGTTATTTTCACTGGAATAAAGTGAGCAGACTTAGTCAACCTGTCAACAATAACCCAGATAGAGTCAAACTTCCCTAGTGTCTTCGGAAGACCCACTACGAAATCCATGGCTATTCTTTCCCACTTCTATTCAGGAATGGGCATTCTCTGCAATGTACCCCTAGGTTTCTGATGTTCATACTTCACCTATTGGCAATTTAGGCACTACGCAATAAACTCTACAATATTCCTCTTCATCCTAATCCACCAGTAATGTTGCGTCAAGACACGATACATCTTAGTGACACCAGGATGGATAGAATACCTCGAACTATGAGCCTCTATCAGAATGGTCTTAATCAATCATGGCCTCCTTGGCCTCACCACGCAACACCTTGTCTCGTATTTTACACAGCTTAGCCTTGATCTGCTATAAAAATGATGACCGAGCCTCAACACAAGCCAACACCGTGCCTGTGTTAGAGATATCCAGTCTCATAAAAGTATTAGCCAGAGTCTGCACCTCTCTAGCCAACGGACGCGCAGAAGAAATTAAACGAGCCAGACTTCCCATACTAGCCGACTTTCGGCTCAATGCATCAGCTACCACATTAGCCTCACCAGGGTGATACAAGATGGTGATGTCATAGTCCTTCGGCGCTCCATCCACCTCCGTTGTCTAGTTCGATCTTTCGAGTGAACACATGCTGCAAACTGCGATGGTCTGTGTACACTTCATAATGGACACCATACAAGTAAGGCCTCCGCATTTTCAATGCAAACACCACCGCTGCCAACTCTAGATTATGAGTAGGATAGTTCTTCGCATGCACCTTCAACTGCCGAGAAGCATAAGCAATCACCTTCTTTTCCTGCATCAAGACAACACCCAAACCAGAACGTGAAGCATCACGATAAACAACAAAATCCTTGCCCTCAACGGCAATGCCGAATCGGTGCCGTAGTCAACAATATTTTCGAGCTTTTGAAAGCTCTCCTCACACTTGCTCGACCACTCGAACGGTACCTCCTTCCGAGTAAAATGGGTCATATGAGAAGCAATCGAAGCAAACCCTTTCACAAACCGACGATAGTAGCTAGCCAGACCCATAAAACTACAAATCTCGTCACCGTCACAAGGGCTTAGCCCATTCCTTGATCGCTTGAATTTTCCAGATCCACTATAATACCCTCTTTCGAAATAACATGCCCGAAGAAAGACACAGAAAAAGGGGAAAGGAATGATAGAATGAAAAGCAATGGAAATTACCTCACAAGATTGTCTTGCCCTAGTTTGAAAATTCTCTCTAAGAGTTTGTTGGGAAGTGTGTTGGGGTGTTATGAATGAGAAAATAAAACTAAGACATTTAAAACCCGCCTATTGCCTCCCGTTGACCGCCGCGCGTCGTTCGCCATCGCGCCTATCCCCGCCGCGGTCCAAGTGACCGCTATAGCGGTCCCTAACTTTCCCGCTATAGCGGTCCCTAACTTTCCCGCCTGACCGCTATGGCGGTTGGTTCACCGCTATAGCAGTAATCCCACCGCTGTAGTGGTCTATTTTGGGCAGTGAGGTCGGCTTTATGTCCAGTTTTTCCCCCTATCACCCCGCATTTCATCCAAGGCCTCAAAACACAATACAACATATGCACACATATAAAAAGACGCCCTACGAATCCACCGCGGCCTCGAAATTCCCAATGCAGTCCTAAATTCCCATAACGACCGGAAGGGTCGTTACAGGTTCGCATCAAATCACTTAATGATCACTCGATTTAGTGCATACTGACTTAGTAGATCATCTCTCTTGACTCAAAATACGTCAAATTGATTAAGTATTATACATTGATCACTAAATATCGTTGATTTCCTTTGTTTATCACTAAATATGGGTGAATCAAGTAGTTCACATCAATTCACTCTAATGATCACTCGATTTAGTGCATACTGACTTAGTATATCATCTTTCCTGACTCAAAATACATCAAATTGATTAAGTATTATACATTAATCACTAAATATCGTTGATTTCCTTTGTTTATCACTAAATATGGGTGAATCAAATAATTCACATCAATTCACTCCAATGATCACTCGATTTAGTGCATACTGGCTTAGTAGATCATCTTTCCTGACTCAAAGTACATCAATATGATTAAGTATTATACATTGATCACTAAATATTGTTGATTTCCTTTATTTATCACTAAATATGGGTGAATCAAGTAGTTCACATCAATTCACTCTGATGATCATTGGATTTAGTGCATACTGACTTAGTAGATCATCTTTCTTGACTTAAAATACCATCAAATTGATTAAGTATTATATATTGATCACTACATATTGTTGATTTCCTTTGTTTATCACTAAATATCATTGATTCCCTTTGTTTATCACTAAATATGGATGAATCAAGTAGTATATGTTGCAACAACTGTAATATATGTTGCAGCAAGTGTAGTATCTGTTGCAACAACTGTAGTATCTATTGCAGCAAGTGAGATACTTGTTCCAACAAGATACTAGTTCCTGCAACAAGTCTTGTTACTTGTTTGATAAAACCGAACAAGTTACAGAGTTGTTGCAACAGATTCATTACTTGTTGAAAACTGTTCAGCAATTTATTAACAAGAATACACACATTTGTGATTTGAACACGATCAACATATCATATAAACCAAGTTCACAAACACCAAGAACATAAATTATCATTCTAAAAAAGAACAATATTAAAATGTCATAAAGTTCCAAAAAATAACTATTTTTGTGCCAGCTGTTTTGCATAAGGAGCATTTGTTTTTCCTCGATCGCAATGATTCCCCGATTCCACGTCTCCTCTTTGTCCGCCTTCTTCCGGGTTTTCTAGGATCAACATATGGCGGAGGTATCTCTCTCTAATTCAAAACTTCTTTTCAAGAATTTTTTTGGGAGGTGGGTGATGCAAAAAACAAAAACTAAAAACTTTTCAAAATTTTTTTTTTAAAACAAAATATTTTTGGGTGGGTGAGTGGAGTAAGAAACCAAAGAAAAAAATTACTTTTCAAGATTTTTTTTTTTTTTGGAAGGAGGGGGTGGGGGAGGTTGGTGGATGGGGTGGGGGTGGTGCAAAAAATCAAAAACAAAAACTTTTTCAAAACTTTTTTTTTAAATATTTTTTTTTGGGAGGGTAAATAAAAAAAAAAACAAAAAAAACTTTTCAAAATCTTTTTTAAAAAAACATTTTTTTGGTAGGGTGTGGGGGTGGGGGGCAAGGGCAGGGAGGGGTGGATCGGGTGGGGGTGGTGCAAAATCAAAAACAAAAACTTTTCAATTTTTTTTTTTAAAAATAAAATTAATTTTTTTGGGAGGGCGGGGGGGTGGTGTACAAAAAACAAACAAAAAAACTTGTCAAAATCTTTTTTAAAAAAAACATTTTTTCGTGGGAGGCGGGGTGGGGGTAAGGGCGGGGGAGGGGTGGATGGGGTCAGGGGTGGTGCAAAAAACCAAAAACAAAAATTTTTCAAAACTTTTTTTTAAAATAAAATTAATTTTTTTTGGAGGGTGGGGCGGGGCGGCAGGGGGGGGGTGGGTGGTACCAAAAACAAACAAAAAAAAATTTTCAAAATCTTTTCTTAAATTTTTTTTTTCATGGGGGTTCGGGATCGAGGGTGGGGGTGGTGCAAAAAATCAAAAACAAAATCTTTTCAAAACTTTTTTTTTAAAATAAAATTAATTTTTTTTGGAGGGTGGGGCGGGGGGGGGGGGGGGGGGGGGGTGGGTGGTACCAAAAACAAACAAAAAAAAATTTTCAAAATCTTTTCTTAAATTTTTTTTTTCATGGGGTTCGGGATCGAGGGGGGGTGGTGCAAAAAAACAAAAACAAAAACTTTTCAAAACTTTTTTTTTAAAATAAAATTAATTTTTTTTGGGAGGGTGGGGGTGGTGGGGTGCGAGGGTGGGTGGTACAAAAAAACAAAAACAAAAAAAAAACTTTTCAATTATTTATTTTAAAAAAACATTTTTTGTTGTGGGGGTGGGGGTGAGGGGCAAGGGCAGGGGGCGGGGTGGGGGTTGGGGGAGGGAGGGGGTGGGGACGGGGTGGTGGGGGCAGGGGGTATTTTATGATTTATATGGGTTGGGTCAAAGTGTTAAAAATAAAACTTTAAGGCAATGTGTAAAAAACAAACCTTTGGGTCAAAGTGTTAAAAATATAACTTTGGGGCAAGTCAAAACTCCCTAATCACTAATCCAAAGTTTATCATCCCTACTCAATTAAAAAAACTAGAGTTATCCCAACTCAATTTTTAAATCTTTTTGTCTCCTTTAATTAAAAACCCCGACTCTCTTTCTGCTACTGTGAGAATGAAACAATGAATGATGGTGATATGGTGTACATACGGAGATATGGTGGTGTTTGAGAGGAATTTTTGAATCCCCAAGGGAATACATAATTATATTTTTATACAAAACATATACATTATTTATATGCCATTATAAGAATGCATATGTAGTATATAATTAAAAGATAAGGGTTAAAAATACATCCTAACTATTGTTTTTATTTTTATTTTTTTAGTTTTACATCCAAACTATCATAAGGTTGAGAAAACTACCTAAACTGTCACTTTCTAGTTTGCAAAACACACCTGAACTAAATGTGTGAACTCACTCTCCAAAAGGCAAGTGAAACTGAAATTTTCTCAAAAAATTTATCCACACAGCATAAGTAATGCTATGGTGGCGCCTACATGGAAATTAAAAAGTTAATATTTTTTTTATAAAAAAAAGTATATATTTTTTTTATAAAAAAAAAGTATATATATTTTTTTAAAAAAACTGCATTATTTTTTTTTAAATAAAAATCGCATTTAAAAAAAAAAAAAACAAATCTGGATTTTTTTGAAAAAAATATCAATAAATTTAGAAAATCAGAAAAAAAAAAGATTTAAAAACATGTGAAAACTAAATAATCAGTTTTTTTTTTTTTTTTTTTTTAAAATAACTTTTCCATTTTTTAAACTATTTTTTTATTTTTTCTAATTTTTTTACAAAAATTATTATTTTTCAGTTTGTTTTTTAAAACAAATAGTTTTTTTTTTTTTTTAATTTCCATGTAGGTGCCATTGTGACATCATTTATCCACATGGACAACACTTAGCAACATTTTTATATAAAATGGAGAGTGCAGATCACATGTCATTCAAACATAATTTGAGGTGTGTTCTGCAAACTAGATAGTGATAGTTTAGGTAGTTTTCTCAACCTTCTGATAATTTAGGTATGAAACTCAAAAAACAGTAATAGTTGGGGTGTGTTTTTGACCCTTACCTCTATAATTAATGTATAATAACGTATAAGGATGTATATGTAAAGTTACAAAAGAAGTTGAGCAATTTATATATAGCTATACAGAGTAGATATATTATCTATAAAGTGCAATTTGAGCTGATTTATGTGTTAATACATGATTATACAAAATATATACATTATATATATAAAAAATATGTAATATTTATATAATGATACGACAGCTGCAAACTAGATGCACGGGCTGTATATATGGGTTATTTCCCCTATTTTTTGAACTTTTTTTTTTGCACGGATTGTCCTTCTTTTGGGGCGGGCTTTAATTTTTGTCCCTCAAATGATGGTATTTAATTTTTGCCCTTCGCTTAAAAAAGTGACTGAAAAACTCCAAATTTCTGGGTTTGAATTCCCACTCAGTAAAAAATAATAATTTTGCAAGGCAAGACTTTTGCAAAAAAGCTGCCTTATGCGGCAGACTTTGCCTGAAGGCATAACTAAAAGTTTATCTTACAAGGCAAAGTCTGCCGTCTCCGGTATAGGTTTAAAGAAACCTATGCCTTGCAAATTATTATTATTTTTCGATTATGCTGGGTTTCGAACCCAGAACTTCAGGGTATTTTCGATTACCTTTTTAAGAGAAGGACAAATATTATAAACCAGCGAATTAAGGGACAAAAATTAAAGACCAGTCCCTATGAGGACAATCGTGCAAATTGCCCTCTGTTTAACCTGATGACATTTATCTGGAGAGGCCCAACAATTAGAAACCCACAAAGCAGCTCAAGGTCATGGTGCATAAATTCGGGGGAGGGGGGGGGGGGGGGGGGGGGACACTTTTGTAACCAGAAAAAAAAAATTTGAACCAAACTAACCCATTAAAAAAAAAGAACCAAACTAGGCTTCACGCACAGAATCTGTGCGTGAAACCCGTAGCTAAAACCCCCGGACCCACCCTTTATTCTCTTCTCTTTCAAACTCAAAATTAAGGTTTTTTGCGTACTTTGACCGAAGATTAGTCACGTTTCAAAACACCGGAATATAAATATTTTATATAGAACATAATATTTT
>NC_081353.1:25024634-25106870 GCF_029784015.1 Lycium ferocissimum | reverse complement strand
ATTAAAGTATAGGGAATAATGGTAATAATAAATTTTCCCAAGACATATATCCAGGGATTTTTTAAATTTAAAAAGGGAAAAAAAAGGGAAACAAGTAAAAGTGCATAGAGAAAATAAATTTGTGTAGGAGAATAAAATTGAATCGTATACGTCATACGAGGTTAGGAATAAATATTGAAGAAGAACGCGAAAAGTCAAAAGCGAACAAGTAAAAGTGCACGTAGGAAATAAATGCGTCGGACAATTAAAATTTAAGCGCATACATCTATACATGAGATGGGAATAAATATTAAGACAATGACATATGTCCAAGTGAGATTAAAAATAGTTGCAGAAAGTGATACAAGTTAGAGATAAAAGCTTCGGTACAAGCATTCATTGCGTGTACAATTTGTAGAGCTTTTGGTACAACTTGGGTAGATATTGTGGTTCGTACTCGCAAGGCACTTATATATATATATATATATATATATATATATATATATATATATATATATATATAAAAGAAAATGAAATGGACTCAAAAGTAAGACTTTCGTCTCAATCCTAGTTGTCTTACTTTTTCTTTTTTTGCATCCAAAAAGAGTGTCACTTTTTATATTTAAGCTACTGACAATTCAAATATCATATCTCATGTTAAAAACACAAAATTTAAATGACCATTTAGTACATGACTACATTATATACATCTTTAATTTAGGATTATAAGATTCAAACATTCCCTTTTATTTTTAAATTTTGTGCCTACTTAAACTAAGATATTTAAATTGGGGACGGAGCAACTATATACGAAGAGGAAAAACGAAGATGATAAATTAAGGAAAAGTCAGAACTTTTAAACAGTGGCAAAAAGCAAGAAAACAAATGATCTATATTCTATAGTGCATTAGTAATATGGACAGTGTCCCATCTCCAAATAGCAAGTGTACTACTAACATGTGTCCCTGTTGGTCCCACCTCTTTGTACAATTTACCTAGCTATTTGTACACTTTGATATTGCAGTGTTCGTCCCTTACGGGGCTTTTATATATATACTAGATTTATTCGAAAGCCGCGCAGAAAGACGGGTTTAACGTGTTATATAAAAGTGGTCCGACTTTTCAAGGTACTTCCTTATTCGTTTTGTAGGAGTTTAACTAAAAAAAAGAACCAGTACCATCAAGTTTAAATATTACTCAAGATAATATGCTTCATATTGTGCGGAACAAAGTTATATTATTACATTGCCAAGCTTGCTAGAAAGAGAAAAGTTGTGAAATTGTTGATGTTCTTGGTGTAAGTGGTATAACTGATTCAACCGCTTGTTGTCGGTTGTGGAAAAGAGGAGAGAAACTTGTACATATCCCGATAAACCTGCAAATTGTATGCAATCTTTAAGGTATACCATCAATGTTTGAGAGAGTTGGAATAAAAGTTCAAAATCATGCAGCAGTATGTGGATTCTATTAACAAACCATAAGAGTGCCCAAATTAAAAAGTTGAAACAAATTAACCGGAATTTAACACATTAAGTTGGAAATGTTTTACATGTGAAAGACCAGAAGAATGAAAAGAGAAATGTAGAGATTAGAGGAAAGTGATGGTAAAACACCAACCCTTGCAAAGCAAAACAGAGGTAAGCACAATATTATCGAACTAAAGGAAGCTCCCAGCAAATTTTCAAGAAACAGAAGCAGCAAAGCAACATACATATTATGTAAAAGAGATTTGATTTCGAGAAGATAATTCCCTATTTGTTTTAATTGTTTAGTAGAGTTAAATAAAATTAATGTAGTATGCCTCATATTATGTACATTCAATAGTGGAACAAAGTTATAGTACTACATTGTAAATGCAACTGGACTGTAGCAGCGATTGTTGGCAGCACGTGATTCATCTAGGTATTACTTGAAAAAGGAGGACCAAGCATGCGAAGTTACAAGTCACAATTAATACATTCATTTTGTGAAGCCAAAAATAAGATTACTCTGAATTTGCTCTAATAAACTTTAAATTTTATTCTTTAAAGTGATTTCTTTAAATGCATGCTAGATATCAAATTTTATATTCCATCCTTACAAACATTGAAGTATACCTTCATGCCAAAATCTATACTGATCGTATATCTAAAATTAGGCAACCAGAAAATCTCAGACTCAACTAAATAGAAAGCATTGCATCTTCAATAGACAAGTAGATGAATGTGTACCTTTACTTAAAGTAACATTATATGCTGACTTGAGCTTTAAAAGGGAAGAGACACTCTTTTGGTCTGACTTTGATCTGCATCAGAGATAAGGATGATGTTGCAGTAGAAAACTTGGTGGCAAACAAAAGAGCTAAGTCCATAATTTTTGTGTGTGTAATATAAGGAAGAAGCAGAAAAGAAACATATCATTACACCAACTGTGCCCGTGATGAGCATCGGGTTTTCCCAACATCGTTGTATATATAAGATCTAATATTGGAATTTCATGGTGTTCTAATTGTGTTGTAACATTATCCAAAGAAAAGGAAATATCATGCTAGAAAGAAAAAAACAGTGAGATTGTCAATGTTCATGTAGGTAGTCCAACTTATGCATGAGTTATGCTACAATTGGGTGAAATCTGACTTTAACAGCTGTTGGCAACACATATCTCAGCTGGGTCTCCACCGAAAAAAGAAAGGCAAGAATTAGAATTGAGAATGTTGAAAGTGCAAACAAATTTGAAGTATCACTTCAGTTAAAGTTTGATGCTAGGAGTCTCTACTGAATTAGAAAAATACCAAAAGTAATGAGAAGCAAAACTTTTTTTCACTTTGCCCACACACTGTAATGCCAGCTAAAATAAACACCAGTTTAATATGACTATCTCTGCTGAAAAAAAATCTCTAGCAAATCATAATACCTATGGCAAAATACCCAACAGCTGAGGAGGCACATAAAAGATTTGAGGAAAAGTAAGTATACCATAAGAAAGTTGAGCCAAGAATTCCTTTTAAAAAAATGCTAAGCAATTGACCAGAACAGGTACCCCGAAAGGATTTGGACACACAGCATACTGATTAAAGCCTTTTGTTAAGAACTTTTGTTAATTTTTATTACATGCTATGCACAAAGTTAAGAGAAAGTGAGAAAGGAGACATAAAGGCAGATAAAGAATGCTCATGTATCAGGAAAATTAGTCAACACAAGGATGATTATAAAAACCCATCACAGGTTCAGAATTGATGCTAAGATAAAGCAGGCATAATGGAGAAATTCACTTACTTTGGAAGAATTCATGCCAGCTGGAAGCATGAGCTTTATTTGCATGCTTAAAAGATAACATCAACGTGATTCTTATATGGGAGCCGAAGAGTTTGAACTCCAAAGTGAAGCTGCTCATTGCAATCACAATTGAAAAAAGAAAAATTCACTCATAAGCTAGTATAGACCAAGAAAGCAACTTATCTCTAAGTTGTCTTTGTTCAATCACTATACGTAAGCAAATTTAGAGAAAAGAGTCCCAAACTCGTCCAACGCATAAATTAATACCCAGAGGAAAAATTAAATTAAAAAAGGATGTACGAAATGAATCACAAGAACAAGTTTAAGCATAGAATGTGCCTTTACTTATTAAAAAATCATAACATTCTCAATTTACTGTTTCTTCATCCCAGGCTCCTCCGAAATAAAAAAATAAAAATAACAGAAGCACCCAGATCATGAAAAAAAAAAAAAAAAGGGTCAACGGGGAAAAGGCTCATCCCAAAAATCAAATAACTTTCTGTACCTTGATCGACAGATTTGGCTAGTGATTGAATAGTGCCCTCTTTATGAAAGACAACAGAGACAAAAGCAGAGGAAGATGTGGCCTCTGAAGTGAAGTCCACAAATATAGATAAAACATGTTCTAGTTAGATGTAATGTGATAAGAAAATTTATAAGATTTCTGAAATACATAGGAAAATATAGTACCTACTACCTAGTAAGTTTCTGGTACTTTAGCATCGATGTGCCAAAGTTTTAGTCTATCCTTGCACCAAATTGCCACTACTGAGTAGTCGGTGTCTTGCCAATTAACAACATATCTAGCCTTTCTTTATCATCTGATCCTCTGCTGCATGTTCATAGTTCCCGTCTACAATCATCAGCAAGTCAAGCCTTCTCTCAATGTGAGAGGCCCCCTGATATACCAAATGTTGTCACATCTCCTGAATTTCTACTACCCCTAAGAACAGTGCGTCAGGGTTGCTTGATCAAGACAACTTTTCCCGGTCAGCAATTGTAACCCCATTTTTCCTCATCATAACTTGCAATATAGCTTTTGCTCCGGTGCTATAGTTCGATACTTCACCATTCACCATATTTCATTTAAGACTGGTGATGGAAGCACTTACTTCAGATGGTAGACCGGCTCTCTCACTTTTAGTTAAACTTAATTAAGGTGCGGCGCATTCCTGTAGTAACGCCAACTGATCTTCTCATTGAAGAGGCAGAGAAACAATCTGGACCAAGAGACTGAAAATGAAACACCCCAAAAAAAGATTAGTCCTTGTAGATACAAATAAAATAGCACCCAAATTGCGAAGAGACTATAGAACACCTTCATGATATAGTCCAAGATTGGTTTGTCAGTAATCTTGTTCCCGTCTTGATTACCGACAGTGTATACTATCAGCAGAGGGCAGTTCATCATTTCATGGCTCAATTTACAACGGAAAGTCACCTTTCCAATTGCTGGAATATAGAAAAACTGTCAAAAGAGAAAAGCTATTAAAAAAGAGTTGATTTAGGCATATTACCGAACACCTTCGATGCATCAGTATGCAAACTGGATATCAGTAGCCATGTGTGTAAAATTAAAATTACAAGAAACTACCGTAAGGTACGGAGAAACTACTTATTACGCACTAAAATCCCGCTAGCTAATTGGGTGCAATGAGAAAATCAAGAACAGAGAAAAACTCACCAGAACTGAATGAAATAATGCACATACCAGAGGCATTTTGGAACTCAAAGATTCTTCATTTATAGAACTCTTTAATAGAAAACTCAATATTAGAAGTATATGTAATACATAATAAATGTAGAAGAAATCATTAGACTGAAAAATGGAAAAGAGGAGTATATTATTACCTAAAAACATCAAAGTTCTTTCGTGTTACGTTGTTGTCTTCTTGCAGCCATGCTCCACAAAAAAGGGACTAACATGACAAAGTACCACTGTCAAAGAGTAATTACCTGTATGAGTTCACATTAGAAACCAAAAGTTCGAAAATACGTTCAGCAAGCTGATTACCATAGTCAATGCGCAATGCTTTCCTCATTTTTTAAGAGAAAAGGACAAGCTAAAATTTCACAACTTCCCAATAGGCAATATGAAAGGATCTTTATTTATCAATAGTTTCCGTTTTAAGAACATTTTCTTTTATAGCCGTAGTGTCCTGGCCAGCTTCGCGCACATCGATTAGTTCCACGGGATACCTGTCACTTTCCACCAGCAGCAGGTGTCCAAGAGAAAGGGACAAGTTAAAATTCAACAACTCTCCATTAGCACAATCTCAAATGATGTTTATTTATCAGTAGTTTCTGTTTTAAAAATTCCAGCAGTTACCTTCAGCAATTTTTTTGCATTATTTCAGAGAACTATTTCCAGACATCTGTCACAAACACCATCCCACATACCCGTAATTGTTGTATTAATCAAAATATTTCCATCTTACTTCGTTCAATTAGCAATATTTTTTTTCTGTAGACCTCCAAAATAAATAGAATCTCCTTATGTTCAGTGGCACAAAAGTATAAAAAGAATTATCATACTTCAAATAACAGTGAAAAAAAAGTAGTACTGGAGAAATAAATGTATGCAAGGGTCTTTCATATCTCAAATTTGGTACTTGTATGCGCGCACCCCTTATCAAATAGGTGTGGAACAGCTTGAATATATCTTGATAAGAGGAGATTTCATCACCGTAAACAATAGCTTTTATTTGGTCTTCCTGTGAATGATTCATAAGGAAATAACGAAACAGATATACATAGGCAATGTAAGCAATTGATTTGAAAATATTATACATACATAGACATAAATAATTGATTTTGCTAGAAAAAGGAAGTACCTGTTCATCTTGAAAGATCATGTTCAAATATTTTATCTTTCGGTGAGAACCTCAGCTATGTGCACGAATAATAAATGTCAACATAGACAGTAAAAAATGCAAATGTTCAATCCATATGAATTTTTGTATAACAGCATAATACACAAAGAAACAGCTCCACACTGGCTCCCAAAATAATGTGAAGGAAAAGATAGTAGACAATAATAAAATTTAATCCAGTAACAATTTACCTGTTAATTGTCAAATTGTAGCAAGCAGTGCTGTAGTTTGACATTATCAACTTTGGACAAATTGATATTGCATTGTCCAAGCATTTTTCAGTCACCTGAGACATGAAATAAAAATCAATAGGTGAGATTGTAAATGCAACTGCACAAAGGATTAGAAAAACATTTTTGGTTGATTAAGTTATAGTGTACAGAAAACTTAAACGTACAAAGTATAGAAATCTAAATAAAGTAACATATGGTATAAACTACACTCTCATCAACGTCAACTCTCATCCGTGTTGGTTCATAATCATCCATTGTAAAAGATGCAGCTCGTATTGAATCTCACAAATATATAAATCATTTAGCAAGGCAAAGTATTGAGCCATGCAAAGACACAACTGTACTAAAATGAACTCTCTAAAGGTTCTAAGGAAGTATATTTTCATAAGCAACAACCAGTATATCCAAAAGACTAAAGTAGTTATGAGTATTGGAAACTGCTAATACCACATGGAATGCGTTGTCGAAACTTAATTACTTAATATTTTCTTGCCCCTTACACCAAATGGAAAAGCAAATATAGAAAACTTGCAACACTGGAAAATTTAGGAAAAGCTTCACTACTCTAGAGAGGAAAGTAAATTTGTGCCTTGCAACAATTAGATTAAGGGAAGTGAAACACAAACTTTAGGGACGCATAAACGAAAGCAGATCGAAAATGTGAAGTTTATGAGTGCCTATAACGACCTCAAATAATACTGTTGTAATAAGAATTGGTTCACAGTCAAATATTTATAAATATTTTATTAATTTCTTAATACAAATACAGAGTATGAATAAAATATATTGGATTCACGTGAACCCATACCTTATAGGGTCCAGCCCTACACATAAAAAGACTGGTCATCACAAGCTTCCAGAAGAGGGTCCCTACACATAAAAAGACTGGTCATCACAAGCTTCCAGAAGAGTTAACGGGCATCATTGTTTCTGATTTGGGGGAATAAAGATAAAACTCTAAGTTATCCCTTCTCTGCTTTACATTTGTTTTCTTTCTTTCCCAAATGAGTACTCAAGTGACCTTCTCGTCCCATGTGAGGTTGTGCATCTTAAAAAAGGGGGTGGATTCATATTTAAATCCAAAGGCAGTGGAAACTTTTTCATTACCTGATGTTTTTATTGCATAGTGAGAGCTATCCCAATAGAATTCATAAGATTGAAGTTTTCACCCTACTCTTTACTCCATCTTATGTTTAACATCATTTCATCCAAAAGTCTAGTCTTGTTTGAGGCAAAAATGAAAAATTGCCAAGGAGCTTTCTGAGTAGATAAAGAGGAGCACATCTCTGTCTTCTTCTTCTTATTTTCCTTACCATTTTCAGCATATACTGGTTTAAAGTTTCACTTTTATGTTTATACACTGCTGAAACGCTTGATGGCGCTTCACAGGAACTATTTTATTTTCCCTAAATGCACCTGTGTGAGCAGGCATGTTATAAGTAAAGCAACTTCCTATGGCTCCTTCAACATGCTAAACAATCTTCTGCTTCAAACTGAACTCACACTCTAATCCTTGTGGTACCTCAATCAGATATCCTCTTTATCTCCATGAACATTTCAAGTTTAGTTGCATCTGCAGGATCTTTAATTTAGGCACTACATAAAACCCAGACGCGCTCAAACTTCCATAAAAGTTTTCATACCTTTTCCTCAACATTCTGAACTCTCTTGGTATCTAGAAACAGAAAATCCAATTCACATTAATGTTTGATATAAATCATGTGGAATATCAAATTATCAAATTTCCAAATCAGAAACGACCTAGCTACAACAACCTCTGTACATTTTTTCAAAGCTTACCAGGAAATGATCTACTTTCAAGTTTGCTCATAATCTCATACCACAAAGCATCAAAGTTGTGTTTAAATGATCTTCTTAATATCTAAAGTCTAATAGAAACTAAATCATATCTAAAAGAGCATACATATATTTTGGAAGAGCTTACCACTCGAAAGATTTTATCTCTATAATGCCATCCATTGCTCTTGACTAACATGGCTGATTTTGATCTCATTTTGTATTCTTCGATTGCATTATTTCCGTCTTTCTAACTTTCAGAAACAGTAATTGCTTGCCAACCTGTTCACATCGGCCAACTAAACAAATTAAACATAGAATTGGATATATAGCAAACTCCATCTTTTTACTACTTCAGATTCTTCCAGACAGATTAAAAGTTAGTAATATCCATTAGGCACTAAACTTAAAAAGACGCACAAGTAGGCAAGCACAAACCTTACTTAACGCCTATCCTTCTTCATTGAAGCTTCCTCTGTGTATAACTGCTCAAAAGAATGGGAAGGGAACTATGCTTGAGAAAAAGCAAATGAAGATTGGTGGTGCAGGAGGGTGTGTGACATGCAATTATACAGGAGATGGAGAAGGGTAGCACTATATAAATAATGAAACAGATAATTGCAGATCAATTGTATTAAGACTATTGACTTTGGTACTAAAAGATGAACAAAGTTATGGATTGTTGTCGAATTTAGAATCTTTACCTGAAAATTGAAATAAGAATGTGGTTGTGGAATCGTTCTAGTAATGTAAGAATATGAATCTTCCTATCTGTATCACAGTAATTCAGTACACTGCCACAGAAGTAACAATTCATCAGTTATAACCTGCATGTTCATCACAGGTTTCAATTTTCTAGTGAAATGATAATACATCATAGGTTTACTTAGTTATTATGTGTGTTTATGGTTCGATGTGGACTTCGATATAAAGCAGACTTACATGCTGCACATCATCCAGCTATAAGCAAGTTGGCTACATGCATGAGTGGCGACTTTCTGAACATCCGGATGGTTATAAGGCAGTTGGCTATATGCATGAGTGGCGGCTTTCTGAACCTTTGGAAGGTTAAAATAAGTGCCTTTCTTAGCTCAAATACACATCAACACCTACATTCATGTTAGTATATTGCTCAGGGGAAAATACCATTTACTTCTAGCAAAAACACAAATTTAAAAAGTTGAGTAAACGGAAAAAATTACCATTTCCCTAAATCGCTATTGTTCCACCATAGATAACACACATCAAAAATCACGTCATAATTATTTAAATATTCACAAACAATGTTATTTGCTTCAGATACGGCATCATTGCATGCGTGTGAAACATTTTGCGGACTACCAAAGACATAATCACCAAAATCACAATCATTCATACCAGAAATCATCCTATTAGAACAAAAGTACTAATAGGTTGCGGGAACACTACTATCAAGTCTCGGAGGTAGATTCTCCGACAAAATAATGAAACAGTTCAGCAAGCTTATACACATACAAATTTCTCAATATCATATAGTATACATCTATTATTATATTAAAGATTTTAATGAGTCTAAATGAGAAATATATTGTCCCTGCATCTGATGCCCATAATTACAGCAATACTCAAAACATACAAATATACAATAAGTTTAAGTTATATATATGTGAAGTGTAAAAACATTTATACCATCAGGTCATCTTTACCTTTACCTGTTATAAAAGTTAACTGTTGCTTTATTTTTAAGGTATTCTTTGGATAACATGATAGTAGGGAAAAAAATCTTTACATTGACTGTGCATAAAACTTAAACAAAATATGCATGAGATTTTCCCCAAACTTACTTACCATATATTTCAAAATCTTGGTGGTTTTATCAGAACCCCATTTACTATTGTTGCTTACCTGGAGGTCTCTAAAATCAACTGCACCAGCAAAAATAAATAGATTCAGTATGCTGACCTTGCAGTTGACAAACTGTTCCATCTAAATTAATGATGATTTATCTCATATAGACTAATAATGTAGTAATAAATTTTTACTCAATGTAATTTTAACGTGTTAATAAAATATCTAATTTACTCTTTTTGGTATCTTTTAGTCACCTGATTCTGTGAAGAAAAATAAATGTACTGTCAGTGTACACAAGGAAGCAAAATAACATAGAACTTATCGCACGTGTAAACCGCATTGCCTTGTAATCGTTGTAATCAATAGGATCCTCAGGCTTTTTCTTTTCTCTAATTGCCATGTGTTCTTTCTGCAGAATTACAAATCAAGGTTATAAATTATGAAGGATTCAAACAGCAATGTAGTTACTTAACCATTTAAGGTCAGGTTGGTGTTACAAATATTCATCGCTTTCCCAAATAGTATTTATAAGTCAGCATATAAGGGGAAATTTTTACCATCAGCAACCTAAGAGACCTAACCCAATCATCACAGACTAATAAAAATGGAAGTATCAAAGAAAAGTAGTAGAAGTAGAAACTCGATGCAAGAACATGCAATTGAAACTGGAGCGAAGAGAAAGAGAATTAAAGCGAAGATTAAAGGGCAAAAGAAAAAAAGAGAAACTGATCAAGCCAAGAAAAAGGAGAAAAATAATGAAAACAGGGAATGAAAGAACATATGGAGAATGTACGGAAACAACCTCAGAGATTGAAAACGAAAATTGAGCAGCAGTGATAGAGAAGAACATAACTCACCAGAACAATCAACAAGATGTTATACAATTACATCCGAACCTAATCTCTGACAGCACCGAAGTATCCAATTCAATCTTCAATCACGTATGAGCTTCAAATCTTTCAATTTTCTAATCACGAGAGTTCTATCCAATTCTTAAAATCCCAATTTCAAAGTGAAGACCTCAAAATCCTTCATAAGACTATAAAATTAAAGTAAATTATCAACATGAATCACTTAATTGATGCAAAAAACTTCAAACAAAGCAAGAACGAATGAGGTAAAAAAAAACATAATCGAGAGCAAGACTGCAACAGAATGCCCTAGAAGGTCCCAAAAACATCGAACAAAGATGAACAAAAGAATGGGACAGGTGTTTCAGTATTAGAAGATGGATGGACCGTGAGTAATTACTATTCTGCCCTTCGTCGTACCAGAAAGCTTCACTTATTAATAGTTTAAATATATTAGAATATACACACACATACATACACGGGTGACTGATTACATCCTTCCGTAAGTAATTAATTGAAAAAACTGTTAATGGTAAGTCAAAAGAATCTTGCATCTCCTTAATAAGGGCAAAGATTGTAGGATACTTGGAGATACAGGTACTTCTCAAGCTCTCAACCATATGGACTATATGCGTAAAATGAACAATTCTCAAATGGCATGTCAAAGATGGCATACTGTTCACAAAGAACGATGAAAAGTCACTATATGCTGGAGGTATAGACTCATATGATACAACACGAAACATGCACTGCTTCTTTACCCTTTTACCTATCGTGTTTTCTTCAAATTTCAAAAATTACAGCTACTCCCTCCATCTCAAAATATTTGTCGCATTTTTTATTTGCACGCCCATTAAGAAAGCATTGATAAAGGTAGCATTTTGAATATTTTACCTGTAAATATTTTAAGTAACTGTTACTCTATATCAATAACATTTTTACTCCATTAACGGATTAAACCTCTTAAATGTTGGTATGTGAACTCACGAATACAGCCCATTGATGTAATTAATACGGGGGTAAAATGGGCGTTACTTACTTTTTATCTTAGGTAAATAAAGCGGTTAAATATTTTCGCACATGCGATATTATTAGTAAGACGATAAATATTTGAGGGTGATATAATGATTACAAAAAAGTTTACCAAGAAGATGTCACTACAGAACAAGCAAACTAAGAACTTGCAATTAGATTAACATTTTCAACAATTTAAAGTCACAGTCAGTTGTCAACATCAGTTTTTGATGAACTATTCGCAAAAGTAATGTCCATAGAAACAAATTCCATAAAAATCATAGTTGATCAGGAAGCAATAGCTTTCCCTTTTGCTCCTCACTGGTCTTCTTCTCGTCAAAATCTCCAGTAGAATAACGCCTGAAGCATAAATATTTGTCACCATTATCAGTCAATTCCCTATAAATTTGGTGAACAATGATCAGAATGTTGAATCAAAATTCTAGTTAGAAATGTAGTTTAGACCTTTAACAATCTTTAATTTGTTTGAAAGGTACTTTGATGCTTTAACTATAATAAATAACAACATCTGTAAAATACAATTATGTCTAATAAGCAAACAATCATGACAAATATAATTAATGGTTATATACTTCATATACCTATGAGCTTATGCATCATTAATAATTGAATACCAACATTTTTTGTTTTATCTTCTCAAAAGAAAATTTAAATGCCACGACAAGTAAGAGACAGAAAATATGAAAATAAGCAACTTTATGCACTCAAAAAAGAGGTTGTGTACCTTGTCTAAAGAATTATTAACTAAACCCCATAGAGATATAGTCAAATTCGGCATACACTAAGAACAAATCTGATTCCCAGATTGACTTGCTTAACTCCAACATCTGCAAAGTAACAAAAGATAAAGAAAGAAGATGTGTAATTAACAATACACTAAATATAGGCAAACAAATAAACAATTACAGTGCGGGGATCCGGTCCCGTTGAAGTCCAATTGGTATAAGTCCTCACTGACCTAAGTGATTTGATCACAATCACCTTTATATTTGTTCACTCTATGCCTTGTAATTATTTCCTTTAGTTGATCCGAGTGAATACTTTTATATCGGACTTAACTAAATCACATAATCTGCAGATGAAAAGCAATTCTTTTGTTACCATGAGATTGTACCAAAAGACATAGTAATTGGATTCTCCGCAACAATTGAAATAGGGGATTCTTTTTTGCATAATCAATCAGTCTTGAGAACTTCAGAAGTTTTTTACTCCACGATATATAGATATGTCAAAACAGAGGACGAACTTCTTTAGCATCTAACTTCCCACCTCAAATGAACACTGAAAAAGGAAAATATCAAAGTCAAAAGATAGATCTGGAAGTACGGGACGGAGTTCCTATTGCAGATTAGGTTGGAAATGCAAAGCTACAGAATAAACAATGAAATACACCGGTCAGAAACTGAACTAAAGAAAACAAACAATCCCAACATAGATCACAGTTTCAGTTGATTGTCTTTTCCTTTTGTTTAGGTAAGTAATTTTATTTAAAATGGGAATAGCTCCCATATACACGAGGTATACCAAAAAGTAGAGAATTTACATCAGAACATGATTCTCTATGAAAGAACCTGTTTGTCCACACTAACAGGATTCTTAAAGGTGCACCAAAGAGCTGGTTCACTGCCTTGGAATAGCAAAAATTGCATATTTTCAGACATGGTGTAGAGCTTCCATCTAACAGTCTAGTCTGAAGCTAAGATCTCTGCTGCATGTTTGCTGGAATTGAAGAAAATAATCACACCACAAGCTCAGAATCTAAGAGTAAACCAATGTCCTATGTACAAACCAATCAGAAACGAACTAAGCTAGGCTCTTTAGTCAGTAATCTGTACACACGGTAACCAATTGTTAAGATGATCTCCTAGAATGGAACCTTCTTAGCTGCTAGCGAATTTACAAATGCATCAACCAAATTACAGAAATGGGTCAGTGAAAGTGTTAGGTCCAAGGTTTCACCTATTAATTTTGATGATAACAAACCAACATAATTATTAATAAAAGAACATTTACTTGTGGTAAATTTATTTTTGGTACAGGTTTATTTGATTAAGAAGGATTTGGTGAAGATCTAATCAAATATGAAAAAAGAAGATATGATGAGATGGAATTACGGAAGAAGGTGTGGAAGAAAGACTTACTCAAATCCAAAGTGCAAGAATTATGGGAAGAATATTTACTACGATCCTATGGAAGGGAAATATTCTACAAAAGGAAAAGATCAACATCAATTTGTTGCTCAAGGAAGATCCAAAATCTATGGAGTATCAAGAAGTCTCAAGTTCACAAAAGAGTTCATATTTAAAGTGATTAAAGTCCAAATTCAAGAAGACGAATGTGATTACATTCTAATCAAGATCCACGGTGAATGAAGAGGATCTTGAAATTCTCTTGGGTTGCCTAAATAAAAGCTCATATCTCAGATGCTTCGAAAAAAGAGTTCTGAGAAATTAATGGAAAGAATATTAGTTATTTTGGAAAGATGAAAGGGAGGAAATATTCAAATTTGAATTTGAATATACTAGCTACATTTATATGGAAGATATTATTGAATACTTATTGGAAGGAGATAGCATGAATTATTCGAGAAACAAATATGCTATGTTGAGCATGGAATATTATTGCATCGACCTATATGGAAAAATATTTATTATGTGATATGAGGAGATCTCAGATATTAATTACGAGTGGAATTAATTAATTCAACAAATAAAATTTGAAGATAGCATTAACAATTGAGTTACTATATTTTTAGAAGGAAGACTTTTGATTGAAGATGTCAAGGAGTAATATTTAAATATGGAAAGAAGATTCAGGCAAAGAAGGTATCAAGGAAATGAAAAAGGATCCATATTTAATGGATATGTGGACAAGAAAAGAAATGTTGATCACTTACTATTTTCTTATTCTTTGGGTTACCTTACCAAGAATTTGAGGACTTAATTGATTAAACAAGAAGATCCATTATCGCTTAATCAAAGAAAAAGAATCTTCAAGGCCATACTGACTTACACAAATATGGAGGAACGTACATCAAGGCTAGTAGAAGATACAATATGCACACAAAAAAGGAAAGTTCAAGAAAATCTTTAAGGAGGATATTTGGCTACAACGGTCACACACTGCTTGTGTTGTGCGAGGCAACGACTAGAAGACCAAGTATAAAAGCGAAGACATACGCAACAATTAGAGTATCTAAAAGCCAACATACTTTCGTCTCAACCCACCGAGTTGTCACTTTTCATAAGCATTGTAATCCCGAGTGACTATCGTAGTAAACAAAAAAAGAGAGGAGAGATATAGTATAGTTGGTGAGGCTTTGTATTGAGCGGTTGTGTCATTGTTCGTTTCTTTGGTGATGAAAAGTAAAACCAAAGGGTCGTTGTTGGTGAGCGAGTGAAAAACCAACTTTGTGCATTGTTGGTGAGCGTACAAAACCAACACTTTGTTCGTTGTTGGTGAGCGAGTGAAAACCAAACTCTGTAAACGTTGGTGGTGAATCCAGGAAAACACAAAGGTCGTACTCAACTCAAACTACAAAGAGCTTAAAGAGATAACCTCCTTGCAACCCAAGGGATCGGATTAGGATACCACATTGGTTCCGAACCAAGATAAAATTCTCGGTGTCATTTATTTTATTGCTCTCATATTATACAACCCTTTACTATTTGTTGTGGTTTATACTTTTGCAAATCGAAGGACTAATAATTTTGTGCAGGTCTCGCTATCGATTGACTGGGCAATTCAAACAAAAGAGTCGATTAGATTTTTAATAGGCTTACAATTCCCTTCCCTCCCCCCCCCCCCCCCCCCGGTAGTTTGAAAGCTCTCCATCTTCATTATACTCCTGCCTAGAGCGACAAATCTGAAATTCTAAAACGGTCTCAATATCTCATTCACATTACCTACCTCATTTTAGCATCAAATGAATCTGAAAAGAAAGTCAATTAGCAGAAAATATTACAATGTTGAGTTACCAAGAATCTTTGACAGTGTACATCTATCAAAATAAATCATAATTTTTGACAGTGTACATCTATCAAAATAAATCATTCTCTAGTATGTTATAGGAAATAGACTAACAGGACATCAGAGCGATACAATAATTCTTAAGAGCAACTAAAGAATTCAGATACAACCATCCAACCTACTCAATTGGCAAGTTAACTACATAAATTGGTCACATGTTGTTAAGACGTGTGATGCCTTCATGAAGACTGAGAAGTTAGCCTCAAAAGGAATTACAGGCTTAGAATAACCATCATCATACTGCTAACCGTGTCCCTACGAAGCCGTAGAAACAATCTTGGGACTTTGCACCTTTGGTACTTCTACTTCCAAATAGGAAGTTAAATACCATCAAATATCTTGAGCTCATTGGGATTTGTAAGACATTCTACGTTTTGTCAAAGTAAATTACAATTTTTAAGAAGAGACAAGTCAATTTCTAGTTATAAACTCAATCTAAAAGAAAATTCAAGTGTAGAAAGAACAATTCTTATGAAGTGCAGGATTGAAATTGGAGTGCGGATCCGCACTTGCAGTAATTGTTTAGCCATGCAATGGTGAAGAAATTTTATTCTTTTCAATGTCTACAAAGGATTTTTTCTTTGTTAAGAGGTTACTATTGAAAAGTTCCATGAGCTGCATGAAAATATAAAACTATCTGGATCGTATTCAATGTTTTTTTAATCAGAGATCTTATTAACGCAAATCAACGAATCAAAACAGATCACAAGATGTCCATTTCTAGGGGATGATTGACAGTATAAGTAAAAAATTCATTCTTCGCCTGAATCAGTAATACTTACTCTAGTGAAGATGTTAACACAAAAAGGCATCATTAACCACAAATGTTGAGAAATTTCTAATATAATGACTCTTTTCCATCCGGGCATGTCTTGAAGAAGAAAAGTTCTTTTCCATTTAATTGCAAGACGTCATGGAATAAATAAGAGAATTACCTCACTGCATTTTCCATTCAGGCAAGTTTCAGAAAAAGAAAGCTCTTATACATTTAAGAGCAACACGTCGTGAAATAAATGTAAGTATTGCCTCAAGACACGAAACCAACGGTATACTCTACACCTATAGGCATTCCACTATGAACCTTAAACATCATGATTCAATCTTAGGTACTGGTTCACTTTAGATATCCAAAATTTGCAAGAATTATTATTTTGAAAGCTAACTGTTGTGTCATTCTTTTTTTTTTCTTTTTTTTTTTTTTGAACAGGTAAGAAAGTAATTCATTAGTATGATAAAAAAAATAAATAAATAAAGAACTATGAGGTGCTTGACATTACCAAATGTTGCATCATTCTAATCTCAAAGAAAGAGTTGCGCGGTAGAACTCTCCTCTTTCTTTGGTCCCTTTCTCCATATTCTTCTCCCTACAGATTTTTATTTTCTTTTTAAAGATGCATATTTCAACTTTGGAATAAGGCCTTAATTTTAATGGTATAAGCTGATATGACCAATGGCATGTCAAGCGGATGACATTTCATTCCACCCTTCCATGCTTTATCTTCTAGTTTTTGTCCGCCTCAAACCTAATATCCAGAATATTGATTTTTGTGCTCCTTATGCCCAAAATAATTCATATTCCTATCAATTTTCATAAAACTGATTTCATGTTTTACTTCCACGCGTTGGTCCTTAAAAATAGATGAAGTTAAATCATAATAACAAATCCAAAGAGCACTTGTGTTACCTATGTCAAGTGACTCTTCAGGAAGTGCTGAACCAAATGAATCCATATATCCAGAGGCAAATCTAGGATCTCAAGAGGATGCGTTCACCATTGCTTTTAAGATAAGTAAGATATAAAATTTTATAGTGATATCAAAAGGAAAACGTTAAAGGCTGCTTTAGAAATTAATAAAAAAAGAAAATGCAAAAGTGCAACTAGTAGTTTCGGTCCCCTAACCTTGAGGAATTAAGCCAAGCTCCTAACCAGTGCTCCACTCGTTCTTGTTTGACCATGTGTTCCTGCAATTAATATTAGATATATATTAAGAATTATACACATAATATATCGAGTTTAGTCGGGTGACCATAGGTTCACATGACCCATTTTTTCTGCATAAATATGCCTTCATATATATATATATATATGGTGCCCGTATTTACACATACACATATATGATATTGGAATGGTTCAATGTAAGAAAAATTTGACCGGATTCATTTTTACGGAGTTGCAACTATCATTACAAAACAAAGAATTCCGTTCTTACAAGTAAAGACTCAAGACCTACTACCATATTCAAGTTGTGATGATATATTCTTGTATGGTCTAAGTTGAAATATATGAAGCAGGGTAGCAGATTGAGAAATAAGATTATTAAGTATATACCTGTCTGCAATTCATCACCATATTGGTCTTTTCCGGAAAATATCTTCAAAATTCGAGTTTGTGAACTCTTAGTGCAGCATTCAACAACATGATATAACCCTATAGTCATTGGTGTACTTCCCTGCAATTGAATAATTCATTATTGCCTGTAGAATTATCAGTTCAATAGTTAGATCTCTCATTCTATTTGCTTCAAGCTATCCTCTGCACTATTTAAAGCAACCATAACTTGGAAAGCTAGCACAAAACAGCCATTCTTTCAGGTTGATTGGTAAGAAATTTTTTCTCTTGCCTTCAAAAAAAATACGTTGAAATGTTATCTTCGCTCACAAGGTCACAAGAATGTACCCAAGCCAAGCCCCTAAATATATATATATATTTCTGGACATGCATGTCTTAACTCTTAGGTGCAAATACTAAGATATATGTAACAAAATCCAGACAAAAAAGGATCTAAAGGATAGAAAAACAAAAAAAAATCCATCAAGTTCCCATAATAAAAGAAATAAAGAAACAAAGGAAGAAAACTCAGCAGTACTCGCTGATAGCAGACGCCAATCAAACTGACGTGGAGAAATCAGATTGCAAACTAATAAGTGAGGGCAACAAAGCCGAAGCAGCAATGAGAAGGAAAGGAATGGACAGAGATTAAGATGTCAACGTAAACACCAAATTTATGCTGATTAACTGTAGAGAGAATGATTGACAAATCAATACGCACAAAACACAATCAGCAACACATGCATCAATCAAGTGCCAATACAACAAAAAGAGGGGGAAAACCCCGATAGTCACTCACCTGATAAGGCAAGAATGCTGGATCTCAATCGAATGGTGTCTTCTTGTCGTCAACAGTAGAGGGCCAGAGCAGGCTGACAGATCTCACACCAACTATCAATCAGCAAAATTATAGAGATGTAGGGAGAAGAAAATCTTGAAAATGACGAATATTGCTGGAGATTATGCACATTTTTTTATGCTTTCCCTTGACTATCATAAAGAGTCCACAACTGAAGGCGGGAATGAAGGTCCCGCCATTGTTAGAGATAAGCTTAATAATGATGTGGATGAGTATGAGGACGAAGAGGAGGCTGAGGATGATCCAAATTACAAGAAGTTTTTGGCTAATGTTAAGCCAAAAGGGAACTCATATGTGCTTAAAATTGATAGAAGGGATGGGTCTGCTGTGTTTGTAGAGTACGAGAACGAAGATGGATCTGATGAAGAGTATGAACATTTATGATGGGGAAATCAGCAGGACACCAGGGATGAGAAGGATTTACATAAAGTAGAAAGTCAGCCATTTTTCAAGAACTATCTTAGAAAATGATAGTGATATTGAGCCTTCTGGTCTTTTTACTCAAAAGGAAAAAGGGCTTGCGAATGGTGCAATAAAGAGGTGTTGTAAGGGTGAGGCAGCTGATGTAGATAAAGACTATGCCTTACTTCCGGATAAACGTCAAAGCTCTTCTTGAGAGGCCTTACGATCAGAACGCATACTCTAAAGAATATGGACTTGTGTAATGGGTCGACAAGGCGGTTGGGAAAATCATATTTGGATCATTATTAAAGATGAGCTAAACACCTTAAATATTTTCTGCATTGATGCTATGTTTTGCTTTAAGTTTCAAAGTTTCGGTACTACTCCTCCTTGACTTTTTTGAACATTTGCAAATTTGTTCATCAAATGGTTGTAATCAGTCACTGAATTCAATCCTTCCTGATGCGGACATATTATTATATTAGTTTTCTTTTTGATATGGAATTATTGTGTTAATTTTCCTTTCTACCTTTTAAAACAATTTAAATTCCTCAGCCCCTGAACTTCCTTATATAATTTCTCAGTTGCTATTGCAAGAATTTTATGTCAACTGAAAAGAAGAACAATTATTAGAATGTATTAAGAAATAACATAGTTACTTTAAAAAAACCAAACAACCAGTGTAGTTTCTTTTAAATTAAGGTGTTTTTTCTAAGATTCAATTACTACAAGATTTGTGGAACTCTTTTCAGTTGTGCTACCCTGGTATAATGTTACTTTGTCGCCCATGCGAAGGTTGAAATAATTCTTGACTATACATACGACTTTTGAAACTCTTAAAAAGGAAATGAATACAAATTACTTAATAATGATGTCATGCTATGGTAAGAGGAAGCTTCGTCAAAGTGTTCTTCACAAAATCTATTCAGAGCATGATATGAATGTTTCCGAACCCAGCCATGCATGATTTATGTTTATCATTTAAAAAGTTAAAGGTATTATAAGTTTCTTGCCATTCTAGTGAGTATGATTATCTTCCACAATTATTATACATTACATTGGTGCGTACAAAATCAATTATGAGAATCTGACAAAGACTTTCCAGTTTGATAAATAGTATGGGCCCTAAACATGATATAGAGAGCAAAAAAAAAAAAAGAACAGCCCGGTGCACGAAGCATCCCTCATTCACAAAGGGTCCAAGGAAGGCCGCATCTCAAGGGGTGTGATGTAGCCTGTAGGTAGCGTACCCTAATGCTAGCATCAGTGGCTGATTCCACGGCTCAAACCCGTGAGCTATAGGTAACACGGAGACAACTTTATCGTTCTTCCAGCCTCCAAGGTTTCCTTTCGTGGCATTTAATATATATCTTTTTCGTAATTAAGAGTTAAAAATGTTGAAAGAAGATTTCACCACAAGGAAAAAAGGATATTGGTTTAGGATGACATAACAAGAATATTAGTTACAATTTTTCCAAAAAAAAAAAAAGAGATTGTTTTAGGAGTATAAATGCGTATAGTTTGTAATTTGTCGTCTTTCCTCTCTCACATATATAGATAACTCTGCTGTCCTATTAGCAATTTTTTAACTTCAGATGTTGAACTTTTTTTCTTCTACGTAAATGGTTTTGCAGAAAAAAACGAAGAGAAGAAGCCATGTTCTAGAGTAGAATTGGATTTCATATTTCTTTTCTTTTTTGGGTTTGACATAAGTACTAAAAGCTTCCTAGTGTTATCAAAGGCGAAAAGCGCAAAAAGCTCTTCGAAGCAGGACTTCTTGGGGAAAAAGAACAAGGTCCCGTGGGGCTTTAAGCGCAAATAGAGGGGCTTTCATGATGAAAGGCGCAAAGGGAGAAAGTATGCAAGTATGTATGTGTAGTTAAGACTAATAACTTTAAGTATGAATAACAAATATTCCCTCCTTCCGAAGTTATGTGAAGGTGTTTGATTGGGCACGAAGTTTATGAATGGAAGGAAAACTTCAAAGCTTGTGGTCTAAAATAAGGCATAGATATTTGTGTGACTATAAATCATATCATTAAGGGTAGAATGGGATGTCTAAGTTAAATTATTACTATATATAGAAAGGTATCATTCTTTTGGAATGACTCAAAAGGAAAAAGTGTCACATAAATTGGAACGGGGGAAGTATATGGACAAAGAAACTGAAAAAAATTACGATAAAGTGAAATATCAATAGTTTAGTGTCTCCTCTTCAAGATTTCGCTCATTGGCAAGGAAAAATATGTCTTAGAGCCTTGATGACGATACTAAAGTGTCCGCCAAGCGAGATGAAGTGCTCAACATATTTTGCACCTCACTTTTGGGCTTAAACGCTTTTTAAGCGCGACTTTGACAACACTGAACCTCCCTTTAGAATGATTATTTTAGCCCTTATTATAAGAGGTTACTAGTGAGGGAGGAATGTACTATCCTCTGTGACTCCATTTGAATCCCTAGAACACCGAGGAAGGTCTATTTCCTTGTATGATTAACGGCAACGGGTGCGATCTTAACCGCGAAAAATCTGAGCAAGAGGAAGAACATCTATGTTAGTTGGTGCTTTATGTGTAAGAGTGCTAGCAAAAGTGTAGATCATCTTCTTTTGCATTGTAAGGTGGCTAGTTGATCATCCAGGGTGGCCCTCAATTTGTTTAGGATGCAATATGTGATGCCGGGTACAGTGAAGGAGGCTTTGAAAGTTGGACTCATAGAATGGGGAAGAGAAGCTTGAGGGCATGGTGTGTTTCCCCCTTCGCAATTATGTGGGTCCATTGGAAAGAGAAGAACAGAAGGGCATTTGAAGGGGTGGAACTAGATTTTGCAAAATTGCAAAGTAGATTTTAGTCTCTAGTTTCTTTTTGGTGTACTTACGAGGTCCTTATTTGTATAGAGGATTGGATCGCATTTGTCGAGAATCATATTTTGGTGTAGGGTCTTTTCTTTGTATGACTTTCATACAGGGTTTTCCCCAATTGTTAATAAAATTATTTACCTTTCGGTTCATGCATAAGATATGACCATTCAATTCGAGAAAACGTATTATTAATGACCACGATATATGCTAAAGTTAGAACTTTAGCAAAATATGATACTCCACTTATTAACAAAATACGATACTTAATACTTCTACTAACTAGCATATTTTCCCTCTCCCAAGAAAAATAAATCAATGGAGATTCCTCTGCATGTATATATAAGCTTTTAATTGGTTTGAGGCTCCCAGGAATATTGCATCAGTTACTAGATTGCATTATCACTCCAAAAGATCTTAGGGGCGAGAAGTCTTCTCTAAAGAATTTTGATAAGTTGACAGGAACTGGGGGAAATATCTGGAATTCGGTTTGATGAGTTATAGCATTTCATAGTTTTGATGATTTGACAAACGGACCAAGGACCAGGTACTCCATCAAGTCCCATGGGAGTACTGCACGGTACTTAACAAATAAGTAAAGCTCGCCACATGTTCAAAAGGTAATTGTAGCTGCATACCTTCGTATGTATGCTAGAAACTAAAAGCCTCTTTAAAGTCACCATCTGTGGTCACATGTTTCTCACATGCTCTCTATTTGGTCTCATATATATACAACATGTTGGGATTATTTGACCTAACACTTGCAAATCTAAAAGGTTATATTTCTGTCAAGTATGGCGGCTACCTTTCTCAAGGTGTCCACAAGAACAAGATCTCAACAATCACATGGACCATTTCCTGCCACTGAAGACATCTAAAGTCTCTAGGATAATTGAGTCTTGTTTCATGTTCTTAATTTGTATTCCTACGCTGTTTGTCAAGAAGCATCATAGTAGGACAGATTTCAATCTTTGTAACTTTGTTTTCTTGGCTAGAATTAGCTAAGTATCAATTAAGTTATTGGCTAGAGTTAGTTAAGACTTGGAGCTTTGCAATAGAGTTATTGTAAAGGTGCTTACAATGGGTGTATTGTAAGGGTTGGAGATTAAGAGTTTAATTTCTAGGTTGCAATAGGTTATAATATGAAGTTGCTCAGTTTAGTGAAGTTGGAAATCCTACTAGAGTAGGTCGTGGTATTTAATCCCTTGAGCAAGGAATTTTCCACGTAAATATCTTGCCTTATTTACTTTCCATCATTATCTATGAAATAAACTCTCAGGCTGTGGACTAGCAAAGTGTGAACTCAGAGGTTCTATCATGGTTCTAATTCACCACTACAAGGTGGCTAGGTATTCATGAAGCAAATAAAACAACCATCCATGGGTGCGAAAGGTATCAATTTTTGGCTGTTTTCTTGGATACTCATCTAGTAAACAGTATTTTCTCGCCTTTTTTCCATCCTTACACAAGGGTAACCTGGTATCCATCCATACATGGAACCTTCTTGGGTCACAACTGATTATTTGTACAAGAGAGAATGTTAAAATTTTTAGCCAAAGCTTGAAGTGCATCATAGCTTCTTTTCCTTTTTTATTCTTCTTAAAACTAGCCATCCCCACCTTTTGCTTATGAGGAGGCAGTTATAACGCCACCAAATTCACTGTATTCAGTAGCCACTCCAAACTTGGAAGGTTACCATAGTATGACATCATTATATTATTAAGTAATTTGTCTTCATTTCTTATTTAAGAGTTTCAACAGATACATGTACAGTAGCGGAGCCACACTATGTCGAGGGTGTTCATCCGAACCCCCTCGGCGGAAAAAAACACTATTTTTACAAGGTTAAAATTATTTTTATATATATAGAGTAGATGTTGAACCCCCTTAGGCTTCTTCGTATGTTTACTTTTTTATATTTTGAACCCCCTCGGCGGAAATCCTTGCTCCGCCGTTGTACATGTATAGTCAAGAATAATTCCACACCCTAGCATGAGCAACAAAGTAACATTATACTAGTGTAGCAGAACTGAAAAGAGTTTCACAAATCTTGCAGTAATTGAATCTTAAAAAAAACACCTTAATTTAAAACAAACTATACTTACTTTTGGTTGTTGTTGTTGTTGTTGTTTTTTTTTTGTTTTTTTTTTTTGTTTTTTTTTTTTTAACTATGTTACTTCTTATTACATTTTAATAATTGTTCTTCTTTTCAGTTGACATAAAATCTTGCAATAGCAACTGAGAAATTATATAATGAAGTTCAGGGGCTGAGGAATTTAAATTGTTTTAAAAGGGTAGAAAGGAAAATTAACACAATAATTCCTTATCGAAAAGAAAACTAACAAATATGTCCACATTAGGAGGAATTGAATTCAATGACTGATTACAGCCATTTGATGAACAAATTTGCAAAATTTTGAAAAAGTAGAGGAGTACTACCAAAATTATAAAACTTAAAGCAAAAGATAGGATCAATGCAGAAAAAAATTTAAGATGTTTAGCTCACCTTTATAATGATCCAAATATGATTTTCCCAACCGCCTTGTCGACCAATTACGCAAGTCCATATTCTTTAGAGTATGCGTTCTGATCGCAAGGCCTCTCAAGAAGAGCTTTGACGTTTCTCCGGAACAACGACATAGTCTTCATCTACATCAGCTGCCTCACCCTTACGACGCCTCTTTAATGCACCGTTCACACACCCTTTTTCCTTCTGAGTAACAGGACCAAAAGGCTCAATATCGCCATCATTTTGCAGGACAGTTTTTGAAAATGGCTAACTTGCTACTTTATCCAAATCCTTCTTACACCCAGTGTCTTGGTGTTTTCCCCATCCCAAATGTTCGTACTCTTCATTAGATGCATCTTCTTTCTCGTACTTTACAAACTCAAGAGACCCATCACTTCTATCGATTTAAGCACATATGAGTTCTCCTTTGGCTTAACATTAGCCAAAAACTTCATGTAATCTGGATCATCCTCATCGTCATGTTCGTCCTCAAACTCGTCCACATCATTATTAAGTTTATCTCTAACAACAGTGGGACCTTCATTTCCGCCATCATTTGTGGGCTTTTTATGATTGTCAAGGGAAAACATCAAAAAATGTGCAAAATCTTCATCGATATCTGTCAATTCTCTAATCTCCTTTTCAAAATGGAGTGCACTCTCTCTCGGTAAACGTTGAACTTCATACATAACTTCAAAGCCCTCCAAGGAGTGTCGCACCATTTTAATGGGATTAAGCTTTTAATAACAAACAGATCAGACCAACAATGATTAGAGGCCAAAGAAAAAGAATATACTCAATGTAAGTTGACCAATAGTCTGTTTGGCCAAGCTTCTCCAAGCCAAAAAGTGCTTTTTTTTAAAAGTTGAGGTGTTTGGCAAGCTTTTAGGAGAAGAAAAGGTGCTTTTGAGTAAAGTAGAAGCTATTTTTGAGAAGTGGAAAAAAATAGCTTCTCCCAAAAAGTACTTTTTTGAAAAACATTTTTGAAAAAATGACTTTTTAGAAGCTTGATCAAACACTAATTGTAGCTCAAAAATATTTTTCAAATTACTTAGCCAAACACAAACTATTTCTCACCAAAAGTGCTTTTGTTCAAAAAAAATAATAATAATAATAATTCAAAATAAGCTGATTTTAGAAGCTTAGCCAAACAGGCTATAAAAATAATTTGTACCAAAAAAAAAGAAAGGCATGTCCCTTACATGAAATGCTTCACAGGTTAGAAAGGCGGGCAAATATTATCTACAGCCTTCGCTGTCACACCCTAATTTCCGATAGGGCATGATGGGCACCCGACCCTTACCTAGGGCCGAGCGAACCCTTTACTTTCGTAATACACATAATCATACGGGGCCCGCAAAACATGTCAAAATAGGAAAATTTTTCGGAAAACAAACATGCCTTTCATCTTTTTCAAATCAAATAAAACTCGTAGTCATAACGAAGAACATAATGCATACCGATATATCGGCTTATAGCCGATTACAAAATATGATAATTAATTCTATAACAACATATCGGCTCGCTAGCCGCTTACAACCGACATATTACATACATGACCACATTCGTTAAAGTCTCTAACATAACCCAAATCAGTAACATAAATGGTTTGACAAAGACTGTGAAAGTGGAGTTCGCCAATCCAAATTGAACATCTTCCACTAGAATCCTCTTACTATCCGTACACTTCTCCGCGCGGCATGAAACGCACCCCCCCGACGAAATGCGGGGGTTTGATGAGTATAGAATATGCAAAATAGAAATATACAATATGCCAAATCTGAGCCATAATCGAAGCGGAAATATAGAAAGTGAGTACATATCCAAAATACCAAAACGTTTACTTATTAATAATATTTTTCTCAAGAAAACGAACTATGCATAGAACTCGAACATGTCACACTACATACCGCGGTCAAAATCCAGCGGCACTATCACATCACATAACATATGTTTCCGCCAAATACCCATTTGGCAATATCATGCCACGTAACATGTTGGGTCAAATACCCTAACAATATCACAGGACATACCGCGGCCAAATACCCAGCGGCTATATCACGTAACATAACATACACACGGTACCCGGGGACATATACCACACCAGGAAACCGAACAGATCATATAACGACATACAAAGCATTATTACAAACCCAATAGAATAACCAAAGCGTACTACTATTTCCAACCCAAGGAAATAGTCAATTCAAATTTTCTCCGAATGTCCCTCGAAAGCATATCAAGCCAAACTTCTTGGAAATCATAATCCCGTATCAAAATCACATGCATATGAGCAAATAAATAATTAAGCGACCTTTCAAAAATCGGTGACCAACATATTTACTAACATCGGAACGTGCAGAAACACGTTTCAGATTTATCGGAATTAGTACATCAAAGCTACAACCTTCTGAAATCGTCCTTATGTGTCAAACTGTATTATCAAACTCAATAAAGTAGTTAAAATAATCATATTTGAAATTGGAATAATCATTACAACATTTTCTTCAAAAATTGTCTAAATTACATAAAAGGGTATCGCGGGACCCACGGACGGGTGTAGACCCGAGCTGTGCCCGCCTATGAAAAACATACTCATCCTACATCATACAAACTCCTACAAAAATTTCAAAGCAATCCGAGCCTTTATGCAAAAGATATGGCATTCAAAAATTATGGAATTCTCTATACGAACTTTTTGTGCAACATTTGGAAAACGTTTATTTCGAAGACATAATGGTTCATGTTTCATCAAATCATACATAGGAGTGCCAAGGAATATATATAAGGATTATAACATGCTCGGATTTCGAATCTTAGGATTTTCCTCAAGGCTTATAATCTAGCCTATTGAAAACTAAGGCATGCCAAAAGAAAGAAGGATTAGGCTTTACATACCTTTAGCGTTTAGTCGTATTATAACTTGTACTTGCTGCCCAATAGCACTTATCCTATATCAAGATATCAAGAGCTACAATTAGTCTACAATGGAATTTAATAATTTGTCGACGCTCACAACCCCTTTCAAACATTTAGACGACGTTTCGTTCGCATTCAAACCAACTAGTGCTACAAGCTAACATTGCTAATCATTCTTTCTTATATCACTCCAAACTTGTTTAACATGACTATATAGGGACTTTGGACAGCTTGCACATCATTCAAATCAGTCCCAAACTCATAGCCAAACAACACACACAACATTTCCATTCTCATTTAGCAATTTTTCCAGCTTTAACTTACAACGACAACAACACGTTTACAACATTACCTATACAAATATTTGGAACTGTTTTAACATCACATTTATTCTTACAACAGCTCACAAACCATTTCAATTTCAACTTGAATCATTAAACTTCACTTTCACTATACATTCATAGCAACAATCAACATTCAAAACGCACAACTCTACTCCTATCATCAAAGCAGTCCACGGTTTGGACTGTTTTCTCCCTTCAACATGCTTCATTTCTTTACACCTCAATTCATATATTCTATATGCATACAATACACCACAATGTCCATAACAACAACAATTAAAACTTGGCACAAAACAGTCCATAAATTCCCTAAAAATTTACCCTAAAGGCTTCAACACAACTACAACATCTTCATGATTTTCATCCATTTATCCATACTACAACACATTCAATTCATTCCCAATACATGTACAAGAAGATTAAGCATGATTCCATCTAAGTCTAAAGCACACGGCCCCCTTCAACTTCAAGAAAAACAGTCCAATACTAACATGCAACACCATATACATTTAATTCATCACAAAACATATGAAAGACTATCAACTCTTACCTTGTCACTTAATCCTTCAATATTACCCTTCAAATTCACTTCTTGAATTTCAACACTTTTTCTTGCTATTCCAATAAATGCTACACGTTATTGTACACCTTCAAAGGGGTTAAATTGCTTGAGAAGCTGAATTTTGATCAACTTGGAGAACTCAAATCTGGCCGTGAACTTTTAGGAGCATGAATGGCATGTTTATGGTTTCTTCTTCACTTGAAACTTAATAGTGAATGTGTAGAACACTTTAGGGACTTATTGGTAAGAGAAAAATAGAAGGCTGGCCGTGGTATGGTGGTGGAACAGCCATGGCTGGCCGTGGCTCTCTCTCTACTTTCCAAGTTTCTATGTTTGTGAAATGGAGCTTCTCTCTCCTATTCCACTTTGTGTAGTTGGGAAATGAGTTGTGGCTGAACTTTTGGTCAACAAGGAGACCATTTTGCTGCCCAATAAAGTCTTGAACGTTTCCCCACTAAAGCTCGGCAAAAATCAGATTTTTCTATGTGGTAGTGGGAGCCCTTCATTTCCGTGATAAATTTGTGGATATTTAAATCTTAATCCCAGTCCGCCCAACTTACATCGTCCATATCTCCTTATCCCGATATCATTTTGACGTAAATGTTGGTTTATTGCGTTGCAAACTAGACTCGATGAACTTAATTTTAGGCTTTGAAACACCTTAAAAACTCCTCATATACAAGGAGATATGCCTCCTACAACATAGGCTAAAATCATTTTACCGTAAGTTGTTCCGATTCATTTCGTTTAACATCTTATCCTCTTCCAACCTCATGTAACCTCTTATACATACATATACACACTTATATACATCAATAAAAATCCATATACACGTCTCGAAGGGTCCGGAGAATCACAATAACCTTAAACATAACGAGAACTCAAAAAGCTTGAAAAACTCCAATCGCAAAAGATATTCATATCTTTTGTCCATCCTCTATATCATTACTAATAATCTCAAATACTTTAAAAGGTCACTCACATTACCTCATATACATACTCATAAATTTCAAATAATTGAAAATACCATGTCGGGATACTCAAGGCAACCATATACATATAATGATATTCTTACTAACTCGATTAACTTTCCTTGAACCTTCTTAACTCATTCTTTCTTGTTTTAATACAAGTAGCATGGATTTTTATGGAGTGTAACATTCGCTTTGGATTTAAGCGAAGCGGTTGTTTCAACATATTGAACAGATGACCTGCATGTAACCAAAGAAGCAACTTTGTGATTATGCCAATGTTTGTTTTCTACTATAAATATTAAAGATAACTAGAACACTTGAATTATTACATTCACACACATATGAATTTACAATAACGTATAAATTGTTAAGAATTCCCTTACATCCAGCTGAAATATCATTTTTGAAGTCAAAAAGAGTCAGCTTTATCTGAAGTCCTAACACTTGATACTCTATAAAGAAGACCTCATCACTTTAAATAACAATAACCTTTTTTTTTCTGGAGGTAAACTTCAAATAACAATAACCTTTCATCATAACTTATGTCGAAGCCATAATAATTATATAAACAAAGCAAGCCTTTTAGATGGAGTGAGTTAAAAGTGAAATTTATCAAAGTAAAAGCTGAAGCCAGAAAGGGCATAACTTGATTGGCTGCTGAGCTTTTAGAATTTTTCGCCTCAATGATTCCGTTAAAAGCCAAGATTTTGAATACCCACAAAACCGAAATGCATATACACAGATATAATGTACGTCGTTCTTAATAAAACTAAGACTTATAAATTCCATAAATTAACTGACCGTGAATGAAAATTGGAACTTATAGCAAAATAAAGAAAGTAGATATTGTGATTGACCGCTAGCCTTTCAAATGAGTTAATTCGCCTTCAATGATTCCATTAAAAGTCAAGATTTTCAATACCAACAAAACACAAGAGCGTATATATAACTACAACAACATACCCAGTGTAATCCCACAAGTGCGGTCTAGCGAGGGTAGGATGTACGCAGACCTTACCTTACCTTTGTAGGTAGAAAGGTTGTTTCCAATAGACCTCAACAAAAAAGGGTTAAATTCACCTTCAATCAAAGTTGAATACAAAGAAAGAGCATAACCTGATTGACTGATTGTTCGCCTAGAGCATAACCTGATTGACTGATTGTTCGCCTCAGAATGATTTTGTTAAAAGCCAAGATTTTGAATACCGACAAATAGCAAATGCATGTACAACAACAACAACATAACCAGTGTAATCCTAGTAGGGTCTGGGAAGGGTAAAATGGATGTAAGCAGACATTATATTACCTCTACCTTTATGGGGTAGAGACGCTGTTTCGACAGAGCCTCGGCTCAAAATAAACATAGTCAAATGCAGGAAAATAAAAAACCAAATGCATATATACAGATATAATGTATCTATAAAACAATTCCATGAATGAGAATTGAAACATATATCAAAAAGAGTTAAATTGAGCAGAATGAAAAACAAAACAAAGAGCATAAATGAACTGCTCACCTTAGCAGAGAAAGAAGAAGTAACAGAGTGAGTGACAAATTGAGAATGGCAGATAAATGACAGCTCTGTAAGACTGTTAACTAGTTTTTTTGAGGGGGGAAAAAAAAAAGGCCCCACTTATATTATACTCTAGATTTTGCTAATCATACCCACTTATATTATACTCTAGATTTTGCTAATCATACTTCAAATTTTCTTTTCCCTTTTGGAGTTTCTTTTATCTAAGTTGTATCACCTTTGGCCCCTTAATTATATGTAAAATTTGATTTTGGTCCTTACAATATATAACTCAGTACATCTGATTTTTAGCTACTCCGTCCATCCATTTTTACTTGGCACACTCCTGATGGAGTTTTAAATAGAATGACAATTTAGTATGTCACCTATAATTATTAATGAGTTATTTAAAATCAAACATAGTTTAAAATATGTGTAGTAACAAACAATTCTTTGAAGTTTTCAATTCAACAACTTAAAATATGTATGAAATGGTAAATTATCTCTTGGTTTCCCAGCTGGACAAGTAAAAGTTGATATCTATTTTTAGTATAGAGGACAAGTGAACATGAACGGATGAAGTAATAAAATGTGTTATTTTGATCCATTTACGTAGGAAATATGTTATATTTAGATTACTTTGAGAAGTATCAATAACAATATTAATCAGCGTAATCCCACAAGTGGGTCTGTAAAGGGTAGGATTTACGATGATCTTACTCCTATCTTGAGAAGGTAGAGAGGCTCAAAGAAAGATGAAAAGACAAAATATATGCTCTTATTATAACCCTCAAATATAATTAACAATACAAGTTTAACATAATACATGAATAATAAAATGCTTAATAACTCTGATAATTTGCTGAATATTTGTAGAAAAGGGGATTAAAAATGCATATTTTCGGTAATTGAAGATAAATATATTTAATCAAATATCATAAAGACTAAATTTAAAATTTATCAATAATTAAAAAACCAAAAGCACATTAACCTTCTATTAATGCTAAAAGGATCTCTAGGTAATTCACGTATTATTTATAACGAATCCACTATAAGATAACTCATACGAGAATTAGTTTTATAATATAAAATACCTAAAATTAAAAATTATTTTAATTTTATTTTTTCAATATTATTTACTTAAAAACAAGGGTAAACTATGACATTTTGTTTTATGTCTCGTATAATACAAAAGTTGTGGCAGCTTTTGACGTGAAGCTAATTGCTTAATCATGATAAAAAAAAAATTAAAACTATTTTAATTAAAATAATACCTAAAATTAAAAAAATTGTTTTAATTTTATTGTTCAATTATTATTCACTTAAAAAACAAAGGTAAACTATGACATTTTGTGTTATGTGTCATATAATACAAAAGTTGTTGCAGCTTTTGACCAGAAGCAAATTGCTTAATCATCATAATTTGTTTTTTTAACTATTTTAATTAAAATAATACCTAAAAATACTAAAATACAAAATTATTTTAATTTTATTTTTCTATTATTATTCACTTAAAAACAAGGGTAAACTATGACATTTTGTGTTATGTGTCATATAATACAAAAGTTGTTGCAGCTTTTGATGCGAAGCTATTTGCTTAATCATGATAATATTTTTTTAAAATTATTTTAATTAAAACAATACCTAAAAATACAAAAATATTTTAATTTTATTGTTCTATTATTACTCACTTAAAAACAAGGGTAAACTATGACATTTTGTGTTATGTGTCGTATGATACAAAAGTTGTTGCAGCTTTTGACGCGAAGCTAATTGCTTAATCATGATAATTTGTTTTTTCAGTTTTTGGTCTAATGGAATTGTGGTAAAGTTCTGTTTGTAATATCTTTTGTATGTATTCTTAGGAAAATTAATACTCCAATTTTCAATCTTCCACTGAAAATTTTGAATGTTCTAAAATATATATATATATATATATATATATATATATATATATATATATATATATATATATATATATATATATATATATATATATATATATATATATATATATATATATATATATCTGATTTTGTGAATCCTACTCAGAGATTATCTTAATTGAAACTCATACATTAAAGTTATTCTATCACTTTTCTCTTCCAAATGTTATTATCCGAATCTTACACCTATTCTTACATTATTATGTCGAAATACATTGACAACTCCTTAAATTTGCTACGTATTATATTTTATTTAGACATTCGAACTAATGTATGTTTTAATTGAGTACCTGAATACATGATAAAATGTCTCTGTTAGACACTTTAGATCAAATTTTGAAAGGGTTTATGTGTGTGTTCTCAAGGGCTCATTAAGTAACAACTTAAAATATGTTACCTTTGTAATTATATGTATCGGCTTTAATAAGTTATAAGTCCTCGGGTCTATTCTAGACGAGGTTGATGTGTACAATTGTAGGAGGTGACATATTTTAAGTGGATAACTTATCCACGTAATGAGTATTTGAGAACGCGTGCAAAAGCTTTTCAAAAAATTGAATTGGAAGAGTCTAATGGGATTATTTTCTCATGTGCTTCGGTGCTCGCTTGAAATACGTCGTAGTTCAAATGTCTATATAAAATATACTAATAAGTTTAAGGGGCCGTCGATGTGTTCCGCCTTAGATTAAGACAATGTTTCTTTACACTAAAAATAAGATGTTCGAATCGGAATGCATGTTCAAATATTAAGGAATTACATATGAATATGAATGATTACGAAATAATTTGTTTGACATGTGAATGTCGATAGTTTATTTTACTTAAAAACTAAAAAATATAGAATGCAAAAAATTGTAATAATTATCATATACACCAAAAAAAAAAAAAAATATATATATATATATAGAGAGAGAGAGAGAGAGAACATACTAATTTACATGATATTGTGTGAATTATCTCTTTGACGAATCCTATCTAAAAGCCAGCAGCAATGTCAACTATGACAGGGGTTGGCGATGATGTTTATAAGGTGATGGTTCGTGGTGGTCACGGTTGTGTGGAGTCTAGGATGATAATTGGACAATGGTGTGTTGGGAAGAAACAAGCAATAACCAAATTGCACGACGAGGTAACAGCGGAAGAAATACCCAAGTCGAAACTTCCCACACTATTTGAACCAAGAGAAGACAATAAACACTAGCACAAATGAAAATCCAGGCAGTTATTTTATACCAACAATAAAATAGCAAAGCAAGCAAAAATAAATCGAATGGAAGAGACACTAAATTTACGTGGTAAAACCCCTTCAATGTGAAGAGGAAACATCCACGGGACCTCCGGCCCACAAAAGCTCCACTATAAACACAAAAGTTACAACAATGTTCTCCAAATGGCTACAACAACAAAGCCAAGACGCGAGCAACAATACATAAAAGATAGACCAAAACTAGCGAAGAAAGGAGAGAAATCACCCCCAAAAATGAGCTACTGTTCGTACTCGAAAACTGGAGCTACAGACCACAAAATCAGATCTCCACTGTTGAAATCTAATAACCAGATGTTGAGAACCCCTAGTTCAAATTTCAGCACGATCAACGGTTAACGAATCGGAAAACGTAATTTAAAGCGGACTGTCAGAGCAAAGAAAATTTCGGACGAAAATCGCTTCTCTCTCTCACGTTTTTCTCTCTATAGGGCTGCTATGAATTCACTCTTGTGTTCTGAAAATAAGACCTAAATTGATCCTATATATAGAAGAAATTTTGGGCAAAATTGGCCTGGTCCAAATTGGATTGGATTTTATTAATCCAATTCCACATAGGAAGGAAAAACCCAAAAACCTAACATGGTGGCCGATAGTGATTGTGTGTTGGTGGTGGATCAATGTACAGTATGGCTGACGGTAGTAGACTAGTAGTTGGTGATGGGCAGTTAGTGCTAATAGTTATGCAGTTAAAGCTAAGAGATTGGTGGTTGTTGGGTAGCGGTTGTGTAACAGAGGTTGGTGGTAGGATGGTTGGGCATTGTGGCTATTGGCTAGTGCTAATAGTGATCGGCAATCGAGGTGGTCGGTAGTATGATGACGGTGGATTGAGGGAGGTAAAGGAATAGCCCATCTTCCCAGCGTTTCAAACATGTGCGCTAGGTAGAGTCAAGCCAGTAGCCCAACGAATTTTTCCAATATGTCATCAAAATAATGCCTAGAAAGAAAATAAATAATATTAGGTTGTAAGATAATTCAGTTAACAATAGTCGATTTATCAATGTTTTCTTGTTGGATAGCAGTGGTATTTGAGTCAAATTGCACTCGATTGTCTTTGCTACATCTCACTAATACAAGTATCAGGCAATTTTGCCAACTATGATGATACTTGATTTATAATGATCGTAATTGCGCCGTTATATCACTCATTAACTTACTTATCTTATTTATGATCCATGAAATGAAAGGGGAGCCTTAGAGCAATGATAAAGTTGTCTTTAGGTCACGGGTTCGAGTCGTGCAGAAGCCACTAATACTTACATTACGGTAGACTATCTACACCACACTCATTAGGATGTGGCCCTTCCTCGGACTCTACTAAAGCGGAATGATTTGTTCACCTGGCTGCCTTCTTTTATGCTCCATCAAATGCAGTAAACACAGGCTTAAACTGCGTTTGCCAACATGGTTCTACTACGCATAGTGTTCTCCCGAGGGGCCACACCAATTTGAGATTCCCCAACTAGATTTGGGCCTGCAGGAAACTGGGCTGTCCTGGCCCCTTTTACTGGATTGGGCCTAATTGGTAGCCCAGTTGACATGCTTATAGATTATAGTGGCAATGAAGATGAGAAAATGGGGGAAGTGAACAAATACACATTTGGATTTTGGAGAGAGGCAAACAAATATGTGGAATTTCTAGCAAACGAAGGCCATTATATGAAAAAGATTTGGAAATCTGGGAAGATATGTTTAAGGAAATGGAGTTTGTTTTTCTGACTGATTTATGCCATGGCCCATGCATATAACTCACAATAGATCCCAAGAAATTAATTTAGTGATTTAAAAGGCAGGGCCATGAGGCGAGGCATTTTACTTAGCACGGGCGAAGCGTAAGTCCCGAGGCATGGCGCGTAAGCCTCATGAATCTTAATATTTTTTTTTTAACTTATAATGTAGTAATACATACATACATACATACATATATATATATATATATATATATATATATATATATATATATACATACATACATATATATATATATGTATGTATATATATATATATATATATATATATATATATATATATATGTATTAAGATATTACAGTAATATATTTTAAGAAATTGTGATTTTTTATTGTTTGAAAGTTAAGATGTTAGAGTTGATTTGCATCTCATAATAACTTTTATATCATTGCATTATTTATACTTATAAAATCATGTTAAAAACTTTGTTTTTTATGTTTTTCTTTAATCTTAAACATATATATATATATACACACACACACACACAAAGTTTTTAACATGATTTTATAAGTATAAATAATGCAATGACATAAAAGCTTTGTGAGATACAAATCAACTCTAACATCTTAACTTTTAAACAATAAAGAATCACATTTTCTTAAAATATATTACCGTAATACTATGCATTTTACCTTCCTAAAAGAAAATAATCAATAAACTTTATCAGTATTATAATTCAAACATCATTCCTTCATAATCAAAATAAAATTACTTTCAAATAGCGGAATAATAAATTATGATAATTTTGATAATTTGACAAAAACATGAAAAGATGTATAATTCGGCTATGTATTTTTATTTAAATGTTACGTAATATTCACCCTCACAATGTTCTCAAATAGTAAACATGAGATACTACAGCTTGTTATTGAATTACTCTCAATCTTCTTATTTTTATATAAGTATCATTAATCTAATAAATAATTATAAGAGTCAACAATGATAACTATGAATTTCACCCATAATTTATGTAAGAAGCTTAGACGAGTCTCGAGCGTCGGGCATTAAGCATGTTTAGGGTGTACAGTCGAACGCTTAGGACGCAAGTATCACATAACTAAACCCCATATGTAAGCCTCGAGGTGTTTTGTCAGTCTTACTGCCTCGAGATGAGTCCCAAAACTGCCTTTAAAACACTGCACTTTTTCTCTCTCAATATACTAAGAAAACGAGAAAAATATGCAGGTTTATCTTCATTATTTTATGATTTTTTTTCAAGCTTCTAAAAAGGTTTCACCACTAAGTTACCTTCTCTAATTAATCTCCATTATAAAGAGGATTTCACGGCGCCTTTGGCATTTAGCATGATCTTCATTTGGAGTAGACCCAAGACCAATACTAAATGGACACATGTTCGGATGAGTTTAACGTGAATTATTTCTAGTTTCTTACATGTTGGATTCATTTCGAACTTTAACAATAACGAAAAATAATATATGGAATTTTTTTAGTGTAAAGGTTAAAGTTTATCTCTTGTTTTATGTACTATAGTTCATTTTTTTCATCTACTAAATTGTTGGTCTATTAGTATCTTTGACGTTAGTAAATTATATTGTCTCATAATATTATTCTTGTTAGAGATTCAACGTAAAATTAAAGGACTCACGTGTTCAAGTTCTTCAAGAGAAAATGTCAAAATTTACTCATCAAGTTTTTACTATTAGTAACTTGATTCTAAGTTTGTCACGTGTTTCTCTGTTAAAATTAAGGGCAAGTTTGTGCCGAGGTATAATGGAAAGGGAATATTTTGTCCGAAAATATAACTAAAGGTATATTTAGACTGTTTCCGATAGTTCAGAGTATATTTGGCCCTTTCCTACCACCATATGGTAAAATGGATTGGTAATTAAAAAAATATATATATATATTGAAAGACAAACTATAATGCCATAATTGGGAAAGTGTAGTTTGTTAATATCTATCTCAAACTAGCCATTCATGTGACATATATCTTTCATTCTCTTTACTACTGACACACAGAAAAAGGAAATAAAGGCAAAGTATAATTGCATAAAACCCCTCAGCCTTGTGATGCAAGTAGGGGTGGGCGTTCAGTTCTTCGGTTCGGTTTTATTAAACTTCAGTTCGGCTATTTCGGTTTCGATTTTTTGAAGATGGACACCGAACACCGAACCAAACTAGTTCGGTTAGGTTCTTTCGGTTCGGTTTCGGTTTTTTCAATTCGGTTCTTTTGATAAAATATTAGAAGCGATTCCATTTACACTAATTCATAGTCTAAAAAGCAATAAAATATAAAACTGATAAATTGAAATCAAAATCAAACAAACAGGATACACAAGAACAGAAAACCATAACTATGATATAGGATTATTAAGTGTTATATACATATAGTAAGAATAATTAAAAAAACACATAAAAGACGTACATTAATCCTAAAGACATATCCTAGTCACCTTCCTTTGTTAAGGATATTTTATTTTCTCAACTGAAGTAGAAAATTAGGGATACAAAAGCAAAAGAGGGCTTGTTACAATTGGGGTTTTTATGGGCTTGAACTTAATGGGCCTGAACTATTTAATTTTTTTTTGGGTAATGTATTATTTCGGTTTAAATCGAAACACCGAGTTTCTGAAAAAGCAAACCATAAAGTGTTCGAGTTTGTTGAAATATTCCGATAGACCTCCACTCGAAAAAAAAATTATTAACTAATATTATACCACTGAGCAGTGAGCTTAGCGAATTTTTTTATTAATAATGAAAATAACAAAATCAATTACAAAATGAATAACTACGCTTTGCAAGAGTAAAAAACTATAATCAACCTAAGAGTATCTCAACTATAAGTTGATTTCACAAAATATGGTCCTACCAAGTAATGGCAAAATAATTAAAACTACTAAGAAAAAATTGGTTCGAATAGCCTTTAAATCAATACAGCTCCTAATTTCTCCAAGCTCTCACCAAATGTGAGAGAATATACTTGTCAAGAAGAGAATAAACTACGGTGGGCGTTCGGTTCTTCGGTTCGGCTATTTCGGTTTCGATTTTTTGAAGGTGGACACCGAACACCGAACCGAACTAGTTCGGTTCGATTCTTTCGGTTTCGATTCTTTGAAGTTCAGTTCGATTCGGTCCGATTTTTCGATTTTCGATATTTATGCCCAGCCCTAGGTGCAAGTAGTAATTTCCCTTTTGCACGACAAAGGATGCTATATGAGTGTTGTGCTACATGGTTTAGTTTTCGTACCTTGATATGGCAATTGACAAGTGACAAATAATTGAGCTTGCTAAATTTTTTAAGGGAAAAGGGTCAAATATACCCCTCTACTTTATTTTATTAGCCAACTTTATCCTCCATTAGTGAAAGTGAACAAATATACCCTTATCGTCAACAAAGTTTATACATGTACCCCTATTTGGATGGAAAACCTCAAATCAAATTAAATTACCTGATTTTAAAAAATTACCCAATTCTTCCACGATCTGCCCCGCCCGACCCAGCCGCGATTTCATTTTCTCCTCCAAGAAGAATGCTCAAAAAAGTTGAGTCAATCTCCTTCAATTCTCAATCAAATGAGCTCAAATTTGAAATGCAACTTTTCTCAAAAATCAGTGAACAAATCCCAACCACCAATATCTTCAAACAAATTGGGCAATCCGCGCAATTTGTTTGAAGAAATTGGTGGTTGGGATTTGTTCACTGAATTTTGAGGAACTAGCATATAAAATTTGAGTTCGTTTGATTAAGAATTGAAGGAGATTAGCTCAATTTTTTTTTAGCATTCTTCTAGGAGGAGAAGATGAAATCGGGGTTGGATCGGGGCGGCTGGGGTCTTGGAACAATTTGGTAATTTTTTAAAATCGGGTAATTTAATTTGATTTGGGGTTTTCCATCCAAATAGGGGTACATGTGTAAACTTTGTTGACGATAAGTGTATATTTGTTCACTTTCACTAACGGAGGATAAAGTTGGCTAATAAAATAAAGTAGAGGGTATATTTGACCCTTTTCCCTTTTTTTAATAATAGACACACAATTGTTTGAAAAACATAAAAATTGTCTTTAGAAAATACAATAAATTAACTTTAATAATATTTGTCTCTAATTCAATAGTTTTAATGGTCAAAAGGTCTAGAAAGGATACGATCTATCTAATTACTAGTGCGTGGCATCAAGCAACAACGAAAAATAATTTGTCAATACAATACACTATGATACATTATGAAACGACATGTAACAACCATCCAAGCAAGTTGTTGTGATGTTTTGTATATTATCAAGTCGGGCCTTTCTTGTATGTCTAATAGGTACATAAAAGAACTTTATCGATATGATAACAATAAAAAGTTTACGCAATTCATTAAATACCCTATGAGATTTGTATTGATAAGTAATTCTCTTTTCACACGTGATAAACGAGAAGTAATATCTTTTCGCTCAAATTCTTTGAGATGTGAGTGAATACAACCATTATAGGAAAAAGTATTGCACTACATGCTTAAACGATTGTACCTTACATGGGTAGGTAACAATTTTCTCAGACGAGAGTTAATATGTTCTCGATCAAACAATCGATATATGCATAATCTAGTCTGAACACATCTGTTATAGGAAAATGTATTGCACTATATGCTTAAATGATTGTACCTTATATTGGTTGATAATAATTATCTCTCACACGTGAGAGATGAGAGTTAATATGTTCTCAGCCAAATAGTAGAGGTGCAAGTAATCTTAGTCTGAACATATTTGTTATAGGAAAATGTATTAACTATATGCCTAAATGATTGCACCTTATATAGGTAGGTAACAATTCTCTTTCACACGTGAGGGACGAGAATTAAAGACCCATTTGATCATGAGATTTTTTCACTTTTTTTTCTAGAAAAATTTCTTGCTTTATTTGAAAATCAACGTTTGTCCATGAAAATTCAAATAGTTGTATTTGGTATTCGAAATACAGCTAAAATCACTTTTTCACTTTCAGTACATTCAAACAACCAAATATTCTTTGCAAAAACTATAACCAAACACAACTCCATCTTTAACTCCAACTTCAGAATTTCAAATAAAGTGACTTTTTTTTTTTTTTCATGGCCAAACTCCTACTTAATATATTCTCGGTCAAATAGTTGAGATGCAAGTGATCTAGTTTGAACACAATCATTATGGGAAAAGGTATTTGCACTATATGCTTAAATGTTGTAACTTATATGGGTAGATATTAGTATTACATGGAAGATTTAGGTCAAATAGCATTAAAGCAGAGGTTTTTTTTTTTTTTTTTTTTTTTTTTTTTTTTAATGTTAAAATTATATATGCCAATTTACTTGTCAAATACTTTCTGAAATTAGGTAAAGGAGTGTTGTGAACATATAATTTAATATTTAATCAGAAGAAGAACATATAATTTAACATTTCATTAGAAGAAAGAATTATATTATGGAAGAACATTTGTGTTGTTTGGTGTTGGAAATTAAAGCACTTAAACTTCTGTTTATAATTTTTCTTGCTTATCGAAGTTTAGGCAAATTAAAGTGACAAATGGGGGCGTATCTAGTGTAAAATAGTTACGGGTTCAAATTTCATTCGAACCCATAACTTTTAGCCTAGAGCTGGATTTTCTATGTTAAATACATTGAAATTGTTGAAAATACTGAACTAGGGTTCATTAATTAAAACATAAGTATTGAACCCAACAACAAGAAGTTAACATACCCAATGTAATCCCACGGGTGTGGTCTGGGGAGGGGAGGTAGTTAGAGTGTATGCAAACTTTACCCCTACGTCGTGGAGTAGAGAAGTTGTTTCTGGAAAACTCTCGGCTCAAGTAATACATATCAAAGCAAATTTAAAAGGAGAAAACAGAATTAACAAAAATATCGCAAATAAAAGGGGAAGCAATATAAAGCATACAGAGAAAAGGACAGTAATCACAGCAAGATAAAACGATAATCGAGCCAAAAGTTACTATGAATATGCTTTGGACTCTTCGTTTTGCATTGAATAATCTATGTAAAATGGACATACATGGTTATGTGTATTGATTTGATCTTTAAAATACAGTTAAAACTTCAACTAGAAGTTCTACACCAATGTTAAGATACTTTTACACAAATTATGAGATATAGACCTCAGTTACATACGTGAAAGAAAAATACCAATAGTTTATCCGTCACTATATTTCAGAAGCCTCTAAAGGTGTAAGTCAAATATTGGAGTTGATTTACGAAGTTCACTCAACTATCCTCATTGTAACACATAAGTCACTTAACTTTGTTTTGTAATCGGAAAGTCACTCAATATTGTCATTGTAACACAAAAGTCACTTAACTTTGTTTTGTAACTAGAAAGTACTCATCTTTCATCTTTGTAACACATAAATCACTCAACTCATTTTAGTCAACTTTTGCTGACATGGCATTTTTTTAAAGTTAAATCCTTATTTAATATAAATTCACCCATTTTTACCATTTGGTGATCCGCCCCACCATTTGTCTTTCGTTTTTGAGAATCCAAGATCTGGTTTTAGTTGAGAGAAAACAAGTAATCGAAAGCTTCATAAGTAAGAGAGAATTAATGGTTGATATTCGTTTGTTGGCTCCAAGAGGTAGTTTCATTTGGCATTTGTCCTTGATTGGGGTAAAAACTTCATTTCAGTGATGTACAATTGTTGAAACAATGTCGTTTGGTATGTGGGATGGGATAATCAAGGATATCCCATGAGATTATTTTATCCCACTTTTTATATGGATATTAATCCCACCATTTTAGTACAAACGGCGGAATAACATAATCCGGGGATTAGCTAAGATAAAGTTAATTAATCCCAAATTTTATTCCGAAATTATTATCCTTATCCCAAGTACCAAACGACATGGAATCTGTCTTCCTGCCAAAGATTTCTTTGCTTTGGTTTATATAATGGCTTAAAGAAGCCATATGACCCTTTTCCGTACTGAGTTTAAGTTTAAAAAATGGTTAGTATTCTACTTCTAGACAAGTTGCTGCTTTTTATAGGCCTGAAAATCTGAAGTTTGATTCTGAGGTGACTAAACTTTAAAATTATTATGGTAACACACACATTTGTTATTTTGCTTTTCCTCACAAAGTCGAGGACATTCTTTCCCATATAAAAAGGCCTTTCATGATATCATCTATCAATATTGTGATTCTTGCTTTTTCCTTGAACTACGAATTATGAAGAGCAATACCATAATCATGGGTGTAAAGTATAAGAGTCAACACTCCTAAGTTAAAATGTGTTTGGGAATATCATTACTTTCAACCCAATGCCTACTTTGCATTCACAGGTAAAAGAGTAATTGGACAAACAATGAATATATAATACGGTGTCAAAGGTTCGCACGCTAAATACTTATTCCAGAAGGGTTTATTCGAACTAATTGTACCACAACATCTTTTAAAAAGCGTTCTGCGTGAGCTCAAATTTCATATAAAGGTTAACACATCTATATCTTTGCGGAAACTTGGACATCACTCGTATGTCGTGCATCAATCGTTGTAACATTTGTATGCAAGAGCAACAAATTTATAAGTGCATAATTGCTGTAATGTCTGAAACCTTCCGTGCTAGAAAAATTAGTTAATTTTTGAACATAATATAGAAATTAGACACGCTTAAATGGAGTGACATAGATAATGAGAGATATGTTGATCAGAACTTGCTTGAGACGGAGACACATTTATTAGTGTTATTGCCGTTGTAGTTGTAGGATTAGTACATATCATAAAAAGCATTGTTTCGAAATATAAATTTAAATAAAAAAGTAAATTTAATGATGAACCTTCAAAGATGATGTGAAAGTATTATACATTGCCGTCCTTAGTTCCATGTACAACAATTTGAGAATCCAACTTGATTTCCAATGAGAGAAGTATCGTTTTGCCATTTTCGGTCCTTGTAGTAACCCAAAGGTTTAGTTACTGATGTTTTGCCAGTTTCAATGACGGACACGTAGTAAGATACGGTAAAAAACTTTACCACACGTGTCTACACCAAATCAAGTGATACATAGATGCGATCAAATATATATTAATTAGTCAACTATAGTTAGTGAAAAATTGCATATGAAAGACCATGTGTCTTGTATTAATGATCCGGCATAAATACCCAAATGTGTTTAAGGATTTTTCCCCAAGACCTATGGACAACGACTACAAGGAACTTACATGGTTATGCATGTAAGCCCAAAAAAGTGCAAAGGTTGTGCATGAAATTCCGCTTGCTAGAAACCGCCACTAATGCTTGCATTAGAGTAGGATGTCTACATCACACCCCTTCGATGCATCCCTTCCCCAGACCCTGCTTGAACGCGAAATGCTTTGTGCACCGGGTTGCCCATTTTTGTGTGTGATGTGTATATGCAGAGACATCATATCTAGGAATAAAGTTGCTAGCATGAGATATGATGGGGTTGGAGAAGCATAGAGATCAATCAAAAGTATAATCTAACACATCCAACCATCATATTAGGATTCAGTTATAGCCTGAATCTTTATGGTTCAGTGTTCAAACTCTGAGCAAATACAGCAAGAGAAGCAACAAAAGTCTAGTTTGGGAAAACCCCAAGTTTCCATGACCGACTTAAATAGAAATTTGTCCGAAATTTTTTGAAGGTTAAACGGTATCCAATACCAGATATAAGGTCATTGATTTGCCAAATACTTCATTAAGCTCCTCCTTCAGAAGGCTCGGCTTCAGCATTGACGGTTTTGAGGTCCGGCTCCTCCTTCAGAAGACTTGACTTCAGCATGGCTGTTTGAGGTCCGGCTCCTTCAGAAGGCCCTGGTGCAGTGGCGTCGGTTGCTGGACGAGGGCACATCACATTCTTGATCACAGAAAAGTAGAGATCAAACTCTGCTTTGTATTTAGAGCAATTTGCTCCGATCCACTTCTCAGCTACACTGGTGGGCACATCATCCTGGTTGTCCCGCCCATGCTCTTCAATGGTAGGGCGAATTTCTTCGTATAAGGAATTGAGCCTCGAAGTGGTTTCCTTTGTTATCGCCTGCATGACATTGGCAAAAGTGTTAGGAAAAAAGAAATTTTGGAGCCGGGGGGTTTTTGGTGTTTTGGGGGGGGGGGGGGGGGGGGGGGGGGGGGGGGGGTTGGGGGCAGGCAGCAGGGCATGGAAGTTCCAGTCATGATGATAACAGCTACTACTTGGAAGCATTCTATCCGACCTGCCAAACCCCCTCAAGTTTTCGCGTTTCCTCTTCCTCCCTCCCTCGCAAGTGCTAGAAACTAGATAATAAGCCAAATCCACTGACAGATGCTAAAAGCAATTCTACCTTCCAAGGATTTTCAACAACACATCACCATCGCGCGTTTGAATGCTCCTTGATACTACTGCAATGCCATTGTTGTTATAAAATATCTGAAAACCTAACAGCGAGAGTTGCTATCGTCCAACAAAAAAAAGGACTCGGGCTTAGAAAGGTGGAAGGTTGGGTTATCAGTAAATCCGTGCGTTCGTGCTATATGTTTGCAATTGTTGCGAGTTTAACTTCCCTGTTCATATGGACTTTTCACACTAAAGGTCTAGCATGTTGTGTGCATATTGAACATGTTTTTTTCTGGATAAGTAAGGTTGTGCATGTAGATTATGTTGCAGCAAATCATTAGGCACATTATCAAATATTATCGGATACTGCAGGGCTATTTTGCTTGGAAAGGAATCACTATCCACATCAGGAAGGATTGACGAGGATCACCACATAATCCCCATTCTTGAAGACCTTTGCATTTTTTAACAGAGATGAGCAGGCAGTAATGTTTTCACTACGACAAGCATATACTATTCGAATACAGTAAACATTTTTTCCCTACTTCATGAGAATAGAAGGAAATAAGATTGTGCATTGTGAATGAGAACTCCACCAAGTGGAGGGTATGGTATCAGCTCTACTGATAATTCAGAAGAGCCAAAAAATCAAGAAACTTTCTGCTCACAACAGTTGATAACTAAGGAAAGTACACGTCATCCTAAAAGGAGTTTGGTTCTGGTCCAGCTGGGTTTTCACAGTAATATGGCCATCAATATGCTTTGTGTACAGCAGAACAAGATCTGTGTTCCACGGCGAAGCACAAAATTAAATAAAATAATAACCATAACAGTATAAAAAAGAACAAGAGAGAAGATTGAGAGAAAACACATAGTATGGTTGGCACAAGGGGGTAAATTTGGTGTTACATTGAAGGTATACTACTCCATAGAGCACATACTTGTACATTGATATCTTTATTATCTACAGAAGAGCTCATCAGGTTAAATGGAGTAGAAACATTAGCTCTTTAACCCCATGGAAAAATATGAAGAAAAATAAGTCGACAAAGTTGCCTACACCATGATGTGTTACAGAAAAAGTGATCATACCTCGTATCTGGTAACTTCTTCTCGTGCTTCCTTTGATGCAAACATTTTAGCAAAATCTCCATCATTCACTTGCTTACGGCTGGAAGATTTGCCCTTCCGCTTGGGAATGTGCTGAGACTTCTTCGGTGTTGAACCAGATCCAATACGTTGAGGGACGGCCTTTCCACTCAGCACCGTCGGATCACTAAGGCCGACCTCACTGTCATTCAATATCTTACTGTGCTCATTTCCTCCACTAGTTCCAGATATCACTTGAAAAAATTCATCCTCTGCAGAGTCATAAATTGGAACTTCCTCCACCGTATATCTGCAGTAAGAAAATCAGATTGAAATAAATATCCAAGAACTAGAAGGAAATGAGTAGAAGCTGTATTTTTTCCGATTGAACTCATCTACCTGATATTTTTCTCTTATTACTGTGGACAAATAAGTGAACTGCCTTAATTATATCATTTAGTTAGAAAGTAAAACTCAAGTCCTCCAACAATGAACCAAAATGAAACAAGCTTCATCTGAAAATTTACTATTGCTTTGTATCCCTTATTACATAAACATGTAATATTTCACTGAAAATAGTATACTCTCTCTTTACCCAGTTTTTTTTTCCTTCAATATAAATCCAGGTCAACTTGCTCGCACCGCGACTAATTCCACCGGGTACCTGCTACCTCCCACCAGCACAGGTACTGCATAACTCTGTCCACCAAGGCTTGGGCTAGGAAGAAATCACCTAGAGTTTTCTGGGCAGGCAAAAGATTTGTCACTCAGGCAGGAGTGCAGGACGAGCTCACGCTCGAAAAATTAGCAGAAGCTGCCAGGTATCTTGCAGACGTGGACGAGTTTCCCGAAGAGGAGCAAATCCCCATTCTCATCGAGTTCAGGGCCCAAATCAATAATAAAGACACGCCCATTTGGTTTCAACCCGAGACTTCATGGCTCCCCCCTCCCCGCACTAGGTCATACCCTTGGATGCTCTCTCCATACCATACCATGTTTCTTACGAGGAAATGAAAGGCTAGCTACTAGGTATGAAACAGAGTATGACTAGAATAAATCATAGAGCAGTGAGGAGCATGCCCATCCCATATGATATCATTTGAGCTTCCCTTTTCCTATGATCCTGGACATGGTACTGACGCATGAACTTGGTTATTGGTTTAACCAGTTCGTTGACAAGTCGTCAAGTAAGGAAAGGTCTGTTTATTTTTTCTAGAAATATCATTTTCGGCCTATCTATCGATTGAACCAGGGGCTGGGCTCTTGTTGAAAGACATAAGAAGTGGGATTAAGAATAGGGAAGAGCAGTTCTACTCATACTTCTGTTTATGGAAAGACATAAGACATCCAATAAAACGTTAGCAAGATCTCTTACTAAGCCCTTGCCAATCACATTTATATATCTCACCGAGGTTTGAATGGTATCACTAATGTTTCTCTTTTACAGAGAATCAGGATGTAGAAGTAATGGAAAGAGATCAGCTCCTGAAGAATTACTTGAGATGAATCCCAAACTTTGAAGATCTAGAACAATATGTTATATGCAAGACTACTTCAAGTCTTCTTCTAAAAATAAACATACAGGTCCAGTCTCCTCATTGTGAATCCAAAAGTCCAGTTCCTTACTGAAATTCGAAATAGACATCGATTTTTATTGAATAACAATAACAACACGAGGAAGAGCACACATATCAATAACAAAAAATACAAAAGAAACAAACAGAAGAAGAGAATACATGACGAGAAAATCACCAATCTAACATAGCTGCAGACATCTTTATTTAAGGTTTTAACTTTCATTAACTTTTAAGTTGTCAGATCCACTGCCTATTGCATAAAGGTATCAACATATCAAAGCAAATCGAGTTAACAGAACCAGAACCTTATGATTTGTACAAACTACAAAAACAAAGTTGAGCATTACCTGTCATCCCCTTCTTCCCAGACATGGTTGTACTCCTGAGACAAGATAAAAAGGTATCAAAAGAAGAAGAAATGAGACTGACAGACTCATATTGAATTTAGAAGCATCTACTATGCTCTAGAAAACAGAAGAAAGCATATGCCAACAGGCAGCTCCTTCCTCCCCCTTCTTTGTTATGTTTACCAATATGAGCACCTTTACGGCTTTACCCACATTCTTTCGCATAAAATTTCATTTGAAGTACTTACTTCTACCATTTACGTTAGCAGGAATCATAGTCCCTCCTTAGACAATCTCAAATCAACTGTGAAATCTTTGACCAATGTGATAATTTAAACCCCTTAAGACTGTGTATTCAAGGTCTCGGGATTAGAACAGAGTGCTCTCATCCTGAAAGATAGTGACAGCCGGTTTACATTCGAATTGAAAACACTTCAACAGTGAGGTTTATCAATATCAACGAGAAACAAAATCTCTAATCCCGTAGATCAACCAAGCTTTAAATGAGAAAAGTGAAGAAGACATCTACTACATAAACTTCCATTGTTGTGCTCTAAATTCAAACATAATAAGCATCAAGCATTTATCTGCAATAAGCATTATCCTGGATTACTTTCTTCTTCAGCCTCGAAAGCAACACACAATTTAGCCTCTCATAAAATTTAAGGTCATTATATGGTGGTATTTTAGGCCCTTGGATGAAGGAAGGAGATATATGTAAAGGAGTAAAAGGAAAATGACTGCGAGATATCGAAAGCTTCACATTTGAGAAGTACAAGATCTTAACAGAAGAAGAAGATGACACTTTCACTGAAGCAGTAGACAAGAAAAAAGATATCATTCTTTTAAGATGTCGTAACTCTGCAACAACTTTAATGCACGTCATTAAAGAACAGACTATGATCAGAAAAAAAGACTGAATTCGGTAAGGATACACCATACTACAACGTGTGATTTGCGGATTGTAGTATGTGACTAGCAAATTCAATCTATATGCATAAATGATTAATCTGTTTGTTGTCTAAATTCTGGAAAGAAGGAATGAGTGAAATGATGCTACAACAGTCATTCTAGATATAACAATTCATAAGAAACTTAAGTTACCTGGAATCCTTGAGACTTGGCACCCAGAAATATAGAACAGTTTGCAGCTCCACACAGGCAACGAACAGTTGCACCCCCATACCACTCAAAATTATAGTTATACGCCAGCTCCATTCCAACAGATATATCTTGCTTTGCAAATATTCCTACCCTTGTTTCCCCTAACACTGTCCATTTCCTTGTTTCACAATTTGGTTGGCTGGGAAATTCAGGAACATACAGTATCAGTGCTATCAATCAAATCATCAACACCAATTAACCAAAATAATATGCCACTGACTGACCCAGATCTGTATCTTATTTCACTTTTCATCAATTTGACAACTGGCATTTCAGCACTTACCATGAATGATTTATGAATCTTGCAAAACTTCCCTTCCGGGTGGCATCAATGAAATAATTAGCATCCAGAGAAATTATGTACGCGTCCTTGAGCTCTGCACAAATCATACGAAATTATAGTAGTGATCGGTAGACACATTGACAACCATCTCTAATATTGATAACTTACCCTGAGCTTCATAAGCCTGGGACCTTTTCTTTGCCGCAACAGATGATATCACTTCTCCACAGTATTCAATGATGAACTGTCCAGCCTAATAATGTAAAGAGAGAGGAACTTGATTGCAGCTAATTACGAATACGCCATAACTACCGTTACTGCGCAAAGGCCTTTGATATATTCCAGAGAAAGCTCGAATTTGATAGGCTCAGTTCTGGAATTTTTCTTCACGTGACCGTCAAAAAAAGAAAAGTTTTTTTGTATATGCCGAAACTGTGCTATACAAACTATTGGTCACCTAAAAAGAATATAGGGGGATTGCTTCAGAAGAATTACCTTTATGTCCTCATCAGCTAAAAGACCCCAACCACGCCCTTCAGTCCTGAACAACTTAGTTTTTGCATATTCACATTTCTGGAATCTCTGTGGACAGCAAGCAAGCAAAACATTTCAAAACAATATGCCTAAAAATATCTATATGAAACTTACTATCTCTTTCAAATACGGCACTGAGTAGAATCTCCCATTAGTTATTGAAGCAGTAAACCGCATATAAGGAACTACAAACTCCTCCTCGCAGTAGATGAAAGGATAAATTAAAGTGAAGAAAAATTCTCAACACGGAAGGAACTAAATGACAAGCAGCAATTATTTTTAATTTTATCCTTTCATTTTTAAGGGAATAACCAGGGGCAATTATGGCATATGGCAACTGCTCAGAACAAAGCAAGTTCAATCAAACAGAGATTCGCAGTTCCTCAGCGTATCTGATAGATAAACCACTAATCTTAAAGCAGCATTTAATCACACCCCGATGAAATAGGAAACCTTCTGTACAAATACAGTGATCGATAGTTGCTTTTTATCACAAAAATCAATCAAACAAAATATCACACCTTCCCAGAAAACCTTCTTGCCACAACCAAATCTTCAAGCAAATGAGTCACTGTTTACAGTTATAGACAGCACATGACCTCCCTAGGCAATATCATATGCAACGATGACACGCTTTGCTGCATAAGCACAGCATGACAATTTATACAACTCGGCTTCCTCATATCACACGTAAATCTATAGAAAGAGCAACATATGGTGCTTTTAACAGCCAAAAGATGTTTTAATCAAAGGTGTGAAAGGAGAGAAAAGAAGGGAGAAAAATGTTCATTAGTTACCGGTTTACAACATAGTATAGAGCTCCTTTATAGGACTAGGAGTATAGTCTACACAAAATAAGACTTCCTAGTCACAAGGATGTCTTAATTATAGATTTATAGTACTACCATTAAGAATATTTTTTTAAAATAACTGTGGTGTCCGGGCCAACTTGCACGCACCTCGACTAATTCCATGGGGTACCTACTACCTCCCACCAGCATAAGTACCGGATAACTCCGTCCACCAAGCTTAGATAGACGTGAAGAAATCACCTATATTTTTGCCTCTACTGGGTTTGAGCGTGAGACCTCTTGGTTCTCAACCCACTTCATGATCATTAGGCCACTCCCTCGATGCTCCGTTAAGAATATTTCATATAACAATTTATACAATTAATCGTATACACATACAACAAATCTAGGCGCACTCTAACTATCACAATAAAGTTGAAGATCATATGCTCCACTCGCACCACACAAATACCTGATTTCTAGAAATTTTTGCTAATAATTCGACGATTTGCTAGTTTGAAATAATTAGATAGGTTAGTTAACATGAAATATTGACTTGACATGTTAAATAATGTGACATTATGCACTGCCCACGTTAGACGTGCAACATGGCAGATGAGCATGATGTAGTGCCATGTGAGACTTTGTCAGCTCATTACAGACATTTTAAGCAATGGACCTTTTGCTGCCTTGTAATTATAGACTTCAGCATTCTTTTTTTGCTGCAAAGTTTCTAATAAAATCACTTTTACTTATCAGAAAATGTCTTGTTTTGGCCTTACGTGGTATAGGCTATAAACTCACCAAGAATATTTTCATTTTCAATAAAATGGATCCTAATATAAATCCAAAAGATCTAGGACGTGAAGGAGTGGACAAATGGTCTGAAATATTAAGGAATTAAGTCTTCCTAAAACCAGTCAGAAAAGAAAAAGTAAAAGCTCCAAGAATAATCACTTCAAAAAAAAAAAAAAAGGACATGTGGAATGATGGATCAGAGAATATGAGGGCTGCTCCTAGCCTGCACAGAACACAATCACTGGTAGGCCATGAGCACAAACATAGTTGAATAAACCTGTACTTTTAGAACAGTTTTACAGTACGGAATTGGCTCCAGGTGAGCAAGAGTGATCCGAGGAAGAGAAGAAACAAACAGACACTCATAAAGCAGTAGATGCAGGAAACAGTTTGCCATATGCTCCAATCTGATGATTCATCTCAAGTGGGTGGATGAGGGAAAAACAAACATGATGGAGGATACTAAGACAAAGGTTGATTTATGGCGGACTTATCAAGAAAAAAAATGCTATTTAGAGCAGAAGACTAGTTTCTTCCAGCCATTTAGAAGTCCCTATGCCAGATTGATATGAAGCTCTTAATGTCTTAGTGGCTGATAGGGAGGAATGATTAGAATAATAGTCGGAGTTCTAATTGGGTGTGAGGAAGAGTCCCATGATGCGCATGGAAAAAGGAAACATTTGGAGACTGATGAAGAAGAAAAATAAAAGCATGGAAAATTGACAAGACAAGAAACTGGAAAAAGTTCCATCACATGAAATATATGAGGAACATCATGTGGAAGAGTTTTGCACCTTTTGCACATCATGCAGGGAGGAGATATTTTGACCTTTTTAGGATAATAAGATGGTTTAAAGCTAGTTTTAGAAATGGGTTATGGTAGAATAGTTTCAGGATTGGTCATAGAAATGCTTTTTGACGGGTTCTTGTTGAATAGTTTCAGGACTGCATAAAAGCTTTTCTCACAATTTGCATCTTTTTCCTTCTCTCTTTTTTTTTTTTACCTATATATTTTTTATAGTTTTCTGGTTTTTTTTTCTTTTTTTTATATAAGCGTCAACCAGAAAAGCAAAGTTGCTGGAGTTGGGACTCAATCCCAGGTCGTCGATCGAAGGAAAGAACTTGAGCGTGCCCACATATGCAGTTCGCCGTTTCGGCTCCTATAGTGATTTCTGTTCCAAAAAAGTGTTTTATAAAATTTATACACCCATCCAAGTTAATTAGGTATAAATATCATTCATCAAGAGCTAATGAAATCATATTAACAACAATGAGAAGCTAAAAAAAAAAATGCTGTGACATGGCCTTCTTTTGAGAAGGTGATACTTGCATTAAAATAGCACTATAAAGGTTATGGCGTAACATGGCTTTTTTGAGCTTATCATAAACGTTCTAAAATACCATTACTTTCACACTCTTTCTCAACATATAATTGTGACACAAATTTGGTGCACTACCCATAAAATCTGTTGTAAGTTTAGAAATCTATTAGACCACTGTAAAAGTGTACTAATAAACAGAAACATCATGACAACTAATTAACCGAATCATCTAATTTACCTGATTCAGACCCCACTTGTGGGATTACACTTGGTATGTAATTGTCTAATTTACCTGATTCCTGCAATTTTCACCACACTGACAGTATCCCGGTGTACATTCAGTACTGGTCAGTAAATTCAAGCATCTTTCTCCACACGCACTTTCAGGATCAGCGGCATCATAATTGCATTCGCAAATAGCGATATCCTCTTCTTTCAGTTTCTTATGTCTGTAAGACATTAGTGCATTCCAATTAAAATTGACCAACTAAAGCCAAGATCAGTGATAATTGAAAACCATTTCACTCCAAATCAAGGTCAACTAAGCAAGGTATGCATTTTTTAGGGCACAAGTTTTCTTTCTCTTCTTTTTGGTGACTTTTGGGATTCAAGTTAAGACATCAGAAGCTTCCTTGAAAGCCAAAAAGCTATAAACCACATAATGAAGAAGTAGGATGCAAAAATTTCCATAGGAATGAAACATAAACTTATTTCTCTATCACAGAAATAAAATATTTTTCTATAGAACAAAGAAAAAGATGACTCATAAGCATAATAAAACATTAGTTTCAACTCACAGAAAGTTCTTCCTTTTAAGCTTGACCAGATAATCATACTCCGGAGTCCAAATTTCTTCTATTACTCCTGTTCTTGCAATTGAATTCATACTCCCACAGCATTCTTGGTACAACATGGAACAAGGTACACTAGTTTATCAAAGCTTAATATCTTTTTTTTTTAATCAGTGGTTTATGAAAGTTTTATCTTACCAGTGAAAATAGTAGTAGCTACAACCAATCTCTTTTGCATAGTTATAGTATCCATATCTTAGATACCCAAACTAACTGTTTGGACCATGACTATAATCAATATGCCATCCAAGTGCTACTCACAATTGTAAACGACGTCACAATAATCCAGAAGTCTAACCAACAAGTGTATGAAAATGAGCTTCAAAGTTTAAAGATCATCAAAAGAAAGAATGCAGTAAACAGGCAGGAAGATCATCATTAAAAGAAGCAAAGAAAAAGTCTGAACTCACTTTCGTCCTAAAAACTCATTTTGAGTAATATGAGTAAATGGCGTTACTCCTTCCGGCAGTTGTACCTTCAAAAAAAGAAAAAGGAAAGAATTCACCTCATTACTTGATACAAATAGAGGCAGTGTAATGGAAAATCAATTATGTCTAGGCAAAGGGGCTGCATTTATTGTACTGGCTCCACAAACATTATTATACAGTATCATCCTAAATATACGACTGATAATGAGTAAATCAAATATCCTATAGCTAACTGATTCCATAAACCATGTCACCGATGTGTGCATCCATGTTTTGATGGAAGGGCAGATGAAGTAACTCAATCATAAGGCACAACTGAATGCAGAAACCATAACATCAACCAGCCACACCAGTAGGTACTCATAAGCCCACTTTTTTTTAATAAATAAATTTTATTAACAAAAACAGCAGCATTAAGATGGTGCTGGAACTGTACAACGCGTATGACAGCTCTTTCCTGCTGCAAGGAGTCAATATAGTCCAAAACAGTGTCGAAGTGATTGACATTTTTCATAAGCCCATTTGTTGAGAGAACAAAACTGACTTTGTTGAGGAAGATCAGCTGTTGATGAACTAAGCTTCAAACTAGTTAGTTGCGAAGGGCAAGAACAAAGTAGAGCAATCTAGAAATATACTGACTCAATATCACCTGTTTAAATGGTCTATGCAATCTATAGCACCAGAGTCTACTAAAAAAATGATGAAAAAACCCACTTTCCAAGATGCATTTTTTTGTCCATAAATACAAAACCCATATAATTACTCAAGAGAAGACCAAACTAGCCTCAAGAATTGTTTGTGAATTTCTTAAAATTATGTCTTACAAAATTCATTCGAGCCAATGCCTCGAACCCTTGGTAGGAGTATGTTGCCATTCTTCCTTTATTTTAATATTTTTGTGGATGATTGTTGCCAATTACTAGCCCTTTTTTTTTAAAATCAGCAAAAAGAAGACCAATTACTAGTATTCTTAAATTAGTACATTGATAGGTATAGAGCAGGCTACCAACCGACATTCTCAGGATCCAAATCCTACAAATCTTTCTTTATAACTGAGACGAAATGTGATATATACAGCCTCGAAATCTGCACTAATCTTCTCATCAGTTCTGATGTCATGTAAAAAAAAAAAAAAAAAAAAAAAAAAAAAAATTTCATCAGTTATCTAGGTACTGTCTTCTCGTGATTTCAGCAAGCCCACATCATTACATGACATCATCACTTCATGTGTTACTCATCAGAGAAGGAAAAAAAAAAAAGAGAACATCACTTCATGTGGTGCATAAATGATCTAGAGCACATTTGGATCCAGGAATGGTAAGCTTGAGATCTAAACTCTTCAATTTTTTCCAGTTTCACCCAAGGAAAGTGTCACCGAAACTTGAAAGACTTAAATAGAAAAATAATCTATAAACCAAGCAAAATATGCTACATAAAGAAAACAAGATAAGTACATGCATCTCATCAATCGGTATCCAAATATATCAAATGTCAAAAGAAGTATGTCCTCAAAATCCGAAATCAAACAAGTAAAATCGGACCAAGATAGTTGTCTGATGCGCCGTATGCCGTAGGGCGCATCAGATATTGATTAGATCTTCTTGAAGAAGGTAATTCATAAAATTCTAGCTCTTGCTTCCTCGAACTTTTCTCCCCGATCTTCGCCTTTCCCATGTTCCATTGTTCTTCTTTGTCACCGTATACTAAAAAGGCTAGTAGGGATAAGAGAATGATTTTATAACCCCATCACTTCTCTTGTGTTTAGACACAAACAAAGTTTGACAGTGAAATTGTGGATCTAGTTAACTAAGTTTGAAATGAGCGATAATTTGTCCTAATCCTAATAATACTACGTGAAGCGCGTGATCACCCAAATTCCTAATGCCTTAATTATACAATAATTATTCAAAATAATTATTAATCTAATACATAATTATTCGTCAACGTAAACTGTTCTTTTTCGAAATAATTGTTCTAGTGTGGCAATATAAATTTATAATACATATCATCAATACGTCCATTTATGGTTAAGCAATGCAAAGCAACACCATCAAAATTTCACAACTTATACTCTCTTGCTCTAATGAATTTACCTATTTTTCTTTTTTATCCATCTAAAACCGGCTTTCTTCGAATGAAAAATTCTCCGTCCGACCATTCAAGTTAATCAGTTAACTTGCATTCTAATATCTCATTTGTGATGTATGCTTTTTCATACTTAAGACTATTAATCTAAAAACTATTTATAAAAAGCTTTTTACCAACTTAATATAATGAACTGTTCGAATGCTTTATTTTGACTGTGCTGGTCCTAGTATGTCATTTTTCTTGGTGTAGGTTCTCTCCTTTTGATATATGGCTTTTATAAGAGGTTCCCACAATTGTTAATAAAATTATTTACCTTATAAAAAAATGTCATTTTCTGTAGGATTGTCAGTTATTCTCTTTTTCTTTAGTTATCACAAATCTAACATTACACTTTTTTCTCGGTAACAGATCCACAAGTCCAAATTTAGTCAAAGCCACTAATAATTAGGCTCTACCAAGATATATTCTCCATATTTAAGAAAATCATTTGGGGTTACTAAAATTAGCTTCTCATCTGCTGAACTAGTAAGGAACACCATCTTGAATCCCTTACGAGAAAGCTTTAAATTTGTTCACTCTTTAAACAATACAGCCACATAATTACGTACAAGTTATTCAATGATCACTTTGCTAATGTGAAGTAGATAAATATATTAAGAAGTAAACCCGAATGCAAAAGCATTGGTCCATGTCTAAAGATTGATGGGGATGTAAAACCTTTTCTTAACCAATGTTCACCCAACTTAGGAACAATGACTAAGAACATTAACAAGAATGACCAAAAGATGAAAATCAGAGAGAAAAGTTCAAAGAAGCTAGCTGCTAGACACAGAGGCGGCTCAAGGATATTTGTGGCCTAAAGCCAATATTGATGAGAGGCCTTAGATTTTGTTTAAAACGACTAAATGTTAGAGCATTTGAAATCTATTTTCCTTACGTTTTGAAATGCAAATTTATTTTAACCTTGTATAATCAATTTCTCCAACCTTTTTAGGAGTTGTATTATAGTTTAAATTTTTTTAAAATTTGAAAAACCGGATTCATATTGTCGACATATTTAAATTATTATAAATGATTGAAAAGATAAAATATAATTATAAAGTGAAAATAACAAAAAATAACAACAACAACAAATATGTAATTAAAATAAAACTTGAAAATTAGAATAATAGAATGATCCAAAAAATTGATAAGTTGATTGCCAAATATTTTTCAATAACTCTTCGGAATGCTTAAAACGCGAGGAAAAAAATATAAAAAAAGACCGCACTATATATATTTTGTCAATATAGTACTCTTAAGTTATGTTTTTTCACAAAATAATACTATAACTTATCATACTTGAACTCGGAAAAGATAAGAAAGAGAATATAGAAGTGCATAAATGTTATGTGAGAGATAGACTCTTGATTAACAAATAGAGAGTGAATAATGTAAAAATATAAAATAATTTCACTTGTCAGATTTTTTATTCACACAAAAAAGATTTGGCAGTGATTCATATGCACCAAATTTTTACACGTAAAAGATTCGAAAGCGTGATTCATATTTCTCAATTTTTTACTCACATTGTCACTCCAATTAGTCACACATCTAAAAATTATTTGGGTATACAAAATTACTTTTCTACTTAAAGGTATACTCATTACTCTCCAAAATAATTAACAATTTAGCTTATTATTGAAAAAAAAACAAAATGGGGCCCCCCAAATTTGGGGGCCTAAAGCACAAGCTTTAGCGGCTTTACCCTAAAGCCGGTGATAAGAATCGGGTTACTTGAACAAAACAAGATTATAATGCGGAAGCAAAAATATGAAGATTAAAGACAAGAATATAAAGATGGCGAAATTCAAGAATAAAATCCCCCAAATTTCAAGATTAAGTGATAAGAACCCTAATTGGTCTTAGTATTCAAAATTAGCGGATTAAGACTAATTAAGATACTAATAGAGTCAATTCAAGAACTTATATCAAAAGGTGATCTAGACCCCTATTTCGAAGAAATTAGAGACAATAATTAGTATAAGACTAATTACCTTCTTTAATTTACGAATAAGAACCAAAGATATCAAGCAGGAATTAATCTTACCTCTTAAAAAGAATCGTTCTTATAAGGTTGCAAGATAAATCCAAAGTAGCCACACACAAAGGTGTAAAGTAGAGAAACTCTCAATAATAATAATATTTTGTCCATGAAAATAACAAAATCCATCCACCTATATATAGGGAAACTTATCCCAAATAGAATAGGATTAGAATCTACTTATATGGAAATAATTAAATACTAAAACCTAATTAGGATTAAACTAGGAAAGCATGTAAAATAATTGGCAAACTTCTTCCTAATAGAATAAGGAGAAGGTTGCCCAAAAGTCACTTTGTACGTGTGACTTTCTCAACTGATTTGGGTTGGATTTAATTCCTTTCCTGGGCAGAAACTTCAGCCCCATGTGAGCTTGAATTTAAGCTCTTTTGGGCTCCATGTGGGCCCAATCTTCCTCTTGAGCTTGGACTTGGATCATGAAATATGTGTAGTATTTAGCCCATTCTTCTGCATAATTCTTGGACTCGTTCTTGGGCTTTTCTTCCACGATCAGCATCTTTTTGATTTCCATTGAAGCCTAGCAACCTTGGCTTGCATCTCCTTAGCTTGTGACCTTGACGACGATCTTCTTAGAAGGGCTTCATAGCGCCATCCTTGCCCATGGAGCTATCATCCCCTCTTCTTGAAAAGAATTAGTCCTCGAATTTAACCTTTCATCAAACAAGGACAAGTCAACAACATTGAAAGTAGCACTTACATTGATACTCGCAAAGAGCGATCCAACTTGTAAGCATTGTCTCGATTCGCTCAAGAACTTTAAAGGGTCCATCGCCTCTAGCATGCAATTTAGACTTCCTTTTGGAAGGAAACCTTTCTTTCCTCATGTGAACCCAAACTGAGTCCCCAGGCTCAAAGATGACTTGTTTTCGTCCTTTGTTTCTTCTCGAAGCAACTTGCTCATTCCTCTTTTCAATGGCCAGTCTAGTTCGCTCATGTATTTTTCTCATCATCTCAGCTTTATTTGTTCCATCAAGACTAGCAACATCATTAGTAGGCAATGGCACTAAATCAAGGGGAGTAAGGGGATTAAAACCATAAACAACTTCAAAAAAAGAAGACCGGTAGAAGAATGAATAGTTCTATTATATGCAAATTCCACCAAAGGCAAGTGATCCTCCCGAAGTTAATTTACCTTTCAAAACAGCCCTCGACATGTTACCTAAAGTTCTATTCACTACCTCGGTTGCCCGTCGAGTTTGTGGGTGACAAGAAGTAGAAAACAACAATTTGGTCCCTAGCCTTCCCCAAAGAACACGCCAAAAGTGGCTCAAAACTTAACATCCCTATCACTAACAATAGTTCTAGGTATGCCATGTAATTTCACAATTTCTTTAACAAACAAATCAGCCACGAGAAAGCATCATTAGTTTTCAAGCATGGAATGAAACGAGCCATCTTAGAGAATCTATCCACCACAACAAAGACACTATCCTTACCATACTTTGTTTTCGGCAAACCTAAGACAAAATCCATAGAGATATCTATCCAAGGCGAAATCGGAACAGTAAAGGCGTGTACAACCCATATGGCAAAACCACAGATTTAGCATGTTTACATTCTAAACATTGTGCATAAAATTTTTCTACATCCTTGCGCATGCCGGGCGAAAAGAAATTTTCAGCAAGTATATCTAAGGTCTTTGGCACTCCAAAATGTCCCATAAGACCCCCGCGATATTGCCTCTTTTACAAAAACCTCACGCGATGAACATGTTGGCGCACTGACTTATTTTTCCTTGAAAAGGAACCCGTCGCGTAAAGTGAACTATCGTGGTCCCTTCAACATACGACATAAGCAACCCCCAAACTCGGAATCGTCAAGATACAAACCTTTAATGTGCTCGAATCCCATTAGTTTAGAAGTAAGAGTAGAGACAAGAACGTACTGCGGGATAATGCGTCGACCGCATTGTCCTTACCGCGCGTATGAAATCACATAAGGAAACGTCTCAATGAACTCCGCCCCGGCAGCGTGCCGCTGCTTTCAACTTAGCTTGGCCTTTCAAGTACCTCGATGACTCGTGGTGTCTTTATCACAAACTCACGCGGCCGCGGTAATGTTGCCAAGTGCCTCTTACCGATGCGTATAACTCACGATCATAAGTAGAATAATTCAATGTAGCTCCACTCAATTTCTCACTAAAATATGCGATAGGCTTAGAATCTTGCATTAAAACGAGCCCCTATACCTTTTCCACTAGCATCACATTCAATTTCAAAGATTTAGAAAATCAAAGTAATTGCAACAAAGGTGCGGTAACACAACTTATCCTTCAAGATATTAAATGCGTGGTCTTGTTCTTTTCCCCAATTAAAAACCTTATCCTTTTTATGACTTGATTAATGGTGCAACGAATTGTACTAAAGTCCTCACAAATCTCTATAAAAACTAGCAAGTCCATGAAAACTCTAACTTCCGTCACGCTCTTGGGTGTAGGCCATTAACTGCTTCTTTAATTTTATCTACATCAACCTCAACACTACTTTGAGCTAACAACAAAACCAAGAAAGATTACTTTATCGCTAACACAAACGTGCACTTGGACAAATTAGCATACAATTGTTGCTCCAAGACATCAAAAGACTAACCTCGAAGTGTTCCGTGTTCTTCGAGAGAGGTTGAAAAGATCGAATATCGTCAAAATAGACCACAACAAATTTGCCATGAAAATCCTTAAAGATATGGTTCGTTAGTCTCGTAGAAAGTACTAGGTGCATTAGTTAAACCAAACGGCATCACTAACCGCTCATACAAGCCATACTTAGTTTTGAAAGCGGTTTCCACTCATTCTCGGGATTCGTTCGAATTTGGTGGTATCCACTTTTTAAATCAATTTTAGAAAATATTTTAGAACCGTACGGTCAAGCATATCATCAGACGGGGAATAGGATGGCGATACTTTCCGTTATTTTGTTGATGTGTGACAATACACACATCCTCAAGTACCATCTTTTTTGGTACCAAAAGCACGAAGAAAGCACGGGCCCATACTTTCTCTCGCAAATCCTTTTCAAGTAACTCTTACTTGTCTTTGTAGTTCCCTGGTTTCGTCGGGATTGTTGTACAAAGCGACTATTCGCGATTGAGATCCGGGCACAAAGTCGATTTGATGTTATTCCTCTCGAAGGGGGTAACCCAGGATATCCTCGGGAAAGACATCGTTAAAATCCTGCAAAAAGTTTTGAAACAACACTAGGCAAGAAGGAGCTAAATCGTTAGTGTTAATCATAACTTCCCTATATGTAAGCAAGATAATGGGCAACCCTCTTTTTCGCAAGTAAACACTCTTTGGCTTTTGCAAGTGCTCACTATTTTTTCACTTAGCCTCTTCCTCCTCACCAATTCTTTCTTTTTTATCCTCTTTCCACCTTTTCTTTTCTCTTGTCGCTACCGTCTCTCTCCTCACGCCTCACTTGATTTTTTTTTCCTCTCTTATCTTACTCTCTTTTTGATCCTTCCCCATGTTTTCCCATTGTTTCTTCAATCGTTGTTGGTCTTCATACAACCGGAAGGAGTTAAGGGTGCTAGAATATACTTCTTTCCCTTATGTTCAAGAGAGTACTTATTTCTCCTTCCATGAACGGGAAGCATACGTCGTATTGCCGTGGTCGTCCCGATAAAATATGACAAACTTGCATTGTACAACATCGAGAGAACTTCGTGAGTAATACTCCCCCGATAGAAAAAGAAATCATGCATTGTTTACTCACCTCGAGCTCTCCACATCCATTCAACCATTGGAGCTTATAATTGGTCTTACGTTTCGTGCGGAATTCCCGATTTCTCGCACGTATCGCTCGCACGTTAGCACAACTACCATTGTCAATAATCATAGAGAGCAAATTTTACCCTTTATCCCACATCGTGTATGAAAAATATTTTCTCTCCGTGCCTCATCAAGCTCTCCCCGTATTAATGTTCATAAGACGCCTAACTACCCCCAAAAAAGTTCCCTCGGCATGAGGACCCATCTCTCTCGTCCTCACTCTCAACACCCTCTTCTTCTTCTTCTCCTCACTTTTTCACTCTCGTATTCCCCGTTATCTTTAATTAAGATAGTTCTTCTATTTGGACATTCAAACGCCTTATGTCCCTAAAAGCGACATTTGTGACATTGTATTGCACTAGAAGGTGTAGAAGGAGTAGAAGTTTTTGTGTTAAAGTTTTACCTCCGTCTTTGGCCTCCCGTTTACCTTTGCCACTTATCATCTTGTGCTTTGGGCGAGTTTTCTCCTCGTGTGTTGGCCGTGGCCTCGCTTGGGCCCTTTTAGTAGATGGGTTTTCCGTGAGGCTGGCTTTGCTTCCTTTTTAATACGTTTTCTACTTTTCGACCAAGCCTACTGCCAAGCTGTCTAAGTTTACGTATTGTTGCGATTCTGCTTTCTATCGACTATTTCTCCATTTAACCCGTTAAGAAACCTAGCCATAGTGGCTTATTCTTCATTACAATTTGCTTGGATCGTAGCCATATCCGCAACGCAGAAATAATCATCCACGGACTTAGAACCTGCCTAAGAGTTTGAAGGCGTTGTTGCGAATCTCTTTGAAAGTGTGATGGCACGTGCAACTTTCGCATGTACTCTTTCATCTCGTCCCGTATGCAACGGGCGGTTCTCGGTGTCTAATGCATGCTGCTGCTATATGTTCTTCCCCAGTAACGGCGTAGTCGAAAATTCAGCCACGGCGGACAAGTTTATACCCCGCCCGGAAGTAGTTATGACGGTCGAAGATGGCGTCACATTTTCTCGATCGAGGTACAAATGCGGATCTCTTGTTCGCCAAAGTGAGGATCTTCGTCTTAATCTTCTTAAGATTGTCATCCTCGGCCACAGCTCGTGGTGCCCTTCTTTCGTTCCTACGCTTTGGTAGCTTAACCAAGGTCGTCCTTGTCTCAATGATCCTCGCACTTGTTGGAATTAAGGAGGTCGACAGTTGTCTCTGGCACCGAGCCGGATGTTGTTAGTTCTCCTTCGGCTATGTTCGTTATTTGGATTAGGTGGATTTTGAATTTTGCCTCCCAGCAACTTAGTCGGGCGGTAATCATTACGAGCGTCTCGACTAAGTTGTTGTTTTGAGTGCTGTCGCTCTCACACTCTGTTTGAGACGTCTAGAAAAATATTAAGGAATAAATATCTCTCGGTCGACCTTTCCTCAATTGATCTCTCGCCTACTTCTACTTTACAAATTACTACCTTTGGTACAAGGTTATTTCTAGGATTTATATATAAACCTACTAGTGATCCTTTAAAAGTAAGATGTAGAAGAAAGAAAAAAATTACCAACTCCCGGACGGATTGGGTTTGGCGAGACAAGAGAAAAAGACTAATTTGTATGAAAAAAATATTCCCCAATTTCCCTCTTCTTGGTTTTCCTTCTTGATGTTGGAAAAGCAAGAAACTCTGATAACTATGGAGTTTCTTAATTTGCAAGATTTTTTTTTTAATTTTTTTGCAATATAGCTTTACTATTTTAAGCTACTAAAAAAAAAGTAGAATTTTCGTTTTTTTTTTTTAATTTTTTTTTTTAATTTTTTATTTTTTACGAAACTCTCAAGATTATCAAGAACGGAACCTTGATAGCACCGCTTCTGATACCTTGATAAGAGATCGGGTTACTTGAACAAAACAAGATTATAATGCGGAAGCAAAAATATGAAGATTAAAGACAAGAATATAAAGATAAGTAAATTCAAGAATAAAATCCCTAATTTCAAGATTAAGTGATAAGAACTAATTGGTCTTAGTATTCAAAATTAGTAAGATTAAGACTAATTAAGATACTAATAGGTCAATTCAAGAACTTATATCAAAAGGTGATCTAGACCTATTTCGAAGAAATTAGAGACAATAATTAGTATAAGACTAATTACCTTCTTAATTCGAATAAGAACCAAAGATATCAGCGGGGAATTAATCTTACCTCTTAAAAGAATCGTTCTTATAAGGTTGCAAGATAAATCCAAAGTAGCCGCACAAAGGTGTAAAGTAGAAAACTCTAATAATAATAATATTTTGTCCATGAAAATAACAAAATCCACCTATATATAGAAACTTATCCCTGAAATAGAATAGGATTAGAATCTACTTTTATGGAAATAATTAAATACTAAAACCTAATTAGGATTAAACTAGGAAAGCATGTAAAATAATTGGCAAACTTTACCCACTAATAGAATAAGGAGAAGGTTGCCCAAAATCACTTTGTACGTGTGACTTTCTCTTGATTTGGGTTGGATTTAATTCCTTTCTGGGCAGAAACTTCAGCCCCGTGAGCTTGAATTTAAGCTCTTTTGGGCTCATGTGGGGCCTGATCTTCCCCCTCTTGAGCTTGGACTTGGATCATGAAATATGTGTAGTATTTAGCCCGTTCTTGCATAATTCTTGGACTCGTTCTTGGGCTTTCTTCCACGATCGGCATCTTTTTGATTTCCAATTGAAGCTTTAGCAACCTTGGCTTGCATCTCCTTAGCTTGTGACCTTGACGACGTCTTCTTAGGGCTTACATGGCGCCGTCACTTATGGAGCTATCGGCCGGCCTTGGCTAGACAGACTTCCAAATCATTTTTTTCCATTATATCACATATGAGATATTAATAACGGTTATGTTGTTGTTGTTTCACATATGAGCTATTAAAACACAAGTTAGCTTATTAACTTGAGTGTTGGTGGAGAATTTTTTATTCAAGGAAAACCATTTTCAGATGGATAAAAAAGAAAAGTAGGTAATTTTATTAGAGCAAAGAGAGTGCAAGTTACGAAATTTAAATGATATAACTTTGCATTCTTTAGCCATAAATGGACGTATTGATGATATGTAATATAAATTTTTATTGTCACACTAGAACAACTATTCAACAATTTATTTTGATGAATATATACAAGATAATTAAAGCATTAAGAATTTTGGTGATCACGCGCTTCATGTGGTGTTATTACGATTAGCACAAATTACCGCTTGTTTCAAACTTAGTTACTAAATCCATTGTTTTACTGTCAAACCTTTTCCATGTCTAAACACGAGAAAAGTGAGGGGGTTGTAAAATCATCCTCTTAACCCTACCTAATCTCTTTAGTATACAGGGAGAAAAGTTCGAGAAGCCACAGTTAAAATTTTATGAATTACCTTCTTCAAAAAGATCTAATCAAAATCAGATGCGCCGCAGGAGGGCGTATCAGACATCTTGGTCTTATTTTACTTGTTTGATTTCAGATTTTGAGAACATACTCCTTTTGGCATTTGATATATTTGGATAGCTCTTGATGAGTCATGCATTTATCTTGTTTTCTTTATTTAACATTTTTAACTTAGTTTACAAATTATTTTCCTATTTAAGTCATGCAAGTGTCAGCGACACTTTCCTTGGGCGAAACAAGAAAAGATTGAAGAGTTCAAATCTAAAGCTTACAGTTACTCTATGATGTAATTATTCATTCCAAATGTGCTCTAGAATGATGATTTGGAAGTTTGTCTAGCTTCTTTGAACTTTTCTATCTGCTTTCATCTTCATGTCATTCTTGTTAATTTCTTAGTCATTGTTTCTAAGTTATCAATTTTTTGACATGGACCAATGCTTTTGCAATCGAGTTTACTTCTTAATATATTTATCTACTTCACATTAGCAAAGTGATCATTGATTAACTTGTACGTAATTATGTGGATGTATTGTTTAAACATTAAACAAATATAAAGCTTTCTTGTAAGGGATTCAAGATGTTGTGAAGCTAGACAAACTTCCAAATCATCATTTTCGTAGTAAAATTTGGTCAAATTAAGATTAAAGCAATTCTCATAAAGATGATCGGTAACATGGAGTCATTAATCATGCTTACATATTTATGGAGCTTTTCAAGATTCAAATTATTCTTCAAATAGGTTCCTAGTTTGACTTGCTTGAAGAATATTGGAAGTCAACTCTAAGGTCTCTATAAATATTGTTACAACGTTAAACCTTGAGCTAGGTGAAATGTAGTTGGACGCTTTGTCTCGCTTAGCCGGAACTGCAGTGCAGACACTAAAGCACTAATTGCCACTAAAGCGTGTACCTTATCACTTGCTTGAAGAATATTGGAAGTCAACTCTAAGGTCTCTATAATACTGTTGTTACGTTAAACCTTGAAGCTAGGTGAAGTGTAGTTGGACGCTTTGTCTCGCTTAGCCGGAACTGCAGTGTAGACACTAAATCATAATTGCCACTAAAGAGTGTACCTTATCATGCATGGGTTCTACGTTGAAAAAGCCGCACTAAATAATAAAACCGTAGCTGTCAATGCAATATATAACTCCATCTATCCCAATTTATGTGATATAGTTTGACTAGGCACAAGGTTAAGAAAGAAAGACTTTTGAAACTTGTGGTCTAAAACAAGTCATAGATATTTGTGAGGTTGTAAATCATTTCATTAAGGGTAAAAGGGAAAGTTTTAAGTTAAATTATTTCTAAATATAGAAATATATCATTCTTTTTCGGATAGACCAAAATGGAAAGTGTATCACATAAATTGGGACAGAGGGAGTAATTGTCAAGGAAACTTTATCGAATAGAAATAAGAACCTACCAAGATCCGTACCCACGAATCTTAAAATTTAGATCATGACGAATCTAACCTCTAGATTCGTACCCGTATCCGACACCTGCACCTGAGTTCGAGCAACATAGCTAAGGTGTATACCTTATGGCAAATGGAGCGGTCCTTAAGAGGTAACATTAAATGATAAAATTCTCACCTAAATGTGGTGGTGGGGGGGGGGGGGGGGGGGGGAATATCGTCCATGTAATTATTCTTCAATTTCATTTTTTTATTTTTTTTCATTTACGTTTTTCCCTATTGAATCGTGTTTTATTTGCGCTTAAAGCTCCAATAGACCTCATTACCTTTTTGTGCTTTCGCCTTTGATAACACCGGCTACGCACATTACATTTATGACTCTCTTCCACAATGGTCTATTTCTGCATTGGGGATTACAGTGTTGTTAAAGGCGCGCACACTTATGCCCTGAAGTGAGGCTCAAAACATGTTGATTGCTTCGCCTCACTTAATGTGCGCTTGTTGTTGCCATCAAGGCTTTAAGACATACTTTTTCTTGTCAATGAGCCTCTTCTGAAGAGGCGACACTAAATAAATGATGTTCACTTTATCCTGATATTTTTTCATATAATTATGAATCATGCTCTAAAAAAACATATATATTCATTTGCGCCTTTTTTGCATTAAAGCCTGCGCTTTATTTGCGCTTTGCCCTTAAAGCTCCAACTTACCTTTGAGCTTTTTTGGGCTTTTTTACTTTTGATAACACTGGGTAGGAAGCAAATACGAGCATGCTACCACTTTTGGCTTTAATATCTCCAAGAAACCATACATGCAACCCAAAGACAAGTTAAACTAGTAATCCAAACATCAAATGAAAGCTTCCATTCATGTTGCTCTCAAGAAGTGAAAGTTAGAGGTAACTTTTAGTCATTTTCTAATGTGCAAAAGCGGAAAGTAAAAGCGCGTTCTTCATACTCCTTAACTTTACATCCTCCAAAAAGAGGATAAGACAAATGAGAAAAGAAAGGGATAAAAAAGACATCTTTGGTTTGAGGCAACAAGTACCAAAATGAATACTATCTTGTGTTAAATATTGCATATCCTTCCAGGCTTCATATGATGTAAAGAAAGAAAGACTACTGTGTCTTTTCTTTCTAATTTTAAGATCTCCTTGAATGGATCTTCCTTTATTTCTCTCATTTCATATTGCTGCTTGGAGCAGGTAGCTTAGAAATACAATAGTTCCTCAAGAACAGACAGTCAGTCCATGCAACATCACACTTTAAAATTTTACAACAGGCTTGAGAAATACTAATAGATAACATGAACTAGGCGTACCATATCGCTTTTGTCTTCACCGTCTTCGCCTGAATGCAACATCTTGCAACCTCTGTCAGAAATCTGCAAACTCCAAAAACTCAACAAAGTAAAAGGTTTTTATCAATTTCATATCCAAGCACAAGATCACACACACACACACACAAAAAAAAAAAGGTAGCCATTAATTGGCAGGCCTATCAACTAAAAATGGTCAATTTTTGTGCTCCCTGTTCTGAAAATGCAAATGCGACTGTGGGGAAGAAAATATTTATTTTATTGCTATTACATATAAATAAATAAATAAATATTAGAAAAGTCTGAATTTCCTTCTACCAAGAATCTGGACACAAAAAAGAGCTCGAAAAACAAAATAATTCAAAGGTGAAATCTCTCAAAAACAGAATTACCAATGCCTGTAAACATAGATATTTTAGATGAAATCAGAATAACCCCTTCAACAAAAAAGAAAAAAGAACCCACAGAAGTCTTTAAAAAAATCAAAGCCATAAATATTTTCAAAAGTAGTGTCATTCAATTCCTTGAAGTGGGTTTTCTCCAACACCGCTAATGTCTTAAAGTATTCGATAAAATCGGAATTCCCCATTCAACCAAATAGATAAAAACATAAAAATCTTGAGAGAAAAAAGAGAGTAGAACAATCTATGTTAAAAAAATGAGTTAATTCAATGTGGGTAAACATTTATAAAAAATAAAAAAGAAAAAAGAATAGCTCTCAGTACTATATACAGGTATGAAATGAGGTGCTCCACATGTATGTTTAAGGTTTGAAAAAACAAAAAGAAAATCTGACCTCGCCCAAAAAAAAAAAAAAAAAAAAAGGCAAATTTCTCAAAAGTAGTTTCATTCAATTCCTTTAAGTGGAATTTCTCCAACACCGGTAAACGATTCAAGAAATAACATCAAAAACTGGCCATTCAACCAAAGAGATAGAAACACGAAAATCATGAAAAAAAAAAAGGTAGAACAATCTATGCACAAAAGGGGTTAATTCCATGTGGGTAAACATAAATTCTTTATTAAAAAAAACTAATTCAATGTACTATACACTGAGGTATGAAATGAGTGCTTCACATATATGTTTAACATTTAACCGAATAAACCAAGGCCTGTAAACATTATTCATCATTCAACCAAACAGATAGACACACAAAAATCTTCAGAGAGAAAAAAGTAGAACAATCTATGCTTAAAGAAAAAGGGTAAGTTCAATGTGTGTAAACATAAAAAAAAGCTAGTTCTAAGTACTATACATTGATTGTATCAAATAAGTGCTTCACATATATATGATTAAGGTATGAAACCAAAAAAAGTCAAATTCAGCTTATCTTTTAAGAAAGAACCTAAACCCATATAAATCATCTTTTTTTAAAAGAAAAAAAAAAATTCTCAATAGCAGTTTGATTCAATTCCTCTAAGTTGAATTTCTCCAACAATGGTAAATTTTTTTATTTTCTTTTAAAGAGTCTTTTTGCCGCAACTTTAACACAGACATTTTATCAAACAGTTGACAGACATGGACAAAAGGGGTTAACTCAACATGAATAAACATAAAATGAGAAGAAAAAAAAAAACACTAAACCCATAAAAATCTCTTTTTTCTTAAAACATAAAATGTGAAAAAAAAAATAGTTTTAATTACTATACACTGGCTTCACATATATGTTTAAGGTTTGAAAAAAAAAACTAGTTCTAAGTACTATATACTGGCTTCACACATATGAATATTAAGGTATGAAAAAAAAAAAGAGTAAAATAGAGCTTACATTTGCAGAAGTTAGGGTTCTCCGAAAACTGAATAATCATCTCTTCTTTGTATACATATATATATACACACAATACTCTGTGTGTGTGTGTGTGTTTGTTGTGAAAGAAATCAGATTGTATCAATTCTTAAACCCCCAGGTTTTTCAGACGGTTGTGCAAATGGTTTTTAAGGTAACACACAAATTTTGGGTTTTTATATTAACACTCGTTTTCATTTATTTAGTTATGCTTCCTCCCCCTCAAATTATCTGTCAGTTTTTTAATTTTATATGACCCTTCAGAAATATTAATTATTTGACTAACTTTATTTTTATTTATGTTTTAAGTTATAATTTTTTTTTTATTAAATGTTTACTTTATTTATTTTAAGTTATCATCTCCACTAATTGACAAAATTCCATTAAGGGTAAACTAGGAAAAAAAAAATTAATTGTGTCTTGAACTTTTAAAATTATAAATAATTTAAAACAATAATTTAAGACGGAAGGAGTATGATATTTTTCTTTTCATTTATTCCTTCCCTCCCAATTTATATGGAGGTATTTAACTAGGACACGAAATTTAAGAACGAAAGGAAGATTTTTGAAATTTTTGGTTCAAAATAAGTTATACTCCCTCCATTTCAAAATAAGTAAAGTTTTTACCTTTTCATATTATTCTAAAATAATTGGTGTTTCACTTAATAAAGAAGGTGTTAATTGTTTTCTTCTAATTTTAGCCTTATTTAAGTAAGTGGAGTTTTACACAACGAATAAACCATTAAAGAGCTACTCCTATTTCTTTTCAAGGCACTTGATTAAGGGTAAGGTTTTATTACTTTCTAAGAATGAGTAATTTTTTAATGGACGTTACCAAGTTAAAAACACCATTTATTTTGAAACGGAGACAGTAATAAGGTGTGAGTGTTTGTGTGCGTGTTTATTGTGAAGAAATCAGATTGTCTCAATTCACAAAGCCCCCAGATTTTCAGACGGTTGGCAAAGGTTTTATAGTAACAAACAAAATTTTGGGTTTTCGATGTTTTAATATTGACGACGTCGTTTTTGTTTGTCCACGGTACATTGGACAAAAGTGGGAGTTACATGATTTTGTTGTTTCCATTTTTGTCTCTAAATTTATTTTGTTGTTTCCATTTTTGTCTCTAAATTATTTCTAGTTCTTCTTTTCTTCTATCTTTTGTCACGTCTCTTTTTCTCCACTCTTATCTTTTGAAGGGTTTTCTTTAAATTTTAAAAAGGAACTACTAATTATTTGTTGAAGTCGCTATTTGGGACTGATTTTAGTAGTTCAAGTTATCTTATTGGGATTTATAATCAAAATAAAGTTTGGCACCTTTAATTTATCAATCTACGAACAAAAAATTTTGATAACGGGAAAGAAGGTGTTCTATATTTGAATGGCTTAAATTAGTTATTGAATTTAATTGTGCTTATTTGGCTTGATTTTACATGTTATCTGCCTTTTAATTCATTTGAATTTCGTTTAATGGTCTTTATTTTATTAATGGTTGTATACTAGTAGCACCATTTTTCATCCTTACGCCAAATTATTCTTTGATTTGCATTTCATGCCTAGGTATTTTGTGGATCATTCCTGATTTTCCATGTCTAAGCAAGCATTTATTGTATGTATCTAAATGATCTGGTTATTCCTTGTGTTCGGCTTAATTATTAATAAGTAAATTATTTAATTTAGCCAACTTACCGGTAGACAACACTTTCCGACCTATCGAGTGATTGTTGAAATTAATTTCTTCGGATTTTTTCCCTCTATTTTTATGTTCAAATTCAATATCTTCGGCCTAAGAATACATCCTAACAACCCAATCTCACCACAAGTATAATAATTCAAGACATTTCATTCAAAAATCAAAATCAGATAAGATTAAAATTTAGCCCAACAACAAATTTTAACGTGACGTTCAAGAACCTTTAACTAAATTAACTCTTAAACAATTTATTTAATTGGTGGCCTACTGCACGTTTGACTCTTAAGAGAAATTATAACCAAGACAAAGTCTATGCACTTAATTATCTCTAACCATTAACTTGAAATACCAAAATAACAAATATTATAACAACGATTTTAAGTATGAAATGACATAAAACATAAAAGATACAATATGCAACATCAAAAGGCGATAAATTATGAAATTCAAATAATTAACTTCCATGAACTAATTAAATAGAAGAACCGAAGTATAGAGCGGACTTTTGTAAATACGAATCTGAAATCTTGTTTAGTGTCTCTGTTTTCTATTTTCGGCCTTCGCTTTCGGCATTTTTATATTCTGAATAGTTCGTCAAGTCAGTGCTTAATTTTTGGTCATCTTGAATATGCTTGTGTTTTGCCAATTTAAAGAGAAAAATGGCAATGTACAGTTGTGAACGTGTACATGGTGGGGAAGTTAATGTGCGGGTGGTTTTTTCTTTTAGTTAGTTTTCTTTTTGTCTTTTTCTTTGCTTTTCTTATTTGTTTTTTTTTTAAAGATAAACTAAAAATACGAAGAAAAAACTATATCAGTTAACTATTTTTAAACTAATAAGATATAGCAAAATTAATTAGCTAGACTCACAGGGAAATACAAAAATCACTAACTTATTTATTGAAATCTAAATTAATCAAAAATATACTATTTGTAAATTTTATTTTCCTTTGAAATTGAAAACAAAACATGCATCCTAAAATGTGACGCTACTTCTGTATTTATCAATTTTCACAAGTAAAATTTGCTAAAATGAAGTAGATATAAAAAAAAACTATCAAAATTATCTTACCTAGATATTAATACTAAAACGGTGTGAAAATTTAGGTACAGTAAAAAATTAGGCGTTCATATCTTTAAATCGTTAATACGAGAGTAGAAAAATCTAAGAGTGAATAAGTTAAAACTCTCTTCAAAAGCTACATGAACATGACTCTCCAAAAGCTCGTTCAAAGAGTTCCAAGTGCAGTGCACTTGGAAAAAAGAAAGTGTGAATTAATCCCCCCCCCCCCCCCCAACCAAAACTATTACTTATAATTTAGTCGGTTTCATACCTAAACTATTGGTATTCACAAATCTCCCCTCTCCCCGAACTTTCATGAACTCAAGTTGACTCCTTTTAAGACTTTTTTCATCTCTTCACGTGTCTCTCAGCAAGTTATCCCAAATATTTTTGCCATATATTCAACCTGGTAGAGTGGTAGGGGTGGGCATAGTACGGTGTTAAAAATTTCTGTTTTTATTTTTAAAAGTACTATACCATTACCATACCAAATTACATTAATTCGGTATAGTTCGGTTCAAAGTTCGATTTCGGTATTTTGCAGTACGGTAAATTGGTAATCATAGTTTGTTCGACTACGGCTTACGTATACTCATATAATAGAATTATGGCTTCGAGTTTTGAAGAAACGTTTCAATTATATCATAATGACACAATACACATGTAGAAATATTCAAAAGAAAGTACAGTCAAACCTCTCTATAGTGGCAGCGTTTGTCCGAAAATTTCATGACTGCTATAGTGAGGTGTTGTTATGCATGTATACTGGCATTCGATATTTAGATCTCATTTAGCTGTTATAAACAAAAGTACGCAAACAATTAACTTTTTGTACTTTTTATGTTATAAAGGAAAACAATATACTTGTAAATTTTACAATCTTAGTTGATTTTCATATCTTAGAAATTAAAAATTGAAAAGACTGATAAATTACTACTAAATCCATAACTATTGTACCACACAAATAAATAATTAAAATCTATGGAACATATGCATTTTAAATTAATTGAGAATTTAAATATTTCAAGTTTGACGTAAGAACTCTATAATTGTAGGCTGTTTCGTAAATTCTAGTCTCTTAGTGATAATATAAAGCTTGAACTAACGAAGAATTTTATCCAAACTTTCAGCAAAAAGAAATTCAATAGCTTTCCCTTGAAGGCTGTCTAAGTGCATGAAAGTTGACTCTTCTATCTACAAGTAGTAGTAGGTTGAGGCGCTTCATCGACACTTTTGTTTCACATAATATATTTCTTATAAAATATTATTACACACTATTTGAGTATGGCTATTATAGAGAGGTAATTTTACAAAGAGTGTACCGCTATAATGGATGTCATTGCTGTTATAGGCAGAATGCTGTTATAGAGAAGTAAAATATAACATGAAAAATCAATTCCGGAGAAAATCAGGTCGTTATAGTGAAATGTTGTTATAACTAATGGCAATTATAGAGAAGTTTGACTGTATAAGCAATTTCCTTAGTTAATCAATTACACAAAAAGGACATTTCAATGAAGATAGAGTAGTTAAAGTTCCAATGTCTAAACAACTAATTTTGCATTGATCCTATTTTACGCATTCGCCTTAATAAGTCGTAAAACACTATACGTTTTCTAATTGAGGTTGATGCATATAGTTAAATGAGATGACATATTTTATATGGTTAATTCAACTACCTAGTAGACGTTGAGAGCACGGGCAAAAGGTTTTCTAGAATTCCAATCGAAAGTGTTTAATTGAAACACTTTATCATGAGTTCGGCTGCTCAACTAGAACAAGCAGTAGTTCTGTCACGACCCGACTAGGGCCGTGACGGGTACCCGGGGCTAACCACCGAGCACCACTCATTCTAGTATTCATCCTGCGTTCATTCATATTTCTTATGCTCATAATCATAGAAAGCTATTTTTGTTTGAACTTGTTCACTTTATATACATGAGCCCTTTCGGCTATCAAAATAATATATATACATACTATGAGAAACTATGAGACCATACTACCCACACATACGTATCTAAGAGCCTCTACTAGAGTACGTATAGACGGGAGGGACCCGTCGTTCCCAAAATATATATATATATATATATATATATATATATATATATATATATATATATATATATATATATATATATATATATAAAGAATAAGTCAACGGCACCTCCGAATAATGGGGTGCTCTCGGTCGACTAATAGCTCATGAGTACGGATCGCCTCCTGTCTACCGTAGGCATGAACACGGCGTCCAAAAAACGTCGGTACGAACATTGTGCGAGTATGTAAGGCATGAATGAAGTGAACATAATAAGGAAAGCATAAGGCATAAGATGAAGACATAACCTGCGAACTCTTTAAATGGATACATTTTATACATATATCATACATAAGCATATCTTATGAGTTACCATAACGTATACATCATCATATCATACATACATCATCATCGTTAACCCGCGTCGGGTAACCATTATATGCGCCACTAGTGGTGGTCGTGTCCGCCCTACTAGGCACGGTGTACTCGTACGCAGCCCACAAGTGGTGATCGTGTCCGGCCTTCTAGGCGCGGTGGAATCATATGCAGCCTGCCTTAGCGGTGACATGTCCGGCCAATTAGGCGCGGTGGAATTATATCATCGTACATATCATAGACTTATCATCATTATACATTCATCATCAAAACATATATTAGAACTTGAAGGCAACTATAGCTATGTAGGGGTGACATAAGGTCGTAACCCCCGATTACGTTATGGAGTGATCATAGTCGTTATATCTCACCTTGGAGGGACTAACGTTTTAAGGTGAGTGCACATAAGAAAAACATCAATGGATCATAGTTAACATCATTAGCTTTGTAGGAACATCATATCATGAACTCTAGAATCTTTAGACTTAAGCTCATCATCATCATTATCGTATTCTCAATGTATCTCTTATCTCATATGGCTATTCATGAACATAGGCTCTTAGTTTTCCGGAATATAGGAAATTCTTGAAGAAGGAGGAAAATCATGCCATAAGATTCATGCCTTAAAGAGAAAGGACTAGCCTCACATACCTTTGTCGTTTAACTATTCTATTGCTTGCTTGTTCTCCTTTAATGCACACGTTCTACCTTCAAGAGAATTTGTATCGATATTAGCTAAACAATTATAAAGACGTGCTTACTAAAGCTAGAGAAAATTGGGCAGCATTTCCTTTGTTTATACGACTTCCTCCATATTCCATATCAACTCCCAAACATTCATAACAACAATCACAATATCATAAACAACAATCATCATTCATTTGCATTATCCACATTTAGCAATTTCACTTCAATTCCTCCATAATCATGACCATAGTTCATTGTCGCGTTCTTTCACATACAATGCTTATTCCATGTTCTAAATGTCATTCATAACCTACTTACACTCACAACACATCCATATTCATGATTCATTCCAACTACTACTCAACAACGACACTATTCCCACATTTATGACCCATTTTTCTATATTCTTCTATAATCCAAGTGTTTCAACTTCTCAAGACCTTAAACAATATGAGAATACCATAAAACTTACCTTAGATAGTATAGGAACAAGCCTTGAGTGGCAATACTCTTTTTGCACCAAAACCCTAATTCACTTCTCTTGGGATTCCTTGACTTAGATGAACTTTAATGGGTTTCACACTCTTGATTTTGTTGGTTTGATGAAGTTGATCATCAATTTCCTTTGTGTTCTTGTAGATGAAGAGTGGAGAATATTCTAGAGGTTTCTTGACTTGTGGAGTGAAAGTGAAATGAAATAAAATGAAAGAGGGGTCCTTATATCAACGTTAAGTTCTGTCCCGACCAAAACATACGGACCAACATACGGTCCGTATATTTTATACTGACCGTATGTCTGGACCGTATGTTTGGTCCAGTGAAGACCCTTATTCTGGGCAGCACATACGGCTGGACATACGGTCCGTATGTTTTATACGGCCAGTATGTCTGGCCGTATAATGCCCAGCTATCCGAAACTTGTTCTCGTCGACTCGTTTGATCTCCGATCCTTATGGAACCTTCTTAACACTTGTTTAACACCTCAATACCAATCTAAGGGACATTATAACTCTTTCCCAAAGCATCATTAGAATGTCATTAACTCGATACTCGTAATTCTTGTCCGACACACAACATATGACTTGCTTTCCTTAACAACTTTCTTTCCTTACCTTATATGCCTTTGAAATCTCGTTTAGGGTCATCAAATGCTATTTCTTACTTATCCAAACATCGTATACATCATGCCCTTCGTTGGCCTATTCACTGTACGTTAACGGAAAATTTTTCGAGGTGTAACAAGTTCGAATGTCTAAATGAAATTTGTCGACAAGTTTAGGAGATTACCTACATATTAATTAAGTCATAAATAAAAGATACTTTTTACCTTCATTATAGAAATTAGTACAAAATAGAAGAATCTTCCCTTAATCAAAATAAGAACATAATTGTGTGCAAGTGTACCTAGATGATTTGATTTGGAACAATTCAAATGTATTATCACTTCTCACAATTTACGCTGAAGAAAAGAGCAAGTTTTTATCATGTCAATAAAAGCTTTTGGCAAGGCAAAACCATTACTTTTGGCACCCATTAAGTGAGTGAAAATAGTTCTTGAATAGTAATCAATAATAATTAGAATACATTTTGATCTATCATATGTAGAAGAATGATAAAGAGCCCAGGTATTGAATCATATACAATTGTCAGAAAATGGTAATCTTGTCTATCTTGCCAAAGGTCAAAGAGAATAATTATGTGTGAGAAATTGATTCCAAATACATATATATCTGTTGTTTACCCTTAAATTCGTAATTCAGAGTAACAATTACATTTGTTTAGTGGCTTACGGAAAAGCAGGTTAAGGTCAACCAATCATTGAAATAGATAGTGCTAACTCACTAAGTGGAAAAAAATATCAAATCAAAGGCCAATCTAGGATTCCTAGAGCATAGGGTGTACCACTAAAAGAAAGAAGGAAAAAATGTGTTAAATGGTAATTAGTCCCTAGTAATCTAGCTAAGTAACTCGACATAACCAAGTGCATCATAGAGAGAGACCATGAGTTCACGTGCCCCATGTAATACCTATAGATTCGCCCCTGTATAAAATAATATGCAAGTAATAATAAACAAAGTAATCGAACAAGGCAAAGTAAGTAATGATTATTGAGATAACTCGGAGCTATTAAATGGTTCCGATATATAATCACTAAACGAGCTTTAGAACTCGAGACCTAGAGGACAAACAATAGATTGAAAGTGTAATAGTATTTAGTGATGAGAAATCATATGAGATATAAGTGAGGGGAAGAGATGTTTTTATACCCTAAGCCTAAGCAATGTTCTCCCGCATTTACACGCCCTATTCCAGTGAATAGTATATATATGCATGTCTCCCATGTTGTTGAGATTCTTCAGGGAGAATCTCGGATTCGTCGGGGTCGGTTATCACAAAGACTTATCTTGACCAGCCACTTTTGTGAAATGGTCCCGTATCTCCGGGTTCTGGCAAGCTTGCATCGTAGCTTCGGACCTTTGACAAGTATGGCCAGTCTCCTAAGTCAAGTTCGCAAGTCGAGATGGAAATCGCTATTGCTGAGCCATGCCTAGTATGCTTCTATCTTCTACATGTTAACTTTGGTTCACAGAGCTGTTCAATCTATTTTTCCCCATACAGATAGTTCCCCACTTTACGGGCACTCAATGAATTATGTCCGGGAAGTGAAAGAGTTTTCCTGCTTTTGGCAGCAAAGGGAACAGAAATACCTCTAATGACTTTGAAGTTATACATGCATCAGTGAGATAATTACCATCCTCAAATTTTCAACGACATCCATTCAATCATCAATTAAAGCATGTGTCATCCTGCGATTGCTTTCGAAGAGAGTCACTAGTGTTACGCTTCTCGTTTTCGTCGTAGGAGAACTTATGGTTTCCTAGTAGGGTATGCCGTTGGAATAGAGACCTGTGCCAAATTTTTGGAGGTAGAAAGTGTCTTACCCTATGTATAAAGGTACCAACAGGTATTCTTGGTAATTTATAGGATTAGAAGCTGAATGAATCGAATCGACGCAATCTGAACTAATGCGGGAAAATCTGCAGATATCAGTCAAAATTGACGGGCCGTCGACATGTCGATGGACCGTCATCGCGCACCATTAATATGTTTTCGCAGCCTCCGATTTGCGGCGTGGATCGGCGGACCGTCGACACATCGATGGGTCGTCGACCCGCATCGCTGGAACTTTTTAGTTCCAATTATAAATATACGATCCCACAACTTATTCCTCATTTTTCCTCATTACCAGACCAGAGAAAACCGTTAAACCTTTCTTTTAGTACTTTTCATCATATTAGTGGAGATTTGGTAAGATTCGAGCCCCGTAAACCCGAGCTTGTGAGGAAGAAAGTTGTTCCTAGGGTTTCATTAAGTTGTGAAGCTTGGGAAGTAGGAGTTGAAGTTGATCCTAGGAATCTTAGACCCCTCAAGGTATGTAAATAATTTCTACCTTTGTATTTAAGTTAATTACTAAGAGTTTTAGTGGTTTTAAGTAAAGCGAAGATACTTATGATAGTGGTGAGTTGATGAAAGGTAAGGTGGTGATTTGCGGCTATTTTAAGAGATGATTGGGAATGGATTTAAGTATATTTGATATGTAAGTGTTGTCATTGTTGTTATGGATATTGTGGTTGATGTTGGATTGAATGGGAAGTTGAAGGATTATTAAGCTTACAAGGGAAAAGTTGTCCACAATTTGTTAAGCTCTTTTTGTATTTAAAATGGTTAGTAAATGAGGTAAGTAGTCTAATTAAGACATATGTTATTTTGATTGTAGACTTACGAGTTCGAGAAGTAAAAGTTAGACGATTGGATGCACTTCAAGGTATGTTAAGGCTAGTCCTTCTTCATTTTGGCATGATCCTATGTTATGAGCCAACAAGCGATTAAACGAGCTTCCATATTACTCTACTCTTACAAGTACTAGGAGTACGTCAGTCTTTGATGTTCCTATACCCCGTATGATTATTCGTTCTATTCATGGATCTTGAGATTACTTATGTTGATGATGTTAGCTCAAAAGGTTGTCCGTCGGAGGTAATACGACCTTATGTCACTCCGAGCGTTTTATGTATACATTTCAGTTATGCATTGCATTCATATACATATGCATATTGACCTATGACCAGAACGCGTTATATACGCACGTATTATATGTATATGGGGTATGGGGAAAGGGATAGGCGTTATATATGCATTACCACCTGATCAGCTGGTGCACCTTGATGATGATATATGGATCGGGCTGTACTTTTCTCGACATTATTATATGATATATGGATCGGGCAGTATGTTCCTCGGCACTATTATATGGGAAATGGATCGTGCTGAACGTTTCTCAACACTATGACAATATATATATATATATATATATATATATATATATATATATATATATATATATATATATATATATATATGAGCACCTATCATTGAAAGCATGCATATTACGCGCCCGCAGGTACTTACGCGCGCATTCACGCGAATATATTCGTATACCAAGTTCATACAAATGCACGCAGCAGACAGTCATTTCGGGGGTTTTGATTTGGGTTTTATTCTGATTCTTTTTATCATTACTTTATCACATGCCGGAAACTTATCCGCTCTTTTCTCGGGTTTGCGTTCTGCCTATTTCGGGGAAACGGGGGTGGCCCCTCTCGTGGGACCTACCCGGGAGTCGGCGCCCCTTTGATCGGGGGCGAGTCATTTTTGCTTTTCGAGAGTTTTGCTAGGGGGTGAGGGGGCCTTCCGTCCTTTCGCACTTTTTTTCCCGGGGGGTCGTAGATATTTGTTCATTCCCGGGAGAGTCCCTGGGTTTCCTTCTTTTTTTAGGGGTTAGGGTGCCTGGTTGGTTTTGCCCTTGTTTTTATATGTATATGTATAGAAGTTTGAAAAGTTTTGACGTCCCCCTTTTTGAGGTACGAGACGAAAGTCACGGGGCCCTTGATATTGGGATGGTTCGAAGGCAAGGGGGTTTTTTAGAGGTCGGACGCCGTCACGATTCTCGGGGTCGTGACGGTGGTACGGGCGGTTCCCCCCGGGTTGCTCGGACCTTGTCTGGTTTTTTTAGGGGGGTCCCCGCACATAAACGGAGGTGGGACAGGATGACGTTTTTTTCCCCCCAAAATCTTGTTGCTTCATTTTCGATTTTGTTCGTTTGGGCGGGTGCTTTGCCCAAAAGGGGGGGGTGCGAGGGAAGGGCGCTAGGGCCGGGGAGAGATTCGGGAGAGCTTTTAACACCTACCGCCCCCCCCCCCGGGCCTCGCGGATGCCGGGCCGGGGAAGTCGGGACGTAGGGGTTTGACTGATTAGACCGCCCGGATCAGGGGGGGGAGTTGGGTTTTGGGTTGGCCAAGGGGGTGTTCGGGTTAAGACTTTTCTCGGGGTTGATCCCCGGGTTTTTTAAAAAAAAAATGGACCCCCGGGGTTTTTTTGATAGTACGGAGGATTTAGGGTTTCCACATAGTCAGTCTGGGTTGTCTTCGTATAGGTTTGTAATATTGGGGGCGGGGGTAAAATGGGAGTTATCTGGAGAGAATGCCCCTTTATTTTTCGGGTTCTCGATGCTTTTATTGCTTTATTTACCTCCGGTCGACGATCCCGAAGGTAGGTTTTGCTATTGACGGGGGGAGGTGTCCTTATATTGCGTGTATTTTATTCTGGAAATATGCCCCCTGGGGGCGAGAGGGGGACGAGTTTATCATTTTGTGGTTGGGGGCCCCTTTGAAAAGCTTTTATGACGCGATTCGCAGGAGGATATCTCCGAAAGGGATATGCAGAAACGGAAAAAATCAAAAGGCAGAGGAGGAGAGCGGCGTGCGGGCCTGGGGAGGGCAGATTTTGGGTTTTCGGGGGGGTCCGGGGGGGAAAGGGCAAAATATTCCCCATATCCTTCCTTCGGAGGGCCCCCTGGTTTTTTTGGTCGAGGTTTGATCTTTCATTTCAGCGGGGCCAGGGTTCGGCATCGCCCTGCCAGACCGAGT
>NC_081353.1:24924130-25024534 GCF_029784015.1 Lycium ferocissimum | reverse complement strand
TGATACAAGCATTTTGCGTGTACAATTTATAAAGCCTTTGGTACAAGCAGTTAATGCTGTGTTGGTCCCTTTTCCACACTTATATATAATAGAAATAAAGGGTAAATAAAAGACCGTAAAGTTTAATTGCTAAAGTGAGTTGTGCGGTTAAGTTTAGGGGAAAAATGATGTATTTTCTCTTCTTTTTGAGATACACTAAAAAGGAAAGTGCATCACATAAATTGGGAGCCACAGTATTAGACAAGGGCTTGTTAGGAATAAATTATAAAGATTGCATTAAACCTTTTCTAATTATGCAACCAATCTAAGTTTGACATCAAAGTCAAGTGGCCCCACTTCGAGAAGAAAATGGAAAAATTTATATCATATTAACATCTGATTTTCTTCTACTTTAACTAGTAGCATAAAAAGTACCTCCAGTCAAAAAGAAGATTTGAGAAGGGTTCAACGTTAGTCGTTGCTACACTAATTACAAGCGTGTAGTCTACCCAGACATCAATTAGGTGTTGATTAAGGTAATATCAATAGTGTGAATGTGATTTGAGAAATTTCTAAGAGCCAGGGCTGAAGCATTTCATTTTTGTTACAAGATTGATGTTTGAATCAACTTGCACACACTTTATTATTCTAGCAATACAAACATACAAACTTTGTCCGTGAAATCTTAAGCAGGTAAAAAATCTTTTTCGTCTAGCATAGTCTAAAACAACCAATTTATAAACCCATATACTAAGTCAGTCACCTAAACTTGTTTGGAAAAACCAATTATACCACATTAACTTTATGGGAAGGGCTCAAATGTCTTCGCCTCGTATTGCCACCTAAGATACAGTTTGATTTTACTTTTTTCACACTCTTTTTATTTTTATTATCATTTATTTTTATTTTCATTTCTTTCTTCATTTTTGTTCTCAGGTCCCTTCCCCAGGACCTCTTCACTATTCACTACCACCCGTCACTGCAACCAAAACAGTTTCAAAATCATTGAATAGAAAGTAGGGAAAAAGCTCAAATATGCCGTCAAACTATCATAAAGGGCTCATTCATGCCACTCGTTAATAGTTGGGCTCAAAAATGCCACCGCCGTTATCATTTTGGGTCATATATGCCATTACTCACTAACAGAACTCTACTACTATCAGATTTTGCCACGTGACATTATCTAAACCCTTTATTTTACGAGTGACAATATATGAGTCATTTCGTAGTTCAATGATATATTTGAGCATTTTTCCAATTCCTATATAAATCTCCATCTTTTCTAATTTTATGTAACAAGCGTATAAAGACAAATTTGCCCCTTATACTAATAACATTCACTACTAGAAATAGAGGTTTTTCCCACCGACATTCAGTGGGAAATTTGTGCTATAAAATATGATTTTCCCACCTCGTTCCCACCGAACCAGCTCACTGGAAAAACACAGAGTGGGAAACATGTTCTCATCGGAAATCTGTGAAATTTCCTATTTTTCCATGTGAAAACGCTACTATTTAGGTTTTCCCACCGATATTCAGAAGGAAATAGCCACTGAACGTTTTCCAAAGGGAAAATCAGTGGGAAAATAGAGATTTTCTAGTAGTGATTACTAATTTACATGGAAAAACTATGTACTCTCTTATTTAGTTATATTATGAATCTAATCTTTTTTTACATCATTCAGAATTTTCACGTACTTTATGACTTTAAAAAGATCTAAAAACCACATAAAATTCGTTTAAGGAAAAAAAGAGTCGAGTTTAAAAGAGAGTAAATGAATGAGGTGAGATGGGTATGAAAAATACATAGGTGAGATGGGTATGAAAAAAATACATAGGAGTGATAAAAATTTGAGCTTTCTCCTGACCACTATTAACACCCCAAATTTCCCTCATATGTAGTTACTCTCCATACCCATCTACACCTCATAACACTATTTTAAATTTGTCTCTTTTTTAAGACAAATTTTATGTGTTTTTTAAATCTTTTTAAAGAGCCATAAAATATGTAAAAATTGTGAAGGATGTAGAATAAGATTAGATTCATAATCCAATTAAATACGAGAACATAGTTTTTCCATGTAACATAATAATGTTGTTAGGTGTGCCAACAAAGTACCACATTGGTAGCTAAAAAGAAAAAGGAGCTACTTATAAGGTGTTGGATACTCTTAATAATTTGAGGCCTTTTGGAGAAAATCGTGCGGGCTTGGCCCAAAGTGGACAATATCACATCATTTTAAGAGTATCTTTGGGTCATTTTAGCCCAACAACTGGTATCAGAACCAATGGTTTGGCGGGACGAGTATGAAGATGGCGGAGTGCGGCGTTAGGCCCGGCTTAGTGCCTTTGCCCGTCTATGGGCTGGTTTATGACATTTACCCATAGGTTTGAAGACGCATACACGGCCTTTGGACTTCGGTGACAGTAAATACTTTAACGATGTGGTGGCACAAAAACACGTTGGATCTCTGACCCGTAATGAGTCATGTGGAACTTAGTTCGAGGGGGGAGATTGTTGGGTGTGCAAACAAAGTACCACATTAGTAGCTGAAAAGAAAAAGGAGCTACTTATAAGGTATTGGATACTCTTAATGTTGTGAGGCCTTTTGGAGAAAACCTTGCGGGCTTGGCCCAAAGCGGACAATATCACATCATGTTAAGAGTATCTTTGGGTCGTTTTAGCCCACCAACTGTTAGAATATTTTCTTTTGGACTGCAGTAACTTTGTTTTACTGCTTTTGAATAAACTTTGTTTTACTGTTACTAATTAGTTAGTTAGAAATATATTCTGCAGAGATATTCTAGGCTAAGTTAGTAGTTAAAGATATACTATGCAGAGATATTTTGGGCTAGTTTATGATTATCTTTTTATTATTTTTTTTCCTATAAATGAAGAGCTAAACATAGCTAAATAATATAATTCCTTTTGACTGCATTGCAGTATATTTTCCTCTCAATATTTTTTCTCTGTTAACTCCTACGTTTCTTTGTTAAAAACCAACAATTGGTATCTAGAGTCATTTTCTTGAGGGACCTGTGAGTGAGATGGATTCTGAAAATAGTTTTTCTCAAATAGCTCCTCCTGTCTTTGATGGTAAAAATTATCATCTATGGGCAGTAAGAATGAAGACTTATCTTGAGGCTTTAGATCTTTGGGAGACCGTGGAAGAGGATTATGATGTTTTTTCGCTGCCGAATCCCACCCTAGCCCAGATTAAAAGCCAAAAAAAAAAAAAAAATTAGAAAATCAAAGGCGAAAGCAACTTTGTTTGTCATGTGTACGCAACAATTTTCACAAGGAGTTATAGCTCTCAAAACGGCAAAAGAAATTTTGGGATTATGCGAAGGAAGAATACACGGGAGATAAAAGATTAAGAGGCATGAAGGTGTTGAATTTAATAAAGGGAATTCCGAATTGCAAAAGATGAAGGAATGCGAGACCATCAAAGAGTACTCGGGCCGAACTTCTTGGCATTGTTAACAAGGTAAGGTTGCTTGGCACTAAGTTTAAAGATTCAAGAATCGTTGAAAAAATTCTTGTTACGGTGCACTCGAAAGATACGAAGTATCCATAACTACCTTGGAAAACACAAAGATCCGTACAAGATTACTTTGGCAAAATTGCTAAATACATTGCGAGCCAAGAAAGCAAAGGAGTCTTATGAGGCAAGATGGTATAGCTGAAGGAGCCTTGGTAGCCAACCACAAGACTCAAAGCAAGGGTGATAATTCAAAGAAAAATTACCCACCTTGCCAGCATTGTGGCAAAAAAGGTCATCCTCCATTTAAATGTTGGAAGAGGCTAGATGCACAGTGCAAGATCTGCAACCAACTTGGTCATAAAGCAGTGATTTGCAAAAACAAATCTCCAAAATATGAAGCAGATGCACAAGGCGCCAATGAAGAAGAAGAAGACCACTTGTTTGTGGGAACATATTTTTCAACCAAGAAATATGATTTTTGGATGATTGACGGTGGTTGTACAAACCACATGACAATGATTGACGGTGGTTGTACAAACCACATGACATATGACAGAAATATTTTTAAAGAGTTTATGTCAATGGAAAACAAGAAAGTCGAAAAAAGGTACTATTGTAATCAAAGCAGGTATCTGTGTACAAAAATAATTTCGTATATTCTTTACGTGCTGATATTGATCAAAACCAGTTAAGTGTTGGCCAGCTAGTGGAAAAAGGATTTAAATTGTTATTCGATGACAAGTACTGTCGAATCTTTGGTGCCACTAAGTAGGAGATTTTACGAGTTAAAATGGGGGGTAAAAATTTCTCATTTAATCCAACAGAATATGAACACATGCGAATAATGTAACGGTTCATGTGGACTCGAGTAAAAAGAAAAAAAAAAAACTAAACCTAGAAAAAGTAGACTCGTCATGGCCACCACGGCCGGCGGCCAGCCTCCTTCGGGGTCTGGTCTGCCTCTAAACACTGCTTCAAATACAGAATTCCCTTTGTTGAACCCAAACCAATTGGCAATTACTGAAGTTAACTCACACAAACCTGATGTTCAAAAACCAATATCACTTAAGGAAATTATGCAACCAACTGTCAAAGTAGATCCTATTGAGCAGAAGCCCATGGGATACCACGAGTTCAATGGACAGAGGATGAAGTTGCTCGGATGAACCTGATGGAAAATCTGCAATATACTGTCATAGGAAAATTTTCCTATGGATAGCCGGAGATTGAGGAGTTGAGGACTGCGATTCAATGTGGTATCAAAGGAAAATGTCATATTGAAGTCTTTCGATTTAGACATGTTTTGATAAGACTTTCATCGATGGAGGATTTTATAAATCTCACATCTAAAGGATCATATTTTATTAATTCGAAGGATGGATACTACTACCAAAACGAGCCTTTAATTTATGATCCTAATTTTAAAATTGATGAAGAGACAACTAAGGTGATGGCATGGATTTCCTTCCTAATCTTTCCCCACATACTTTGTAAAGGAATCTCTTTTCTCTCTTGCTTCGGCACTAGGAAAACCATTACACTTGGATCAGGCTACAATTAACAAAACTCACCCTAGTTGTGCTAGGTCGGTATTTAACAATGTCTTGAGTATGTAAGGTGATAATAAATCATAATCATAATTTGACTTAGGAGAGAAGGAATCACAATCTAACTCAATACCTGCAGCCTTCGCTAGAAGAAACATAAATGTACACACGAAGTCTCAAAATAATCTTTAAGTAAATAATGCAATCCAACACACATGCCGCATCCGACATGTTAACAGAATGGTCACTTCGGACATGCCACTTCCGGCTAGTATCACAATAGTCCCTTCGGACGGCCGCTTCCGGTAATAATAATGATGGCCCTTCGGCAGCCGCTTAGGCTTAATAATGATGGCACCTTCGGGCAAAAACCGGGCTTAATATCACCATCATATCAACAAAAACTCAATCCATAAATATCAATTTCAATTCATATCATAAGTCACTAATCAATTCATCAAAAATCCGCTTATTAGCCTTAGTCTTTAATAAGAAGTTATCAAATTTGTATCTTTCAATTAGACTTAAGAGGGACATACTTCAGGTTTGAGGTAGAATTGTTATGAAATTCTTATTACTTATATGCTACTCAATTTAAATGCTTATTGCCACCTTGAAGATAAGATGATCATATCAATAAAAAGGGATGATACTATGGAATGTAAACATAAATCGTAAATTAAATGAAGTAGTAAAATCTCGCACCCCCTTAGGAGTGGTTTGAAAATCCAAACTTCATGTTTCCTTTAGTATAAAACTCATTTCCTCGAAATCATTAGTAAAACCATAGACACAACTTCAAACTTGGCACCTTGTGGGTGTTCCCTTGAACGAGTAGGAGGAGTACGATATCAATAAGCCATCACAAGAAACATTTAGACCTTACTGCGTCCCCAAGAATGGAATCATATGGAGTACATATAGAATGAATAACAACAAGAATCATGCCAAGGCCAATAAAGGTTTGCCTTACGTACCTCGAGTCTAATACGATCAACAATGAACTCACGTAACTATTACGCCAACCACTATAACAAAGGTATACATGTATAAACTTTGGCGACGTTAGTATACCCCGTATCTCGAAAAAATTAAAGTTCTAAATGAAATGGACAACATTTTCCCTATTTCACGACCATCCAATACAACCAACAAAACTAACAAATGCAACCACAACCTCTTCAAACCTTCCTTAAACTCAAATTACCAACAACACAAAGATATAAAAGAACCCGTCAATATGCGCTCATATACGATATCTTTATACACTTCCTTCCTCAATTTCATGAAGTACATCAACACATCACAATAACAACATCACTACTTTTCATATACAAGGAAACTATCTCGACAACCACAACAATAACAAGTTCACTCAACGGCCACCAAACAGCCCATAAGCCAACAACAACATGAAAATACGATTTCCATTATTAATTTCGTATTTCTTATCCCACAATTTAGCTATGTCCTGGATGAATTTAAATATACCTATGAGAGAATAGTTCTTACCTTATATGTCAAGAACTATGCCTTTTAGAGCTTCCAGGCACCTCTACTTTGTAGAAATCTTCTCCCTGCTTACAATAGTGCGGAAACGTTCTTGCTTGCCAACAAAGAGTTAACGTTGCTGTTCCATCATATTGGTTGCGTATGAAAATCTTTAAAGAATGATATTGCTGCATATGTACGTACCATTTTCTATGAAAATAGGTAACTGCCAACTTAATTTAATTGTTGAAGCTTTTCCAACTAAATTGGTGTCTTTATGTCATTCTTTCTTATCAAGGGTGTGGGGTCCATCTATACATATCACATAATAGTTGTTCTAGACCAAGATGAGACCAACACAAACAAATACCTAGTCACCAATACCTTTCTCTCCTACTACCATGTGGAAAAAAGTAACGACATGTATAACTTATCCAATAATTTTCTTTAATCCCTTTGTGTCCACTATACTCCGCGTTTACCAAATTACACCCATAATTAATTTCTTGATCTCAATTTACTTAAATATTGATCACCTTTAACATACTCCATATACCCATTACCAAGACCATGTGATATAAAACTAGTCCATAGCCTCATTTGCCATACATACACCAAATATTATTCTCAATCAACGTCGTCACACTTGTTAAGTCCTAAATTGTTTCGAGACCTCAAACTTCTATACACTGATCTCTTTATTTGCATACTTGAATAGGACCAAAATTTCATATAGTCCGTATAACTTGTTCAACTTAGCATAACTACTTATAACCTCAAAAATCATCTTGTCCTTGAACTTATGTCGATTAGCTTATGACAAATTCAACGTACAAGAGTACGGGATGTAACATCAAAGTCGTTTTCATGCCCTACCATTGCTAGGGTGTGACAAAGTGGTATCAGAGCAGTTCGTTTTAGGGGTTATCTGCAAAGTCGTGTCAGGTAGAGTCTTGTTCATGGGTGTGTTGTCGACCACACTTATGAACATGAGGCTACAGGGCATCTAGGATGGTTTCCCTTCATTCAGATCATAGATTGTACTATAGAGTTGTGTTATAGGCCTTGAATCCTTTCCGCTAACTTTAAGATTTGAATTTTGATTAAGTAATTGTAAAGTCACAAAAGAATGATTGCGAAATTGGAATTGTTCGTAAGAAAGGTAAGTTCTACGATGATTAATGATTGCTATTTGAGGTAAGTCTTTGGAGTTAAGGATTGGAAAGAAGAAAGGTATGCTTCTTATCGAATTAAGAATGCCATTGTGAAGAGCATTTGTACAAGTATATATAGGGTGTTGTAATATGATTGTGGCCCTGTGAGGCATGTTGATATATTTTAATTGTTGCCCTGTGAGGCTTGTTGGTTAGCTGTGTACAGGTGGGTAGTAAAAATTATAAAGGATGTTCTGCCAAAATTTTGTTAAAATTGATTGTGATCGGTATGTATATGCGTTCTATGATCAGTAAGATATATAGGTGTAAACTGAAGAATGAAAGGTTAATAATAGTTGTAAATCGACTGAAAGGAGAGTTATAAGATGGGTTCAGAATGAGTTTGAGAGTTAGGTTGAAATTACTCAAGGATATAGAAGTGAGTTGAGGGTTAAGTTAGTTCTCTCGGGATTAGAAGTAAGGTTGATGAATTAAGATTAATGTGATAAGATTATGAGAAGAGACTTAAGAGGGGAAGCAATGATAAGCAAGGAGTCATTCGAGAGGTGAATTAGTATAAAAAAGAGTAAGCTTAAACGAGTAAACAATGAAACAAGGAAGAGAAAGAAATATGATTATATGTGTTTGAGGAAAGGGAGTAATGTGTCCCTCATAGAAATCAATATAACTAAAAGCATCAATAAGGTTAAGGGAAGTTGAAGCTTATAGAGGAAAGATAAGTATCGAAAAGGACCTTAGGAATTGTGAAGGGTTGAGTGATATTAGTAAGTGTTGGAATTGGATACGAGTATTAGTCTTCATTTAACATTCAAGGACGAATGTTTCTAAGAGGGGAAGGATGTTACATCCCGTACTTTTGTACGCTGGATTTGTCATAAGCTAATCGACATAAGTTCAAGGACAAGATGGTTTTTGAGGTTATAAGTAGTTATGATAAGTTGAACAAGTTATACAGACTATATGGAATTTTGGTCATATTCAAGTATGCAAATAAAGAGATCGGTGAATAAAAGTTTGAGGTCCCAAAACAATTTAGGACTTAACAAGTGTGACGACGGTAATTGAGAATAATATTTGTTGTATGTATGGCAAATGAGGCTATGGACTAGTGTTATATCACATGATCTTGATAATGGGTATATGGAGTATGTTAAAGGTGATCAATATTTAAGTAAATTGAGATCAATAAATTAATTATGGGTGTAATTAGGTAAACGCGGAGTATAGTGGATACAAAGGGATTAAAGAAAATTATTGGATAAGTCATACATGTCGTTACTTTTTTCCACATGGCAGTAGGAGAGAAAGGTATTGGTGACTAGGTATTTGTTTGTGTTGGTGTCTCATCTTGTTCTAGAACAACTATTATGTGATATGTATAGATGGACCCCACACCCTTGATAAGAAAGAATGACATAAAGACACCAATTTAGTTGGAAAAGCTTCAATAATTAAATTAAGTTGGCAGTCACCTATTTTCATAGAAAATGGTACGTACATATGCAGCAATATCATTCTTTAAAGATTTTCATATGCAACCAATATGATGGAGCAACAACGTTTCTGCACTATTGTAAGCAGAGAGAAGATTTCTACAAAGTGAGGTGCCTGGAAGCTCTAAAAGGCATAGTTCTTGACATATAAGGTAAGAACTATTCTCTCCTAAGTATATTTAAATTCATCCAGGCCATAGCTAAATTGTGGGATGAGAAATGTGAAATTAATAGCGGGAAATAGTATTTTCATGTTGTTGTTGGCTTATGGGCTTTCGTTTGGTCGTTTTAGAACTTGTTATTGTTGTGTTGTTGAGATAGTTTCCTTTTATATGAAAAGTAGTGATGTTGTGATTGTGATGTGTTGATGTACTTCGTATGAAATTGGAGGAAGGAAGTGTATAAAGATATCGTGTATGAGCGCATATTGGACGGGTTCTTGTATATCTTTGTGTTGTTGGTAATTTGATTTTAAGGAAGGTTTGAAGAGGTTGTGGTTGCATTTGTTAGTTTTGTTGGTTGTATCGTGATGGTCGTGAAATAGGGAAAATATTGTCCGTTTCATTTTATAACCGAATTTTTTCTTGAGATACGGGGTATACTAGCGTCGCCTAAGTTTATACATGTATACCTTTGTTATAGGGTTGGCGTAATAGTTACAGCGAGTTCATTGTTGGATCGTATTGAAGACTCAAGGTATGCAAGGCAAACCTTTCTTCCTTTGGAATGATTCTTGTTGTTATTTATTCTATATGTACTCCATATGATTCCTTTCTTAGACGAGTAAGGTCTAAATGTTTCTTGTGATGGCTTATTGATATTGTACTCTACCTCGTTCGGGAACACCCGTAAGGGCCAAGTTGAGTTGTGTATATGGTTTTACTAATGATTTTGAGGAAATGTGTTTTATACTAAAGGAAACATAAAGTTTGATTTTCAAAACCACTCCTAAGAAAGTAGATTTTACTACTTCATTTCATTTACGATTTATGTTTACATTCCATAGTATTATCCCTTTGTATTGATATGATCATTTATTCCTTGGGCAGGGCAATAAGATGAAATTGAGTAGAATATAAGTAGTAAGAATTTCATAACAATTCTACCCTCAAACCTAGAAGTATGTCCTCTTAAGCCTCAAACCTAGAAGTATGTCCTCTTAAGTCTAGTGAGATACAAATTTGATAACTTTTTATGAAAGACTAAGGCTAATAACTGGATTGTGATGAATTGATTAGTGACTTATGATATGAATTGAAATTGATATTTGTGGATTGAGTTTGTGTTGATATGATAGTGATATTAAACCGGAAGCGCTTTCCCGAAGGGGCTATCATTATTAAGTCGGAAGCGGCTGCCCGAAGCGGCCATCCGAAGGGACTATTGTGATACTAGTTGGAAGCAACTGTCCGAAGGGACCATTCTGTTAACATGTCAGAAGCGACATGTGTGTTGGATTGCATTATTTACTTAAAGATTGTTTTGAGACTTCGTGTGCACATTTATGTTTCTTTCAGCGAAATTTGCCAGTATTAGTTAGATCGTGATTCCTTCTCTCTAAGTCAAATTATGATTATGATTTGTTACGACCTTACATACTCTGTACATTGTTCGTACTGATGTCCTTTTGAGGACGCTCAAGCGTTCATGCCCGCAGCCCCAAATTGTTTGGGTTAAGTGTATGGCTAGGATGCTTGGGACGTCACCGATTGCAAGTTCCACCTCATTCGGAGGCATGTAGTCGTGTATAGATATGTATGATTGTGGGTATGTCTGTCCCCGTCGACTCGTAATGTTCCAGCTTTACTTTAGAGACTTCAGATAGTATCCCGTGGTATGTTTATCGAGATGTCGACAAAGTGATATACAACAGTCATTTGTGGATTTTAAAAGAGTATGTATTTTAGATGATTTCAATTAGTTTAAAGTACTTATTTGATTGAAAGCTTTCATAATCGTTGTAAAGATAATGATTTCTATTTGGAAAAGTTTTATGTTTTTAAAAGTTTTTGAAATGACAGGTTTTGATAGAGAGAATGTCTAAGGGTTCGCTCGACTCTGATGAGAGTTGGGTGACCGTCATGCCCTACCATTGCTAGGGTGTGACAACTTTCAAGAGCTGTTACTATAGGACAGATTGCCAACTTTTTCAGTTTTACTTAGCTAGAGGTAGTCAAGGTGTGTTTTTTCTAATAGAGTTATTGTAAAGGTCTTACATAGAGTTGTTGTAAGAGAGAAGGGACCAATAGTTTAATTCCTAGGTTGTAATCTAAAAGTTGCTTAGTTTTAGTGAAGTTTCGGAAATCCTACTCCGATAGTTCATGGTTTTTTTATCACTTGAGCAAGGAGTTTTTCACGTAAATATCTTGTGTTGTTTACTTTCTGTTTTACTCGAGGAAACAGATAGAGAACCTGGTTCTCTATACTGTTTGGTGGACTAGTATATCCTATCAATTGGTATCAGAATAGGTTCTTTCTAAAAGGTTAACACCTATAAAGGATCATTCTAATGGCTGCTCCACCAAACCTAGAAAAAGGACAATCTAGCACAAGACCACCAAAATTCAATACCACTAAAATTCAATGGAAAATATTATGGGTGGTGGAACCCAAGGATCCATGACTACCTCATGGTTGAGGATTCTGAGTTGTGAGACATTATTTGTGATGGTCCTTTTTTTCTATGAAGAAAGAAGAGGCTGGCGTTACAACAATTCCAAAAACGAGGAAAGAGTACAATGAGACTGACCGAAAAGCTATTGAAAGAATTGCAACGCTAAGAACATTCTTGTTTGCGGTATTGGAGCTGATGAGTACAATCGCATCTAGTCATGTCACTCAACGAAAGAGATTTGGGATGCTCTCAAACTACTCATGAGGGAACAAGTCAAGTAAAGCAGTCCAAAATAGACATGCTTACTACAGAGTATGAACTCTTTAAGATGACGGATGGTGAATTCATTCATGAAATGCCTACCGGATTCATTTCTATAATCAATGAACTCCGTTCTCTTGGTGAAATCATTCCTACCAACAAAATGCTTTGTAAGATACTTAGTGTTTTGCCTAGTTCATAGGAAAGCAAAATCAATGCTATTACTGAAGTCAAGGACTTACAAACACTGACCATTGATGAGCTCATTGGAAATCTCAAAACTTATGACTGAAAAGAAAACAAGATCAGGAAAGAAGGGAGTCAAAGAAAGAGAGAAACCTGGTTCTCAAAGTTGTTAAAAGTGACTCTAGTGATGATGAGTCAAACATGGCTTATCTCACTCGAAGGTTTCAAAAGATGATTAAAAAAATGGTGGTTTTTAAAGAAAGGGAAACATAAGCAAAAATCCTAGAGGAAATGACTATTGTCACAAGTGTGGAAAACCTCTACATTTCATCAGAGAATGCCCTCTTCACAAGCAGGACTACTAGAAAAATAACACTGAAAAGACAACAAAGAGGAACCAGGTCCCTGACATGAAGTTCAAAAGAAGAGAAGATCCTGACAACTTGGTGAAACAGGAACTTGTGGCCTGGGGAGATTCCTCAAGTGAATCTGAAGATGATCAAGGGGATGCCATCTTGATGGCTATTGATAATGGACCTTTGAGATATGAATCAATCTTTGCGATCATGGCAAAATCTGATGTCGATAATGATAATGAAGAGGATGAGGTAAACTTTCTAGATGTCCAAAAGAACTTGAAAATTGCTCTTAAAAAAATTGATGGCATTAGCAAGTGTATTAATTGATGCATATCATAGTCTCATTGATGAAAAAGTGCTCTAGCTGAAGAAATTTGTGAATTAGAACAAGAGAGGGATGATATGGTAGTGTCCATTGTAGATTTGAAGGAACAGGTTGAAGAAGTAAATAGAGAAAATTCTTTGTTAAAAAATCAAATGAAAAAATAGATGGATACTGCTTCTAAAAGAAAAGAACAGGCTCGTAAGATTTAGCTTAAGCTTGAAAACGAGCTTGAGAGAGCCAATATGAGTTTTATCACTAAGTTAGAAAAGAATAAGCAGCTTCAAGAAGATTTGAAAATGGTAAAAAAAAAAAAATGAAAATGGTAAAAATTAGCTTGATAAGTCAGTTCAGTGGACCTGGTCCTTTGACGTAATTGCTTCTATGTACAAAAGTAATGGAGGAGGCAAACAAGGCATGGGTTTCAAAAGGCAAATTCCCTATAATCCACACAGCAAGTACGTCACTATGACTGAAAATTGGTTATGTACTCATTGTGGTCAGACTGGCCATTATAAAGAAACATGCAAAGCCAAGTTTCAGTCTTTGCAAAATAATAAGAATTTCATTGAAAAGAAATCCAGAGATGAGGGACCTGGTCCCCGAAAAAAGGAAAACTATTTTACCTGCATGGACTAAAAGAAGCTTAATTCACCCATTCTATTACTATAAGGGACCCAAGCTCATTTGGTTTCCTAAATCTAATCAGTGACTTTGTTTGTAGGCTGGAGTGAGAGGAGGCGCCAAAAATGATACATGGATAGTGGTTGTTCGAAGCATATGACTAAAAGAATGGATGATTTCCTCTCACTCAAGGCCTTCCAAGGCGGAAGTGTGTCCTTTGGAAATGGAAAGAACGATATATTTATAGGTTACCAAAGACCAAGTTCAAAGATCACAAGGCGTGTGATGCATGCATAAGAGGGAAGCAGGTCAGATCCTCCTTCAAACTAAAGAAAGAAGTGAGTACCTCAAGTCCACTTGATCTTCTTCATATGGATGTTTGTGGGCCTATGAGAATTCCAAGTAGTGGAAGAAAAAAAGTATATGTTTGTGATTGTTGATGATTACTCCATATTTATTTGGACCCTGTTTCTCATAATCAAGGATTAAACATTCCTTGCGTTCGTTGCCTTTCTTAAACAAATTCAAATGAAACTGGGCAATCACGTTGTGAGTATCAGAAGATCATGGCACTGAATTTGACAATGCAAAATTTGATAAATTCTATGCTGAAATGATATAAGTCACAACTTTTTCACACCAAGAACACCTCAACAAAATGGCTTTGTGTAAAGGAAAAATAGAACACTTGAAGATATGGCAAAAACAATGTTGATAGCTAGTGGTATATCGAAGAGTTTTTGGGCTGAAGCTTTCAATACTGCCTGTCACTTGATTAACAGGTGCATGATCAGGTCCCTGCTTGAGAAGACTCTTTATGAACTACTCAATGGGAGAAAACCCAAGCTTACTTACCTAAGATCCTTTGGTTGCAAATGCTTTGTTCTCAATAATGGTAAGGAGCCCTTGGGGAAGTTTGATGCTAAAAGTGATGAAGGAATCTTCCTTCGTTATTCTTCTCATAACAAAGCTTACAAAGTATACAACAAGAAAACTCAATGTGTAGAAGAAAGCATGCATGTGATCTTCGAAGAATTAAATGAATTAGGTGATAAAGGAACACTTGCTGATGAAGTTGATGATAGGGAGTTCTCTAAAATTCTTGATAAAGCCATAGAAATCTCAAAATGGGAAGACTGAACTGATGAGCCAAGTCTAACAGAGCAATCAAGAGAAAGATTTAGAAAAATCACCAAAAGGCACACAAGAACCTGGTAACTCCATCACTTCACTCAAAGCTAAGGATCAAGTAGTTGATGCAGTATCAGGCACCCCTGAGGCTTGACAAATCAATCATGAAAGTAAAGCCTCTGGTGAAGTTGGTAACGGATCCAACACAGAGGAACCTGGTCCTTCGAATCCTGAAGTACAAGTATCAAACTGGAAGCATAAGGGATCTCATCCAATGCAAAATATAATTACTCCCTTAGATTCTTGTATTCAAACTAGATCTAAGGCAAGAAACATGTTTTCCTTTTCAGCTTTCTTGTCTCAAATTGAACCAAATAACATCAAGGAAGAATTGAAAGATACTGACTAGACAACTTCTATGCAAGAAGAGCTCCATCAATTTGAGAGAAATAAAGTATGACATCGAGTCTTCAGGTAGAATAGTGATTGGAACCAGGTGGGTGTTTCGCAACAAACTTGATGAATTTGAAAACACAACAAGAAATAAGGCAAGGCTAGTGGTTCAAGGTTACAATCAAGAAGAAGAGATATACTATGATGAGACATTTGCTCATATTGCAAGAATGGAAGCGATTAGGATTCTTATTTCTTTTGCATCCCATATGGAGTTCAAATTTTTCCAAATGGATGTGAAGAATGCCTTTGTGAATGGCTATCTAAAAGAGGAAGTCTTTGTTAAGAAATCTCCTGGTTTTGAAAGTCGTAAGCACCCTGAGTATGAGCCTGTTTGGATTGGCTTATTTTTTGTGCTTTTAATCCAAAATAACTTTTAAGCACTTTTATAGTGTTTGAAAAAAAATAAAAAATTACTTTTAAGCACTTATTTTTAAGTCAAAATAACAAAAATAAGCCAAAAGTCATAAGCTAGAATTCTTAACTTATGACTTTTGGCTTATAAGTCAAAATCCATAAGCCCATCCAAACGAGCCCTATGTCTACAAGCTTGACAAAGCATATATGGGTTGAAGCAAGCCCCTTGGGCCTGGTATGAGAGGATGTCAAAATTCCTTCTTGAAAATGGTTTCACAAAGGGGAAAATTGACAACACCAAGAAAAGAGGCGGAAACTTGTTGATTGTTTAAGTGTACATTAATGATATCATTTTTGGTGCCACCAATGATTCTTTATGTGAAGAGTTTGCAAAGCTCACGGGAAGTGAGTTTGAAATGAGCATGATGGGTGAATTAAACTCCTTTCTAGAGCTGCAGATCACGCAAACTCCAAAAGACACCATGATTAGTCAACAAAAGTACATTAAAGAGCTGTTGAAAAGGTATGAAATGGAGAATGCTAAGACCATTGATACGCCCATAGCCACGGCTACCAAGATGGACAGGGATGAACTTGGTTCTCCTATAAAAGAAACCATGTACAAGGGTATCATTGGATCTCTACTATATTTGATTCGCAGCGCACCCGACATCGTGTTCGATGTAGGTTGTGTGCAAGGTTTCAATCAAGTCCAAAAGAATCTCATTTGAAGGATGCAAAAAGAATTCTAAGGTATCTCAAAGGGACACCGGACCTGGTCCACTTCTATCCGTCAGGAGATAATTTTGACTTGGTAGGATATGCTGACGTTGATTATGCTAAGATATTTGGTAGATAGAAAGAGCACGTCTAGAATGGCACATTTTCTGGGGTCATGCTTGATCTCATGCGGTACAAAGAAACAAAATTATGTGCCTCTTTCTACTGTAGAGGTTGAGTATGTAGTTGTTGCTTCTTGTTTTGCTTAATTGCTCTGGATCAAACAACAACTTGAGGATTTTGGTGTGTTTACTGATTTGTGTACCCTTGTTTTGTGATAATACAAGTGCACTCAATATGAAAAAAAAATTAGTGCAACATAAGAAAACCAATCACATTGATGTTAGACACCATTTTCTAAGGGATAATGTTTAAAAAGATTTGATTTGTATGAAGTTTTGCAAAATAAAGGACCAAGATAGCAGATATCTTCACCAAGGCACTGAGCAGGGAGCATTTTGAAAGAAATCACTTGGAGTTAGGGTTAATCAAGCTTAACTAGTTTCCTCCTTGATTGGCTATGTTAAGAGGATAGGTACAATGTTAAAAAGCGTTTTTTGGTGGCATCTAACTCAATTCTATACTGTTACAGGAATACACACATGGCAATTTCAGGATTACAAAAGTACATGTGACATTGCACTTCTCAGAGATTTTGCCTTTATATATTTTCAAAAAAATTGTCAAGGACCTGGTTCCTGTGACTCAGGTTAGTAGTTTTTTTAGTACTTATGTGTTTTTAAACTTCCTAAAGTGCCACGTCATTAATTTTCTTCCCGCCTCCAATCTCAACGTGTTTTCATTAATCGTCTTGTCCATTTTGAAACGGTTCGTGAAATGAAAAGGTTTTTCATTTTACACCCAATCGTATTACACCCTATTTTCAATTTTTATTCCACTTAAACTCCCCAAAGCAAAATCCTTTCATTCACTCTCTCTCTCTCTCTCTCTCTCTCTCTCTCTCTCAAACCAATCTTCTAACCTTTCTTACATCTCTAATTCAATGTCAAAAGATGTCTCAATTATCTCCCCACAACTTACCCAAATCAAAACACAACTGTGTCTTCTTCAAAATCCCCAAACCAATATGAGCAAAACCCTTAACATCATCCCAAAATCTCCAATAACTACTCCAGTCTCATCCATACCCTCTCCTTTTTCATCAGTTCCTCCGCGTAATCATAAAAATCAAATTCCTAAAAAGTTTGTGCTTGAAACTCCATCTACCGCCGTTGAGGAGTAGTCCTTAACAGTTGCTTTCGAACAACAAGAACCTCCGGCTGAAATAGGGGAGAAAGTTGTGCAAATGGATAGCGAGTTAGTTAAGTTAATTTCCTCTGACATTGCTGACGAGAATCAAGTAAAAGTTGTTGAATCGACTGAGGAAACAAGTAAAACTCCTCTTCCTGTTGATAAGTCTCTTGATGGTTCTGACAAAGGACACTCTCAGTCCTCTGTCAATTATCTGTTTGATGGCAGCCTTGGTGAGGGAGAAAAGAAAGGAGGTAATAGTTTGGAAAGTGAGGTGGCTAAAATAGTATCTGGGTTTGTTGAATTGATGGGTAGATTACATAGTGAAAAAACATGTGAGGGAACTGGTTCCCTCACTCAGGGGGAATGGGTAAGTGAAAAAGAAAAAGTGGAATCTACCAAGAGAACTGGTCCTTCGACCCTGGAGGAGCCTGAGTCTCCTACGTTTAAGACTATTCCCATCTAGGATGGAACACTTGGTTCCCAAAGTGTGTCTACCATCACTCTGCCCCTAGGATATTTTAATGCTGGTAAGGAACTTGGTCCCCTCAGTTCTCAAAGGATGATGTTGATGATAAAGGAGTACCTTTGAACCTTATCCACCAAAGAAGACCTCGGTTCACACCAAAGGACTGACCAAGAAAACATATAGCACATAAGGGCCCAAGAACCAAGAAAAATCATAAAGCCCTTTTGGATTCCACTCTATAGGCCAACAAGGAGAAAAACTCCTTGAAAAAAAAAAAGTAAAGGTTGGTGAAAAATCTGTTAATCGATGAAAAGCATCACCTGCTGATGTGGTGATTGTTAATGATGAAGAGCACAATGAAGAGGAGGAGTCTTTACTTGTGAGGAAAAATTCCAAGAGAAAGGAAAATTTGTTGTACGTGCTGAAGCTGATGATGAGATTGACAAGGCTGAGAAAAAAAAGAGTGAGCCTCGCCCACTCCGAAAGAGGAAGAGAAGTCTGGATGAGGAACTTGGTTCCTTGTCAAAGAAGCAAAAAATGGGACCAACTGAATGGGAGATAAAGGAAACTCTGAAGTCTCAAAACGTGTTGCTAGGCAGAATTTTTTACCCTGATATTGCAGAAAAACCTGGACTGAAGGAACTTCTTGAGATAATTGAATTGCAGAAATGGAATCATCTGTTTGTCCCTCCAATTCCCAGTGTCTTTGAAGAAAAAGTTGGCAATTTCTATACAAACCTAACTGCTGATGATGATGATACTCTAATATTGTATTTGAATGTGACTGAGTTTACTCTTTATGAGGAGATCCTTGGGAAAATTCTCAATCTGATGGCCTAAAATCAATTAAGAGGCTTGTTGCTTCACCTGTGTTCATGACCTTTATTGTAAAGCAAAAAGGCAGGCCAAGGGTGTTTAAAAAACAACTTAATCGTGAACATCAGCTGCTACTTGAGTTGGTCAACAAGGAGCAAATCCTGAACATCAGCTGCTACTTGAGTTGGTCAACAAGGTAAGAAGGTCGCAAACATTCTCGATTTGGTTCTTATTGAGGCCTTGGGAAATTTCAACTCGATCAGTTTGCCAGCCCTTATAATAGAGTATATCCTGGAGGTTGTTGCTATTAAGGATGGTCAACATGGGTTGTCCTATAGGTTCTTCCTCACAAAAGTATTTGAATATTTTGATATCCAAGTGGGAAAGGCAACTGTGGGGACAAGAAAATAAATGTTTACCTTGAGTACTTTGGAGGATTGTGAGAGTGTGCCAAAGAAAGGGGGACTTGGCAGCAGTTCCATAATTTCAAGCTTGATTGAGGCCCAAGAAAAGGCAACTATAGAGATTCAGAGGTTGCAGGATGAAAATGCCATTTTGAAAAGGCGAACGAAAGCATCTGGCAGGGAAAGCCACGAAATTAGGTCCACAGTGGTTGTTTGGATGAGAAGTTAGGATAAAACTTCTCAGCTACATGCTAAAAATGACCAGCTGAAGTAGAAGGTGGCAGAATTAAAGGAACAACTGATCCAAAATCAGAGTGGACAAGCTTCTTAAAGCTTTGGCTCCTTAAGCTCCTCCCTATTAAGCTTCTCATCTCCTTAGTCCCCTTTTCCTTAAGCCTTCTCAGTCCTTTGGAATCTTGTTTCCCAATGACGTTAGCATTTTTAGCAATTTGATTATTACGTTTTGTACTGTTTAAACTACTTAATTTTGTTGTGATCAACGTTGGGAATTTTCTATGTGTTTTGCAATGTTCTAACTTGTTGTCTCCATTATTGCCTATGTTGTGTTTCCCCAGTGGCTTTCATTTAATGTTACTAAACTTATGTTTTCTTGTATTGAACTATTTTTAATGATGCCAAAAAGGGGAAGTTATTCAGGGGTTAAGTTATTGCTACTTACTGCTGTTGCTGTCACTATTAACATGTTGTCGTTTATGAATGTGAAACAAAGGTTTGATTCTCAAGGGAACAAGTAGGAATCTGGTTCTCAGGGGGGAATATCAATTATGGGTTCATCAAAAAGAGGGAAATTGATAAGTTAGGCTATTTTGTGTTTTGATGATTTCCCAAAATGTTCAAGGAACCAGATAGGGACCAGATACGATCAGGTTCCCTAGTCGCGACAGGGATAACTCTCGGCTGTAAAGTAAAACTCTTTGCCGCACTATACCATGGCAAGATAGCTAAAAGATAACTACGTTTGCAAGAGGTCAAACTATATGAAATGGCTCTTTCACAGCATCTCGCATGCTCCCTATATAAACAACATGTAACCCTAACACTTTGCAAATCTAAAAATCAACTATTCCAAAGTGCCAGCCGCAACTGTTCTCTACGAGCTCTTGAAGAATAGAGCTTCAACAAACAGAAGGACCTGATCCAACACTGAAGATGTCTTAAGTCCTTAAGTTTGTTAAGTCTTTGTATTTTGTTCTTTAGTTGTACTCCTATGCTACTTTCAAGAAGTGTTATTGTAGGACAGATTGTCAACTTTTTCAGTTTTACTTGGCTAGAGGTAGTCAAGGTGTGTTCTATGCGATAGAGTTATTGTAAAGGTCTTACAATAGAGTTGTTTTAAGGGAGAAGGGACTAAAAGGCATTTGTTTTCATTAAGATTAAGATCTCTGAATCTGAATGCACATCTAAATGATTAAGATGTTATCTCTACATCGGAATATTACATAATTAAGACCGTTTATTTTTAACATCTGAATGAACATAATTTCATTTTATTTTCAAATTATTATTCTCTCTGTCCCAATTTATGAGGTACAATCGAATTTCGAGAGTCAATTTTCTTAATTTTAACATCAAATTCGGACATAGAATCTCCAAATTGTTTTTAAAATTACATATTTCAAAACTACGTAAGAAGTTTTGTATGTCACAATAATTACCAATTCAAAATATTTAAGATACATGTGAAAAAATTGCAGTAAAAGCAAAACTTGTTTGACTCTTGAAATGCGAAATGTGACACATAAATTGGGACGGAATGGATAACAAACAAAATAAAAAAGAGCTTTGAACTATTTTCAACATCATGTCAAAACTTCACCGCTGCCGTGACCCTTCCGTAATCCACCAGCAAATTCTTCTCTAATCTCAAATTTCAAAGACGAAAAAGAAGATATTTATACAGTTTTTACTTTTGTTTTGTTTTCTCAATTCCCAAAATTCATCCAACCACCTACTTTAATTAACAGACCCACCATTTTTGTCGTCATAACTCGATAAAATATCACCACTTTCAAGGTGGTGGTGGGTGGGTTTCTATATCTTTTTCATGGTTGTTTTCCATGTGTTTGTATTTAGTTATATGTCATTGATATAATTTTTCTGGCAATGAATTGCAATTGTATTTTCTTAGGCCATTGGAGGAGTGATGATTGGGAAGAAGCATGGTCAATAATGAAGATTGTTTCTTGATTTCTTTGTTTCAGAGATTGAATTGTGTATTATTTTCGCTAGTCCGGCAATACAGATGAGATATGGAATGAAGAGGAAGGTTTAGAATCCTTATCCATGGAAGATTTGTGTTTCTACAAGGAGATAAAATTGGAAAGAAGACAAAGTTTAATACTTCGTATAATTTAAAACTAAAAAAATATAAGAAGCAAAGGGTCTGAACGATTTTTAGGCTCTGTTGAGGATCTGATCGAATCAGACTTGTTAAGATGTATTAAGTGGATACATCTTAATAAAAATAAATGCACTTAATAGACTGAGATCTGAACCATTTAGATTCAGACCTCCATTAAGTGCAAACAAATGAGGCCTAAGAGTTTAATTGTCAGGTTGTAATATGTTGTAATCTGAAAGTTGCTCAGTTTTAGTGAAGTTTGGGAAATCCTACTCTGGTAGGTCGTGATTTTTTTATCCCTTGAGCAAGGAGTTTTTCGCGTAAATATCTTGTGTTATTTACTTTCTGTTTTACTCGAGGGAACAGATAGAAAATTTGGTTCTCTATACTATTTGGTGGACTCATATATTCTATCAACATGCCTCTTTCCCAGTCGACATATTTATACACCTTATACTACACATCTGATGCCTCTTTCCTAATTCAGCTACACCTCATTTCCTTCTTTCCTCATACATGACAGCCATGTTGCTCAGACTCTTAAAAATGTCGACGTGTGCGTGTCAGATTCTCTAAGGTTAGTGTATTTTTAGAGGACCCGACATGGGTGCCACGGTATTTTTGAAGAGTCCGAGCAATATAGCATCACAGGATGTTGATATTTAAGTTCCAATAACTAGAATTGGAGGACAAATAGAAACCACACCGATATAGTAATCAACTTTCTATGTTTCCATTACTTATTTCTCTGCAATTTTCCCAAACTCTTCATCGTTTGTTTCCCAAATGAGACATTTTGTTTCCAGTTCCAAGTTGTTATTTCAACAGAAAGAATAAACTTAGATTATAGACAATTTCTGAGCGCTACCATCCTTTGCCGCTCCCCACAGCACCAGCTGCGTAGAGTTCTCATGGCTTCCAATAAGCGCATTGCAAATACTTTTGTGTATATATGGCTGCTATACTATCATAAATTTTACCTTTTTTTCCACTTGAGAATTCTAGGTTTAAAGATCGAGTTAAAAAGATAAGGTAGAGTATGAATTGGGAAATGAAATTTGAATAAAGTTACTTTTTACAAGTGAATTATGTCCCTCATTGGTAAGGGAAAGAAAGACTTGTGTGCTTATATATAGAAGCACATCTTCTAGCTCATAAAGAGTTGCTCGGCTCGGCTCAGGTCGAATGATCTGTTGATACCCAAACGTCTAGTGTGATTTACTCTGCTATTTGAGTTCGCTGAAGTTCTACAATTAGCATTGCCTTAATCTAGTTACCTTGACAATTGTGAAGGGATTAAATTTATTTAGGACACAAAAAAAAAAAAAAAACTTGCGGTCTCCAAAATTTTTGTTTCATCTATTTTCTGATTTACACATAAAGATAACATAAATTTTGTTCAACCGTTTTGGTTGTCGCAAAGGGTGGCAGTGAGCGGCGAAGGGATTTTGAGAACAAAAATGAAGAAAGAGATGGACAAAAGAGAGTGAAAGAAGTAAATCAAATTATATCGTACATGACAATGCGTTGCGAAAACATGGCGACTTTTCCTCATGCATTGGTTTTATAGATGTCTTAGATAGGGGCAAATTTGTGTGTAAATTTTGGGTCACGCAAACACATGGTCATTTGACTAATTTCGATATATTATGTGTATAATTCTGAACATATATCTAATATTAACTAAGTGAACACATGGTCATAATAGGCTGAGTGGAACATTAATCAAAGTTTATCTTTGTATTCTGAAGGTCACGGGTTGAATCCCTAGCTCGGGCTGCTTTTTTAATTTTTGCTATTATTTTTTAAAGCTACCTTTTTACCTTCCTTTTTATATTATTACTCAAGTAAAAAAGTGTTTTTACTTCATATTGCATCATATACTTTTCTTTCCTTTATATTATTTCTAATTATACCAAAAAAAAAAAAAAAAAACCCTTCATGGTTGCACTGCAACGATGAAGTCATGAGTCATGATAATCAAGAAAGTTTGAAACCCATAGTTGATAGCTAAGCTGCAAGCCAGCAGTGAACCCACCAAAATCCATCAAGTAAAATTAAAGTCACAAGTTTGAAAAGACAAAATCTATTCTTCATTCCCATATTTATTCTCTAATATAATATTATTCTCTAATCCCAGAACAAAATATCTTAGAACAAAAAGGTGTTGGGTAAGTCTTGAATTCGAATTTTGAACACCCTTTTGGTCTTTTTATTAATTTTTGAATTTGGGTTTCTAAATTTTATTGGTTTTTTTGAGTTTTTGAATTTTGGGTTTATGGATTTTGACTTCTGAAAGCTTATTTTCTTGGTTCTTTTGAATTTTGGGGTTTATGGGTTTAAGGAATTTGCCAAATTTTCATTTTTTAGGTCGGAGTCATCATTTTGTTTTCGAAGGAGTTGTATCATTAGCACTGCGGCCGTAAAGTTTTGGACCCCCTGGATCGAATTTGCAGTAAATTTCGAGCTCGATAGACGGTAATGGGCATTTCTCTATAATTTTGAATGCGAAGGGGGTGCAATTCCTCTAATTTATTATAAATATGGAAGGATGTGATTCCCTTATATTTGAATGCGAAAGGGGTGTGATTTCTCTATTTTATTATAAATTTGGAAGGGTGTGATTCTCTTATTTTTGGAATGCGAAAGGGGTGTGATTCCTCCATTTTATTACAAATTTGGAAGGGTGTGATTCCCTTATTTTTGAATGCGAAAGGGGTGTGATTCCTCTATGTCATTACAAATTTGGAAGGGTGCGATACCCTTATATTTTAATGTGAAAGGGGTGTAATTCTCCTATTTTATTATGAAGTAATTATAAAACAACTTACTTCTTAAAAAAATGTAATTAACTATCTTTTGCTCGGGAAGTCGATGTCCCCATAAAAAATTATATTTTATCTTAAAGCAATGGTGAACCCATCCTCATGAAATCCTAAATTCCCCTCTAGTCTTAGAGGGGCGGCGTCAACACAGGGGCGGCTCAATGATGTTGGTGGCCTAAAGCGAAAATATATCAAAAGGGCCCTAAATTTATTTCGTAAAATTCATATAATATATAACGAGACACAAAAGAACCCCCAAATTTTTTATCTAACGGTAAGAGCACGCACATCACAATTCTGAACTTTACCGTAGGCAAAAGCATGGTAATTAAGTGTAGCAAGGTAGAAAAACAGGCTTATTATCCATTGAGTTTCTAACTTTGTGTCACTTGCTTTTAGTGATTTCTCAGTTAAAAGAAATGACAAATGTACTTAATTTCTGATGCATGGATCAAACATGACAAAATTAAATAGCTAGTTTAGAAAAATCGAAAATAAAATCATTAAAAATGTGAAAGAGAATGAGCATACATAGAGAAAGAAAAATTAGAATCAACAAGGAATATTAATATACTATTTAATTTAATGAATTTTTTTACCGTTATATACTCAACAGTACAACTTCAATCAAACTAAAATAAAAGTTTAAATTTTTTAATTGTTAATATTAATAATACACAAATTATGTGTTATATATAATAATATAATACCTAATATTTGTAGTAATTTTGGGGCCCTAAATATTTGGGGGCCTAAGGCAAAGGCTTCATTTGCCTTACCCTTAGGCCGGCCCTGCGTCAACATCCCGATAAATAAAACGGAAAAGTATATAAAATGAATAATATAATGCAATTTATGCTAAACTCTAGAAAATATCATTTATAGTCAATATTTGACTTATTTATGCCATTGCCCGTTACCAAAATGACTCATTCATGCCATTTTTCATTAACGCCGGCTTTATAATATCAGATATGACACGTCGCTCCAATTAAAGGTCTATGTCGTTTAATTAAACCAGCCCAATTTTAAATACCAAGTTAATAAAAAAAGCCGATCCATACACACTTACCCACCCATAACCATAATCTAGTTGGAAGCCATATATGGTATTGTAAAACAGTTTAATGAAATATGGCGTCAACATTTTGATAATAGGCGATAAATGAGTGGATAAATGATTTTCTATAGTTGATGGCATAAATGGCCCATTTCCTATAGTTTAATGGCATAAATAGCCAAACTATCGACGTTGGCATGGAGGATGACCTCATAAATAAAATGAAAGCTACATGGAGTCAAAGAAGATGGAGTGTTTGACTTTTATACCAAAATGTACTACGAAAAGCAAAATAGGAGATGGGTTCAACATGAATCGTGGTGTACTGATTTTGTGGTCCTTTAATTTACAATTTTTTTTTTTTTTTTGTTGGTTTTGTACATTTCCTAATTAGATAAATAAAATGACTCTGGAAGTTGTCTAGGAAGATAGATGCATGCAAGAACCATTTAGCTAAAAATCTTAGAAATACAAAGCATTTGGTGGCTTCTTGCTCATAACTTCAAGCAAAGAACAATTAGTAAAAGAAAATGTTGATGTTGGTAATCTAGTTGGCCGAATGATAACATTCGCATAAGTTTCCAAAAGAAACTTCAGTCCTGTTTCTAGGAAGCTTCTCAGATCACATTCACACCATTGGTGTATCTTTGTCAACACCTAGTTATTGTCTTTGTGGACCACACACCAATGATCCCATTTTGCCTTTCTTAGTATTTATTTTGGTATAATAGTCAACTACTCCGTCTTCTTTTGACTCTTATCTCCATGTACTTGTTTATGCTACTAGCCAAGTTGGGAGAAAATCAGATGCAATGAATTACTTCTCTTTTGTTTCTTTATGTCAAGCTCAAGTTGGTAATATAAAAAGAGAATGTTTAATAATAATCTGTATAATTTATTCGTAAAGAGTCTTTTTTTAAGCTTTTAATTGGGTTTGAGATGAACTTATAATTTGGATAGTCAAGCATTAAATTTCCTAGTAAGACACATAGATGAATAATCTAAAGACTTTAAAAAGGTAAATATGGAAACTTGAGTTTGTTGAAACACAAAAAAGATTCTAGTAGTTGCTTCTTTCTCATAGCTTCAAGCAAAAGAACAATGAGCAAAAGGAAATATACAAGATTAGTTCATTTCCTTGTTACTTTGTCTTTACTGCTCCTACAAACAGCTTTGGGATTAACTTCAACAGAAGTTAACAAGACCCTTTGTATGGAAAAGGAAAGAGATGCACTGCTTGAGTTCAAAAAAGGCCTTAATGATAATTTTGGTCAATTATCTACATGGGGGGATGAAGAAGATAAAAAAGAATGCTGCAAATGGAATGGTATTGAATGTGACAGAAGAACTGGTCATGTAACTGTTCTGGATCTTCACAATGAGTTTACTTGTTCCAGTGCTTGTTTTGCTCCAAGATTGACAGGTAAACTTAGTCCTTCTTTACTTGAGTTGGAGTATTTGAATTACTTGGACCTCAGTGTAAATGGATTTGAAAATAGTGAGATACCAAGATTCATAGGCTCCCTTAAGAGACTAGAGTACTTGAACCTTTCATCTTGTTTTTTTTCTGGTGTAATTCCAGCACAGTTAAAGGATTTAACATCTTTGAGGATTCTTGATCTTGGAAACAATAATCTTATAGTAAATGACCTTAGATGGCTAGTTCTTGAGTCTTGGTCATAACGACTTCCAAGTGAGCAATTGGTTTCAAGAGATAACTAAGTTACCTTCATTGAAAGAACTGGACTTGAGCCTTTGCGGACTCTCTAAGTTGGTTCCATCTCCAGCTGATTTAGCCAATTCTTCTTCGATCTCTCTTTCTGTTCTTCATTTATGTTGTAATGAGTTTTCTTCTTCAGCTGAATATGGCTGGCTATTCAATTTTAGCACAAGCCTAACTAGCATAGACCTCTCCCATAACCAATTCATTCAAATTGATGATCAATTTGGGAGCTTGATGTATCTTGAACATCTTAATCTTGCTTACCAGTCTAATCTAAAAGGTGGGGTTCCCAGTTCTTTTGGGAATTTGACACGTTTACGTCATCTGGACGTGTCAAACACTCAGACATACCAATGGCTTCCTGAGTTGTTTCTCAGGCTATCAGGCAGTATGAATTCACTTGAGGTTTTGGGGTTGAACGACAACTCATTGTTTGGTTCATTGCTTAATGTCACAAGATTTTCATGCTTGAAGAAATTATACCTGCAGAAGAATGTGCTGAATGGCTTTTTCATGGAAAGACCGGGACAAGTTTCTAGCCTTAAGTATCTGGATTTGTCTAATAACCAAATGAGAGGGGTATTACCAGACTTAGCATTGTTTCCATCATTGAGAGAGCTGCATCTAAGGTCTAATCACTTCAATGGGAGGATACCGCAAGGTATTGGAAAACTTTCACAGCTTAGAGTTTTGGATGTCTCGTCCAATAGATTGGAAGGATTACCAGAAAGTATGGGGCAACTATCGAGCCTGGAAAGCTTTGATGCATCTTATAATGTCCTGAAGGGTACAATCACTGAGTCCCACCTTTCAAACCTCTCCAGTTTAGTAGATTTGGACTTGTCATTCAACTCGTTGGCGTTGAAGATGAACTCCGATTGGGTTCCTCCTTTTCAGCTAGAAGTTATAAGCCTTCCATCTTGCAATTTGGGACCTTCTTTCCCCAAATGGCTTCAAAATCAAAACAACTATACTGTTCTTGATATCTCCCTTGTATTTCAGACACACTTCCAAGTTGGTTCTCTGGTTTTCCCCCCGATCTAAGGATTTTGAATCTCTCCAACAATCAAATCAGTGGAAGAGTGTCTGACTTAATAGCAAATACATATGATTACATGGCTATTGATTTAAGCTCTAACAACTTTTCAGGACCTTTGCCACTAGTTCCTACCAATGCTCGAATATTCTACCTGCATAAAAATCAGTTTTTTGGATCCATCTCTTCCATTTGTCAAAGTAAAACATCCGCCACTTCTCTTGATTTGTCACGCAACCAATTCTCTGGAGAACTTCCAGATTGTTGGATGAATATGAGTAATCTAGCTGTTATTAATCTAGCCTATAACAATTTCTCTGGAAAAGTTCCACATTCATTGGCCTCCTTGACAAGTTTGAAGGCTTTATATATACGGCAGAACAGTTTTAGTGGAATGTTGCCTTCTTTTTCACAATGTCAGCTGTTGCAAGTCATGGATCTTGGAGGGAATAAGTTGACAGGAAGAATCCCAGCATGGATAGGGACTGACCTACTCAAGTTGCGCATCCTAAGCCTACGTTTCAACAAATTCTATGGCAGCATACCATCAGTTATCTGTCAGCTTCAATTTCTTCAGATACTGGACCTTTCAGCAAATGGATTATCAGGGAAAATTCCTCAATGCTTCAACAATTTTACCTTATTGTATCAAGATGATAGTTCTGGTGACCCAATGGACTTTATAGTCCAAGGTTTCGATGGTAAATATCCTCGTCATTACTCGTACATTGGTGACCTATTGGTTCAATGGAAAAACCAGGAGTCTGAGTACAAGAATCCTTTATTGTATCTGAAGAGTATTGATCTTTCAAGTAATAAATTGGTTGGAGGTGTCCCTCTAGAGATAGCTGAAATGCGGGGATTGAGATCTTTGAACCTCTCGAGAAATGATCTGAATGGAACTATTGTTCAAGGAATTGGTCAAATGAAGATGTTGGAGTCTCTTGACTTGTCAAGAAACCAGCTTTCTGGTTTGATCCCTCAGGATCTGGCTAATTTGACTTTTCTTAGTGTGTTGGACTTGTCAAACAATCACTTATCAGGGAGAATTCCGTCAAGCACTCAACTGCAAAGTTTTGATAGATCATCTTACAGTGGTAATGCTCAACTCTGTGGTCCTCCTCTTCAAGAATGCCCTGGATATGCTCCTCCTAGCCCACGTATCGATCATGGCAGTAATAGCAATCCCCAAGAACATGATGACGATGAGGATTTTCCATCTCTGGAGTTTTATATATCTATGGTAGGTTTCTCTATCGCTTTCTGGGGATTCTTGGGCTCTTTAATTATCAACCGTTCTTGGAGGAATGCCTACTTCACATTCTTAACGGATATGAAGAGTTGGCTCCATATGACATCAAGAGTCTACTATGAAAGACTTAAGGGAAAGCTAAGGGGCTGATAAATGTAAAGTTTCTATGTACTTTGTATACTTTCAAGAGCTAAGTTGTTTTATTGATCTTTTTCCCCCCTTTGAAAGCAGCTTTCCTCTACAAGCAATATGCAAAACATGTATATTCTCTCTGTCATCCCTTTGGATTCTAATATTTCATTTTCCATCTTGGTGTATGCAAGATGTAGAGAATTATACATGACTTCATCGAGCTCACATTGTTAAAATTTGGTTGCTCAAGAAAATTTTCAAAAGCATCTTTTTACTAAAACTATAATTCATGTCTGTTCAAAATTAATATACTATATAGTACTGCTGCGAAGCTCGAAATTTAATTGGTCGTCAAATATATATTCCCTCTGTCTTACGTGATACTTTTCGCTTTCCAAGATTCAAATTGTATAAATTTTGACCAATATTCTAAGATATATTTTTTACCATTGTAACTTATAGTACTTTTCATGTAGTTTTCAAATATATAAATTTTAATCTTAAAAAATTGAGTTAATCTAATACAGTTTAGCATCAAAATTTACTCAAAGTGACTATCGAAAAGCTAAAAAAATTACATAAATTGGGACTGAGGGAGTGACTCATAAATGCATAATAGAAAGTTTTTATTCAGGGAACTTTGTGCCACTCTAGATTACTTTACTAACGTACTTCAAACTGCTCCCCTGTCCCAATTTACGTGTCACAGTTCGAATTTTGAGAGTCAAACTGTTTAATTTTGATCGTAAATTCAGGCATGGAATCGTTAAGTTTTTGGAAATAAATGAAACTACGTAAAAAGTACTCTAAAGTCATAATATTTGATAATTCAAAAGATTTAAAAGATATATGAAATAACTACGGTCAAAGAATACACGTCCCTTAAGAGATACTCTCTCCGGTCCACTTTACTTATCGTTCTAACTAAAAAGATATGGCCTAAAATAGTTGTCATTTTAGAAAACTAAGATAATTAACTATTAGTTTCCACGCATGTTTAGCCTTACTCAATAAATATGGAGAGAAATTAATGTGGTGAAAAATAGAGTAGTATGAAATTGAGATCAAAGAACAAATAAGAATAATTTAGTCAAATTACCCTTAAAGTTAATGTTGGCGTGCAAAAAAAATATGACTAGTAAAATAGACCCGAGGGAGTATCAATTAGGAGGGCTTTTTAAATTAGTTTATATCCTTCATTTGTATTTGAATAGTTATAACATTACCCCAATGACAAGGCATTTGTAGTCTACAAGAACAATTACTATCAAGGATAAAATAAGGAAAAACTAATTAATATTATCTTGAACGTCTAAAACTACATATAATTTGAGATTATTATTTTTAGAAATCACGACAGATAATTTGAACCAAAAGTATTCTTATAGTATAATTTTAATTACAAGTCCTATATAGAGATAAATCAAAGGGCAAAAGTGCAAATATATCCCTCAACTTTGCGATATAGAAAGATATATACCCCCGCTAAAAAAGTGGTGTACATATACCTTTACCGTTATAAAATGGTGCAAATATACCTTGCCCTTACACAAATAGTGCAAATATACACTTTTCGCTAACAGAATTTTTTTTAAAAATCATTTAGCTTAATTTTCTTTAAAAAAAATGTCATGTGGCTTTAAAAAAAGCCTACTCATTTTTTTTTTTTTTTGAGTAGACAATTTTTGTTAACGCCACATGGTATATTTTTTTCTGGTGGATCGGGTCAGGTTCGTTTAAACAAATATCTCCGTGGCTTTAAAACAAATAAGTCTACTCATTTTTTTAATCGAACCAGACCCAACCCACCTGGAAAAAAATTATTATCTGGCTTTAAAAAAATATGTCTACTAACAAAAAAATGGGTAGACTTTTTTTTAAGCCACGTGGTATTTTTTTAATTAAAAATAAACTAAATAATTTTATCCGTCAGCAAAAAAGGTATATTTGCACCATTTTATAACGATCGGGATATATTTATATCACTTTTATAATGGAGATATATCTGCTCTAAATCGCAAAGTTGATATATATTTGCACCTTTTCCCTAAATTAAATAAACTAACCAATGCAAATCCTGAACAAATTTAGGTTTTATTAGACCTGATAACTTTAAATTATTCTTCCAACTCCCCTCAAGACCCATTACTGAAATTCAAATCAGATAGAGAAATTGGAGTTTCTCTCAGTCAAATTACTGTTTTCCTGTCACTGTAAAGAAAACGGTGCTGTTTTTGTAAGTTGTAAAATTTCACAAAAAGCCCAAGCCCAAGGCCCAATATTATATATATAAGTCGATTTCTTCCTTCGAATCCAAATTCGTTTAACTCTAATCGTCAACCACCACCTTTTCCGGCGAATTCATTTTCGTAAGTTCCAACTTTTTTAGTCTTTGTTTAAATAAAACTGAATCTTAATTCATCTTGTGACTTAGTTTTTAGTGATATGATTATGAATTACTAATCAATTTTTTTTGGACTATCAGATTATGTCAAAACAAGTAAAAATGAATTATGAACTATGAGTTATTTATTTTTTTCCTCCTAGATTATTTCTTTTTGGTCTTTTTTTTTTTCCTTCTATGTATAAATATTACAGTAAGCTTCTTCTTTGTTATGTATACATCCCTATTTTTCGACTTTTTATTCTTTTTTTTAAAACATAATCTTAATTCATTTTGTGAATTACTAACTTTTAGTGATATACAATTATGAATTATGAATTGGGTTTTGATTGACTGGCATGTGCTTTTCAATTTTATTGGACTATCAGATTCTGTCAAAATAAGTAAGAAAAAATTACTTCCTCCATTTCAATTTGTTTGTTTTACTTTCCTTTTTGGTCCGTTTAAAAAAGAATGTCGCTTTACTTTCTTGGCAACTCTTTAATTCCAACTTTTCACATGACATGTTTAAGATTACAAATTAAAGTGGCATTTTGGTGCGTTCTACACATCTTTAGTTAACAACCACAAGATTTAAAAGTACTCCGTGCCAAGTCAAAACCAGACAAACAAATTGGAACGGAGGGAGTACTGATCAATTTTGTTGGACTATCAGATTATGTAAAAACAAATGAAAACAAGTTATGAACTATGACTTTTTTTTTTTCCTGCTTAATTATTATTCTTTTGTTTTTTGTTTTTTGTTTCTAGAGTGTGATAAAGATGAGATATTTATATTAACATTGGGATTTTTAGCTGCTCAATACAAAACTATGAATGTTGGGTTTCAGAGGGAACAGATTAAGGCCAAAATGGTTATCTGTTTTTTGTTTACTTTAGGAAGTCTTGTTGTGTTTAATTTGTTTGTTTTTTTCCCTTTTTTTTTTTTTTTTTGGGTGTGAATTGTTGCTCTATATATGTATTTTTTAATTTTTTTTTTATCATGTTGTTTTCATTTCTGGGTTTTCAGTCCTTGGGATTAAAGTGGTTTCAGGATATTTATCGATTCCTATTTTATCTGAGTGATGGAACTGAATCAAGGGAACTGATGCTTAAATAATTTAATCTTGGCATTTCAAATAGATTGATACAAAGGACACTGTTATATAGAAATAGCTAACTATGATGAATTTATTGAAGTGGAATGGATAAAGAGGATCCATGTAGCCTATGCCATCTAGTTTCCAGGATAAAAACTGCACATTGTTCTTTAGATACAAACAGCTAAGATTCAATTTGGAAAGAATAAGAAAAAAACTTAATTATTTGTTTTTTGGGGGAAAGAATAAATGGACTTAATATTTGTAATTGGTTTTAGCTTTTGTTTAATTTATTTACTACGGGGAATATAGGAGGGGTATGATTTAAATTGTATCCCGGAACCTTCTTGTCTTCTTTGCTGGTTAATGTAATGTGCCAAATCAAGGAAACAAATGTTCCCTAAAGTTTTTAATTAATTGGTTTTGTTGTTAGGGTGTCCCAACAGTCCGTTGGCTTTTGGAACAATTAGATATGTCATTGTGTCGCTCTCTCTTTTCCTGTAACCCTTGTTCCAGTGCTTGAATCTGTATAATGACCTTAAGCTTTTCGTTTTTTCCTGGTTCATTCAAATATCCTGTGGCGATAATTTTTCTCTCTTACTTCTTTCAATGTCACTTCATGCTGCTTTCTTCACTATTTATGCTGCTGTTCTAATATCTTGCTATAATGTGCTTAATCTTTTGTGTGAAGCCTCTTCATTACTATTTTAGTTGTGTTGTTTCATGTTCAATTGGCTGAGCTGACTGGTGTACTGACGATCTATTTGTTCAAAATTTCTAATTGCTCTCTTTGGTTACAACAGATTGTAAATACAATGGGGAAGAAAAAAACAGATGAGGCTGGTGTAAGTGGGAAGGCTAAGGGAAGCAGCAAAGATTCCAAGGAAGGGAAAAAGGAGAAGCTTTCTGTCTCTGCCATGCTTGCCAGCATGGACCAGAAACCTGAGAAGCCCAACAAAGGATCTTCTGGCGCTGGTGCTAGTAAGCCCAAGCCTAAAGCAGCTCCAAAAGCATCAACTTACACTGATGGTATTGATCTTCCTCCCTCTGATGACGAGGAAGAGGAGATACTTCCTCCCCCGGAAGGAGTGGAAGAACAGGTCGATGGTCATAGAAGGCATAGAAGGAATGAAGCAGGTCCAATCGATACTTCCATAAGTTATAAAGAGCTAAAGAAACGAGAAAAGAAGGATATGCTTGCTGTTCAGGCAGTTGAGGTGGCAAAAAGGGAGGCCCTTAGGGATGATCATGATGCTTTTACTGTTGTTATTGGTAGCAGGGCGTCTGTTCTTGAAGGTCAAGATGATGCTGATGCAAATGTCAAGGATATTACTATAGAGAATTTCTCCGTAGCAGCTCGCGGAAAAGAACTTCTAAAGAACACATCAGTTAAGATATCTCATGGGAAGAGATATGGTTTAGTTGGTCCTAATGGAATGGGCAAGTCCACCCTACTAAAGCTCCTTGCCTGGAGAAAGATTCCTGTACCAAAAAACATTGACGTACTTTTGGTTGAACAAGAGATAGTTGGTGATGATAGGACTGCCATTGAAGCTGTTGTTTCAGCTAACGAGGAACTCGTCAAGCTCCGAGAAGAGGCTGCATCTTTACAGAATGCTGCTGCATCTGTTGGTGAGAATGAAGATGATGCTGATGGGGACGACGTTGTAGAAAAACTTTCTGAACTTTACGAAAGGTTGCAGCTGATGGGATCAGATGCTGCTGAGGCTCAAGCATCCAAAATTCTCGCTGGACTGGGTTTCACCAAGGAAATGCAGGGGCGTGCTACCCGGTCTTTTAGTGGTGGTTGGAGGATGAGAATTTCTTTAGCACGGGCTCTTTTTGTTCAGCCTACTCTATTGCTGTTGGATGAACCTACTAATCATCTTGACCTTCGGGCTGTTCTATGGTTAGAGGAGTACCTGTGCAGATGGAAGAAAACTCTAGTCGTTGTTTCACATGACCGAGACTTTCTGAACACTGTTTGCAGTGAGATCATTCATCTCCATGACCTGAAACTGCACTTCTATCGGGGTAACTTCGATGATTTTGAAAGTGGATATGAACAGCGTCGCAAAGAGATGAACAAGAAATTTGAGATTTATGATAAGCAGTTAAAAGCTGCTAAGAGATCTGGAAATCGAGCACAACAGGAGAAGGTAAAAGACCGAGCCAAATTTGTAGCTTCCAAAGAATCAAAGAAAAAGGGCAAGGATAGGGTTGATGAAGATGAAACTCCACCCGAAGCCCCTCAGAAGTGGAGAGACTACACCGTGGAGTTCCATTTCCCTGAGCCTACTGAACTGACACCTCCACTTCTGCAGCTAATTGAGGTCAGCTTCAGTTACCCTAATCGACCAGACTTCAGGCTTTCTGATGTTGATGTTGGAATTGATATGGGAACTCGAGTTGCTATTGTTGGGCCCAATGGAGCAGGCAAATCGACCTTGCTTAACCTCTTGGCAGGTGATTTAGTTCCTACAGAAGGTGAAGTCCGCAGGAGTCAAAAGTTGAGGATTGGACGGTACTCACAGCATTTTGTTGATCTTCTCACAATGGATGAAACACCTGTCCAGTACCTGCTTCGTCTTCACCCAGATCAAGTGGGGCCTAGTAAGCAAGAAGCTGTTCGTGCAAAGCTAGGAAAATTTGGACTTCCCAGCCATAACCATCTTACCCCCATTTTAAAGTTGTCTGGGGGGCAAAAAGCTAGAGTTGTGTTTACATCTATTTCCATGTCAAAGCCTCATATCTTGCTATTAGATGAGCCTACAAACCATTTGGATATGCAAAGTATTGATGCTTTGGCAGATGCACTTGATGAATTCACCGGCGGAGTTGTGTTAGTCAGTCACGACTCGAGGCTCATATCGAGGGTTTGTGATGATGAAGAAAGAAGTGAAATTTGGATAGTTGAGAATGGAACTGTTGAAAAGTTCCCTGATACATTTGATGAGTACAAAGCAGAACTTGTAAGGGAAATCAGGGAAGAGGTTGATGATTGATGTTGCGACCAGCTTATTAGATTGTTGTGTCTTGAATGTTTTGTTCTTCTTAATTTTTGGCTACATATTGAGGGAGTGTAGTCTTTCTGTTGCGGATATAAAAGAACAGAGTGACTAAGTTATATCGTATATGTACTGTGTCATATTGTATTTATATTTCTTGTTATGGTTTGCCTCACAGACAATAATGTCAGGAACATTGACTTTTGCTTCTCATTCATTCTGCTTTCTCTCTTAGTTTTAGGTCTCTGTCAAATTTGCCTCAAGTTGTAACTTCAACTCGCATTAACATCTATACTGTTTTGTTTCTGTGGATCGGAGGAGAGGTTCTGTAATCTTGTAATCTCACTTTCTTGCTTCTTAACATGAATGGTATGCTGGAATTACTGGGATATGAGCACATGATCTCTGTTGGTGCCTACTGTTTTTCTTTAGTATGCAGCTTAAGATTTTCATACTCCATTACTAACGGGAGAGAACTGTTGTTGGCCTTGCAGACATTGATTGCCAGTAGAGACGGAGCCAAGATTTGAAGTTTATGGGTTTTGAACTTGCCACCGGACCTATAGCTCGTTTTAGTTACTGGATTTGCGGTTAAATATTTATACATATGTTTTGGATTTCCTGATACATATAAGGTTTAAACAAAAACAATTGGGTTTGTCCAATCCCGTACCTAATACCATAACTTCGCCCCTGATTGCCAGTTGAGCTTGAGTCATAGGGAAAAAGGAAAGTCGAACAACCAAATAAAGCCACCATTAGCTGATATTTAAGTGAATTATATTTTTGTATGGCTTGGATATGCAGTTGTATTGATGTCTTCATATACACACCAGCGTTTAGAATTCTAGTGCAGCGTTACACATTTAATTATATTTAGATAGAAAGGTGAGAAATTAGTTTGGTGTTTCCTTACGTGACATAGTTTGAATCTAACATGAAGCTTAGTGGCCTTATCATATAGCATTTGTGTGGTTATATAAACTTCTCATTAAAAGTAAAAAGATAATAATAAAAAACACACTTGAAATATCACTTTTTCGTGAGTTTTCTATCTGAACTATCACCAATTATTTATCAAAACACACCTCAACTATCAGTTATTCACTTTTACTACCTGGACGATTTATATATACAACTTTGTGAAAATTCTTTTCATGCTTGAGAATGGATGAAGGGTAATTGGTTAAGTAACCTTTATAATTGATGTTATTAATTGATCTTCTTAACGAGTGTTCCAAAACCTTAAAACACACACACACATTATGGGTCGGAAAGTACTAAGTAGTAACCCCACCCCCGCCCCCGAACAAATTTCAGTCCAACTATTACTCTCGTACTTTGTTTCGAAAATCATAATATGGGTTACAAAACAAATTAATTTCAGCTCTCTCTTTCCCAATTTGTTTGAAACTTTTCATTTTTCGAAAGTCAAACTTCTTAATTTTGATTGTGTGTTTGAACATAGAATAGTTAAATTTTTCGAAATAAAATTTACATATTTGGAAACTACGTAAAAAGTACTATAAGTCACCACAATTAATAATTTAAAATATTTAAAAGACATATGAGTATGAAAAAATTACGGTCAAAGAACAACTCGTTTGGCTCATAAAAAGTAAAAAAATGTCAAACAAATTGGGAAGGAAGAAGTAAAGGATGTCGGATTAACTGAATAATGGAGTGTGATTCTCAAAATATCAAATAAAATATTCTTAAAAATAAAAACAATTAAAAAGTAGATATTTAAAATGATTAACTTGAGTATAATTAACAAGGCCGAACCCATCGGGAGACACCTGTGGTTGATAAGATCTTTCACTTAGACACCTCAATTAAGACTTGTACCATTTAGACACTTGTAGTAGGGTTCGATTGTTCCATTTAGACATTTTTGGCTGACTTGACAAGTTGAGTGATTATCACACGAACCAGGCACGTAAAGGACTTAATTATACAATTTTTTTTTTAATCTCTTCTCCTTCCTTATCTCTCCTTCCAACACTTCCTCCACCATAAACCACCACCCTACTACCGCCACCCAACCTTCTCCTTCATTTCTTTCTTACTAAAATGGCCAACTTTTCTCCAATCTCTTTCTTTTACTCCTACCATTTTTAGGAACATTATTGAAGGAAGGATATGAAGAACAAATTCACCAAATTTGATTCAACAATGGAGATTCAAAGGACAACTCTTTAACTTTCTACATCACCTGCTGACACTGACAGCCTTTCCATTACCATCTTCTCCCTTATATTTCCCACTCCATAACTGTCACCATTCTTGTACTACTATGAAAATAATACATACCCACCAATCATTTGAGTTTATTTTTCTTGTGTATAGTCTTTGTTCCCCTTCTATTTTGATCTGGGATAATCTTGATTTTTTATCAATGGAGATGGAGGGTGCTGCTAGTGATGGGAGTTGTGAAATTAGGGGTTTTACCCAGCCTGATCGAGTTTTCAATAATTTGGAACCTGAATTCACTGTTTTTTCACCGGTTGGGATTCAATATGAGATTGCAGAGGCATAAAGTTGGGATTGATGACTTTGAGCTGTTGATTGTCATTGGCAGTGGTGTCGTTGCCTGGATTGGTCAGAGCTCCGGCGTTAACTCGTGGGAGAAGAAGCAATGCATTCTTTAATAATTATATTTTGGTATATCTGCCATGTGCCTATTGACACGTCATCGCGAGTGTCTTAAACTCACTTTATATATTTAGTTGATTGTATAAAAAATGTCTAATTGGAACAGATTTAGGACAGTATAAGTGTTCAATAGAAACATCCCTGAGTTTAGGTGTCTAAGTGAAAGATCTTGTCAACCCTAGATGTCTCCCGATGGGTTCGGCCAATTAACAATCATATTCGAAAAGATTACTTCAAATCAATATGGAGTATTTTTCATTAACTTAGTTTTGTCAAACACAAATGCTCAAAGGAATGGAAGCACCAAGGCTTACAACTTGAGATATTTTTTGGAAATGCCAGGAAACTGCAGTTGCTACCTTCCTGATGCGCACTGGACAATCTACTCACTGTGCAATAGTTGCAGCCGCTACCCTTCGGGTGCACACTGGATAACCTGCTCACTATGTAATAGATCGCAAACTACACAAGAGATGTAAACCGCACTAGGCAAGCTCGGTGCGACGAGCTGATCTGACTGAAAAGGCTGCTGGTGAGGGGGAATCGATCTCAGATCTCTCATTTGGAAACCACTCACCCAATCCCCGGTACAACTAGAGATATTATATTAAAGAAAAGGTGTGTTTTTTGGTCCAGTGTAAGATAAATTACTTTAATTCCCAAAAAACAAAAAAAAAGTGTTAGAAAAATTAAGGCGAACAAAAAATCTTTGTGGTAGGCAGCCATAGACCTGGATATAATTGAGTTTGTAATTGCTCAAGTCCGCACGCGCTGCTGAAGTCAACGTTTTGTGTTATCTGTTTGGTAACTTGGGGCGGTGTGGTGACGGGGCCTCAATTAAGTTTTTATTTGGTATCCAGACCTTAAGTTTTAATTATTAGGTATTTGGACTTTTTTTATGATTAGTGCTAATTAAGTAGAGACAAGTTAGCAGATCGTCAAAACTAACCTTCAAGTTTTAAAAATACATTTTAGTCCAACGATACAAAAATAAAAAAATAATAATAAAATAAAATTACGACTATTCTAAGCTTTCAAAACAGCCCCAAAGTTTAAAAAGTACACTTTTCTCTGAATCAAATTATTAATAATTTCTCCAAAATAGCAAACATCCTAGCTGCCCCAACTACTTCTTCTTCACGACTGCTGCCATTAATTCCCTTCCCTTAGCTCGTTCCTGATTGTAAAATTGTTAATATACAACCCTGCCCCTTCGTCTTGCTCGGATTCATCACCCTAAGCTCCTTCTATTCATCTTGGTCGGATTCCTCCATTTCTATTTCGATAATTTTCATTCAAATCATCTTGTGCATTAATCGCAATAGATGTAGTCACCTATATGTTGTAGAATCCGCTGTTTCATTTTTGATGATTTGATTTTGTGGTTCTCCAAATCTCTACAAATTTTGTTTTAGTAAACAATTAATTTTTTTTTTTGCAGTTATATCCTGGTTAATCAGCTCTACCGTACAAGATTAATTTGATCGAATTTATTTTAGACGATCTGTAATTTTATTAGTCTAGTTGAAGTTATATTAGATGAGCGGTTCGTTTATTAGTGTAGTTTATTTTAGACAAGCTGTTCGTTTATTAGTCTAGTTAAAGTTATTTTTGACGAGTTGTTCTTTTAAGCCTAGTTTAGTTGTTATGGAAGATGGTATTGCAGTAGGCGGAGAGTATTATGGTGAATGGGTGGAGACTTCAGATTGCTGGACTTGGCAATCCAGAACAAAAATGTGACGATACCAATTGAAATTCAAAGGCCATGTACATATAAGCAGTTGGTTGAAAGCATCATTGTAAATGGTCAGCTGAAATGCTCACATATGGACGTGACGATTAGTTATATGATTAGTGTTGCGTCTAGTAGGGAAAAAATAGCTCCTGCATTCATAAAGACTGTATTTTCTTGATATTGCGTGTGATGATTCTAGGTCCATTCTAAGGATAAATGTGGCTGAGAGTTTTGTTGGAGGTTCAAATGCCACGGCGACAACATCACCCCCACCACCACCATCATTATTTGTTGAAGAATCCAGGAATAATCCTTGTCAAGAAAATTACGACGATTTTGCCATTAGTTTAAACTAATATTGCTCATCAAAGTATGCTACAACACAGCCCAGCCAAAACCTTATCGATGACAGTGGTTTTTTTGGTGGGCAAACATCAATGATCACAAAGGCATTTGTAAATGCATTGATGCTAGCTTTCATGAAAATAAATCATCGATCGCTAAAAAGGTGTCAAAGCCATACTATGGATACAGGGGAAGCATCTATATCCAGGAAGAGGAGATATAAATGCTCAATGTGCAAAATCTATGGCCACAAGAAGACGACCTGCCCAAAAGCTTTGTCACGCAATGGAGACTGATTTGTTTTCCTTCAATTTGTTGTAATAAGTGTTCTGATTTTTTAGTTTGAACTTCTTGAATTAGTAGTGTTGTGTTGTGAACTTGGAACTTCTATTGTATTGTCAAGATATTTAATTAACTACACTATTTAGTGTTCCTGTTATGTTACATATTTAGAACTCAAATATTAGATTTTTAGATTTCAAACTTGATGATAGGCAAACTGACCGCCTTTACAGTTATTAGAAGTGCAGATATTCAACATTCAGAATTAAGACTGGACCAATTCAGAACTGTAAACTGGACTTGAACATGGGAAAAATAAATTTGTACTGAACATTGGAAGTAATAGGAAATAGAAAAAGACATTAATATCATTAGCATTAATATACTATGAACTATAACATCCGGGGAAAATTAGTAGATATGCCATATAATAAAAAAAAATTAACTAGGCATTATGAGGGGGTGAATTGGTAGGGGTGTTAGGGGGTGAATTGGTAGGGCTGTTAGGAGGGCTGTTGAATTCTGCAAGAGTGTGTCCTCTTTCCTCGAGAAGAATAGTGAGAATCCTCTCTATTCTTCTGACGGCCTCGCTTAGTTCTTCAAACCGTCCCTCGTAACCCCAATGTTTAGTGTTGCAGCGATTAATTTCATGGTTTAGATCCCTTAAATCAGTTTCTAGACTGTAGAAATCCCACAACAAGCAGCTTATCTTTCGTCGTACATAACAATTTTGTTGTGCATTCGGTGCACCATTTTGTAGTCCATTTGGTGCACCGTTTGGTAGTCTATTTGGTAAGCCTTCCCCTTGATCCATACTGTCACGCCCCTGTCACGACCCAACTAGTGGGCCATGACGGGTACCCAGAGCTGGCTACTGAGCACCACTCATATTGCTATCTATCATACCCAACCTGGACATATATCATTTTCAACATAGGACTTGTCAAAAGCCAATTTCCGAATCTCCCAAAATATGTATATATACGTATAAGCCCACAAGGCTACAAAATACTATACAAAATATACACTGAGGTGATCATGAGACATCTACTACCCCACATATATATATCTACGAGCCTCTACTGGAGTACTGAGACATAAGGACGAGACAGGACCCCGCCATGCCCAAATATATACACAAAAGAATATATCGATAGCGGCAACTCTGGAGTAGTGGAGTGCTCCTAGGTATGCTGATATGACTCCTAAGGATCCGCACCGTCTCCCCATCTACATGTGGGCATGAACACAACGTCCATAAAAGAAAAAGGACATCAGTACGAACAATGTACTGAGTATGTAAGGCATATATGATAACATAATAAGGAAGTAAAGAAAGCATAAGAAAAGAGGATAACTATAACTTCATAAGAAGAAAGGATAACTGTAACTGCTTGCCTCTTGAGGCGGAATCATGCATGCTCACTTTTACCTTTAAAACAAATCACACATACCACCTAAAGTACCATTTAACACTTCGGGTGGGCTATTCCATAACATCATTAACACCAGCGTCTCCTATGTGGATTAAGTGGCCAATTAAATTGTGTCGGATTTAAATTGTGCTCAATTAAATTGTGTCCCTCATTTAAATTGTGCCAACTCAATTAAATTCGTGGAGTTTTGACCATTAAAAATTGGGGCTTTTGATCATCCATAAGCCGCCCCCTTTGGTGTTGGTTTTGCTCCGATAACGGTGCAAAAAGTGTCTAAGTGGAATAGAAATGATCCTTTTGAAGCGTCTAAATGGAACAAGGGTCACTGGTGTAATCATCATCATTTTACTTAAAACAAATCACACATACCTACATAAAGAAGCATGCATAAAAGCTCACGCCGCCCACTAGTGGTCTTTGTAATCAAGCCGTAACCGCCCGCCTATGCTGCTCGTGCCATATAGACACGGTGTAATCATCATCATTTACTTAACATGAAGCATGCATAAAAGCTCGTAACTTCCTTAAGGTTATATTATGCAATAATCATAATCATCATGTTCCACCTTGAAGGAACTAGCATTATAAGGAGAGACTACCAACAATGAATAACATCAAGGAATCATGTAAAAATCATGAACATCATAATATCATCATATCATGAGCTTTAAAATGTCTGGACATAGATTCATCATTATCATTATCATATTCATAACACATCTCTTAGCTTTATCTCATGAGAAGCTCTTAGTAATCATGGACTCGTAATTTCCGGAATGTAAGAAAATCATGGGAAGATAGAGGGAATCATGTTATAGAAATCATGCCTTAGGAAAGAAGGGACTAGCATTACATACCTTTATGTCTTCTTAATGACTAAGAGTTCTCCTTCCAAGCTCACGATTCTACATTCAAGAGAATTCGTACAAAAGTAGCTCATTGAGAACATGCTTAAATCTAGACTAAAGCGACTAAAAGGCTAACGAAAATTGGGCAGCATTTCCTTTGTTTCAAAAACTTCCTCCATATAATAACAACTCCCAAACATCAATAACAACACCTATGATATCATAACCAATAAATTTCTTCAAGTTAAACATTATTCAATCCTCACAATTCCCTTTCAAAATCATCCATAATAATAGCTACAACACACATCATAGCCCCTTTCATATAATACTTCTTGAACATCACTAGTGTCATTTACAACAAGATTATACTCATGGCATATCAAGAACTATGACTCAAGTCAAGTTACTATTCAAGAATATCATTAAATCTATGTTTGAGCTTCATATTCTTCTTCCTTCCTTCATCCAATTTACTCCACCACCAGATACTCTTACTAACATGAAATAGATGTAAAACTCACCTTTTATTGTGTAGGGATGAACTTTGGATCAAAGTATCTCACTTGAATGGAACTCCAACTTCACTACCCAAAGAAATCTTGAACTCTACAAACCTGAGAGCCTCTCCACACTTAATTCTCTTGATTCTTGGTAAATAATCCTTGATTTCCCTTGGGTTTGTGTTAATATTGTGTGTGGAATGTTCTAGAGCTTTCAAGAGTTTGGGAGAAGTGAGGAAATGAAAATTTGGAACAAGGGTCGTGCATATATGGAAAGAGAAAAAAGTGACTCGACCCGGTTATACGGGCCGTATAAATTATATAGTCCGTACAATTGGACCGTATAATCCTACCAGGGGTCACTCTCCTCTGGAAGTATTCTACGGGCCGTATAAATTACACGGTCCGTGCAAATGGCCGTACAATTATGAATTTCCCGAAACTTGCTCTGGCTACTTCGTTCAACCTCCAATCCTTGCGGAACCTTCTTGACACTTGTTTAACACTTCATTAAATATTTAAAGAGCCCTGTAACTCCTTCCCAAGACATTACTAAACAATCGTTACCTCGATAATCGCAAAAGCATCCCCAAACACAACTTATACTTCACTTTCCTCTGACGAACTTAGTCTCACCAATTCATATAACTCCAAATTCTTATCGTATACACTTTAAAGCTACCAAATATCCTTCTTATGGTCATAAGAGCTCCATGTTCACCTTATGCTTACTCTAGTCTACTCACAGTATGACAACCCAAATTTTCGAGGTGTAACAGCCCCGAACCATGGCTTAGGCGAAACACGGCACTCGGTGCCTTACTGCATATGACCGAGCGAACCACATGGCTTGCTGAATCATTATGAGGCATACATGAGCAGAATATAACATGAAACATGATGGGCTTTAAGAAAACACATGAAGTCGTAATAATTAATAAAATACTCGTTTAAAAACATGAATGCGGAAATACCATGAATTGAGCCAAAGATGGCTAAACAACTTGCTTGTCTGACGTAACTAAACTGGCTAGTCTATGAAACCTCTAATCATGAGTCTTAATTGGAAAACGTACTTGCTGGGACAAGGGCCCCAGCATACCTTTAAATGCATAACTGATAAAATAAAGATAACTAACTGAAACCCCGAATGAGATGGGACTCACCAATAGGCTGATACGAGCAAATCCTACTGAGCAGATGCGTCGTCCTGTAAATCCGTACCTGCATCGTGTAATGCAGGCCCCGAGGCAGTAAAAAAGGGACTTTAGCGCATTGAATATACTGGTATATAAAGCAACTAAATGAAATAACATGGGACATGGAAATACATCATGAAAACTGAAACTGGAACTGAAGCCTGGTCATGAACATGAATACATATAGATATGACATGAGTAAAAACATTATAAGTAGGGAGAGCATTGCATAAACCGACAACATGATATCACTACGTGGGCACGTATAGTCTAGTACCTCGCCAGACCAGCAGAGCTCCCACACCTTGCCAAGGGTATGAGATGAAAATGTGACATGAAAGGATCCAATCAATATAACATGAAGGAATCGTCCTAACTGGGCGGAGCGATCCTTATCCTACGGTGGCTAACATAGTTTCAGGCTACTTGAGCCTTCTCGGTAATCTGTGCAACTCCCAAAAATATGAACATGAAAATAGGTGGCATCTGAGCCCATGGTTTTCCATAAAACATGACTTGTATTATACCAGGATATAGTTACATAATATACTTGCATGAAAACGTATAAAGCATGTAGAGTATTTTCTTGAAAATAAACATAATAAATTATAACTTGCTTGTAAGAACCCATGGAATGCAAAGTATGTGTTTTCATGGATTACGGACCGATTCTCAATAATCAAAATGATGTATCAAGAACACAATGAAGAATTTATAACAATTTAATACATAATATAACATGGGGCATGGACCTAGGGTTATCATGGACATGGTTAAAAACCCTAGTTTTCGTAAAGCTTCATACTTTATGGAAGAAGAAGCGTGGGGAAGAACAATGATGTCCCCACACGTAGATAGCAACCCTACATACCTGGTAATGCTCCAAACTTGAAATAAAAATCTGAACTTGGAATAAGAATTCCAAGGTTTAAGTCTTGAGTCCTTTAAATGGGTTTCTTGAAAACCCTATGTTAAGAACAATGATTTCATTGTTAGATTATGAGAACACATTTTAGAATTGATTTGGAAGGTGTGAATTGACTTACCTTGATGTTCTTGGTGTTGGAGGAGAGGAACAAGTCATTCTAAGGTTTAGGGACTTGTAACAATAAAAATTAGAACTGAAACCAGGTATTTATAGTTTTTGAGAATACGGACCAAAATACGGTCCGTATTCTGAATTACGGCCCGTGAACCTAGACCGTAATTAAGCATATTTCAAAACATAAACATTGTAGCACCTCCTTTCCAAATACGACCATCAAATACGGGACATATTTCAAAATACGGTCCGTATTTAACAATATATATTCCCCAAGCCAAATTCCGCCAAATTACGATTTCAAATACGGGACGTATATCTTGAAATACGGTCCGTATTCCGGGGCGTAAATCCCCATCTGACAACTGAAGAGAAATTTCCAATTCCCACATTCTTTATCTGGTTTTCTAAGTCTATAATCATGAATATAGCCTAGTTTAAAGGTATGGGGTGTTACAATATCTCCCTTTTGGGATCATTCGTCCTCGAATGGTGGGTCATGGTTAAGAATATGGCTGGACATGGCTTGAATACAACTTCCTTGGTCAAAACTCTCTTATATGCATCAACCAGGGGCGGAGGCAGTAAGAGGTCAGGGTGTTCACCCGAACACCCTGGGCAAAAAATTACAGTGTATATTTAGGGTAAATTTTCTATGTTCATGTACATATATTAACTTTTGAACACCCTGAACATATATTACAGTGTTTATTTAGGTCTACTTATTTTTTCGAACACCCTGAGTGAGAATTCTTGATCCGCCACTAGCATCAACGTGGGCTAAACTCTCCATTGAATACCGACTAATAGCATCGGCTACAACATTCGCTTTCCCCGGATGATAGAGAATATCCACATCATAATCCTTAAGCAATTCGAGCCATCTCCTCTAAAGATTCACTCCCTTTGCTTGAAGATATACTGCAGGCTTTTATGATCTGTGAAAATATCAACATGCACTCTATACAAATAATGACGCTATATCTTAAGTGCAAAAACCACAGCTGCCAACTCTAAGTCATGGGTTGGATAGTTCTTTTCATGAGTCTTAAGTTGTCTAGATACATAATCGACAGCCTTACCATGCTCCATTAAGACACATCCGAGACCAACTCCCGAAGCATCACAATAAATCACGAACCCTTCGGTTCCTTCTGGTAGCGTCAAAATTGGAGCAGAAGTTAGTCTCTTCTTCAACTCTTCAAGGCTTCGCTCACAAGCATCTGACCATTGAAACTTAATCTTTTTCTGAGTGAAATTAGTCAACGGAGCAGAAATAGAGGAAAATCCTTCTACGAAGCGTCCATAATAGCCTGCCAGACCCAAAAAACTTCTTATATCAGAAACTGATGTGGATCTGGGCCAACTCCTTACGAAATCAATCTTTTGAGAATCAACTTCAACACCTTCACCTGAGATCACACGGCCTAAAAACGCCACTGACTTAAGCCAAAACTCACACTTTGAGAATTTTGCAAAAAGTTTGCGATCTTTAAGAGTTTGCAACACTATTCTGAGATGTTCTGCATGATCAGTCTCACTACGGGAATACACCAAAATATCATCAATGAAGACAATGACGAATAAATCGAGATAAGGCTTGAAGACCCTGTTCATACGATCCATGAAAGTAACTGGCGCATTTGTTAACCCAAATGACATAACAAGAAAGTCAAAATGGCCATAACGGGTTCTAAAAGTTTTCTTTGGACTATCAACTTCTTTAACCTTTAACTGATGGTAGCCTGATCTGAGGTCAATCTTGGAATAACATTGGGTACCCTGAAGTTGGTCAAATAAGTCATTTATTTTGGGAAGAGAGTACTTGTTTCTAGTGGTGACTTTGTTCAACTGGCGGTAGTCAATACACATGCGTAAGGAACCATCTTTCTTTCGGACAAACAAAACTGGCGCACCCCAAGGTGAAACACTGGGCCTAATAAACCCCTTATCAAGAAGATCTTTCAACTGGGCTTTTAACTCTTTTAACTCTGTTGGAGCCGTTCTGTACGGCGAAATAAATATCGGCTTAGTGCCGGGAAGTAGATCAATTCCAAAGTCAATCTTCCTATCAGGAGGGACTCCTGGAAGATCTTCGGGAATGACCTCTGGAAACTCATTTGCAACTAGGACGGACTGGAGAGTTGGAGTCTGGGCATCCGAATCATTGACTCGAACTAAGTGGTAGATATAACCTTTGAAAATCATTTTTACGCTTTTAGATAAGAAATAAATCTACCCTTGGGTACTATTGAATTACCCCCCCCCCCTCCCAAATTCTATGACTGGCTCATTAGGGAACTCGAATCTTAAAACTTTGGTTCTATAACATACCGTGGCATAACATGAAGCTAACCAGTCCATACCCATGATCATATCAAATTCTACCACCTCTAACTCTGCTAAGTCAACTATGGTCCTGCAGTGATAAACTAGAACTAGACAACCCCTATAAATACGCCTAAATATGACTGACTCTCCTACTAGGGTGGACACCTCAAAGGGTTCATGCAATTTTTCTGGTTCAATACCAAACTTCTTAGCAACAAATAGGGTTACATAAGATAAGGTGGATCTTGGGTTAATAAGGGCATAAACATCGAATGTGAAGACTGTTAATGTACCTGTGACCACATCTACACGAGCTTCTGTATCTTGATGACCTGTCAATGCATACAAACGATTTCCCCCTCCGCCAGCTTTTCCAGACTTAGTTGCATTGTGCCCCTACTAGGCTTGATTGTTACGAAGGGTTGTTGAATTTGTGGACTGCGCAACGTTCCCTCCAGTACCTTGCCTAGATGATAGGCAGTCCTTCTGAAAATGGCCCTTCTGACCACATCTAAAGCATGCATCAGTACCCACACGACACTCACCTGAGTGTCTCTTATTACACTTGCCACATGTCGGATTGGTATAAGTCGAATGACCCACACTAGCTTGAGAGTAAGAACTTGATGGCCTGAAATTTCGCTTCTTATCATTTCGGAACTTTGGGACTGGGGCACTTGCTGTGGATGGAGCAGGTCATGCTGACCTATTCTTAAAGAATTTTCTATTCCCATTACCGCTGAACTGTCTAATAGACTTGACCCTACTTGTTGAACTCCTTATGTTTCTCTTTCTTCAAGGCTTCCTCCTCTTTTAGCCTTGTCTCATTCCCTTGTAAGAAAGCAACCATCTTGGAGATAGTCATTCCCCCGTTCTGTGTAGCAATATTGGCCCTATCATACAAATGGGGATCCAGACCACCAACAAACCTCCTCACTCTTTCCCTCATGTCTGGTATCATAAGTGGAGCATGCGTAGCTAGACTAACAAATTCTAAATAATAGTCCTGAACTGGCATGTCATTCTGCTTAAGCTTCACAAATTGCTCAGCCTTAGCTTCTCTAACTTCTATTATCATGAAGTGGTCTAAGAATGCGCTTGCAAATTCATTCCATGTAGCATTAGGTTCATCCTCACCTCGGGATAATTCCCAAGATTCATTCCAAGTGTTAGCAATGCTCTGCAGCTGATGAGCTCCAAAAGTAGTTGCTTCGGTTTCCGTAACTGTCATAATCCTAAAGATTTTCTGAAGAGCATCAATGTAGTCCTGAGGGTCCTCATCTTTCTTTGTCCCCGTGAAGACTGGGGGATTCATCCTGAGAAAGTCCTTAGTCTTAGAAGACTCTCCATTATTCCCTAAACTTGACCCAGATTCCTGAAGCTGGGCCTGAGCTGCTACCAACTGAGTGAGCATGTTAATGGCGCTTCTAACATTAGTATCATTAGTTCCGGGTGGAGGAACTGGAGTCTCTGGTGGAGTAGTAGTCATTGATGCGTAGTCTCTGGCAGAGGTGCCTGATCCGAAGTGGCTCGGATAGCCTCTGTCCTAGCAGCATTAGCAGTTTCTCTTTGGGTGTTAGAAGTCTTCCTCTTTACAGGCATGATTCTGAAAATACGTACACGCACGAATTAGAAAGGCATCCTGAGAGTACTGCTCTAACTGCACGATCTAGAGTATGAAAGAAGTGAGACAATCCTAAATGTCTTGGTGGTCAACTGTTTATATGTATGGGGCCCTCACACATATAAAAGTGACCCCACTGGACACGGTTTCATAGACTCCCTAAAGACACTTGAACCTAGGCTCTGATACCAAGCTTTGCCACCCCCCGAACCATGGCTGGGCGAAACACGGCACTCAGTGCCTTACTGCATATGACTGAGCGAACCACATGGCTTGCTGAATCATCTTGAAGCGTACATGAGCGGAATATAACATGAAACATGATGGGCTTTAAGAAAAAACATGAAGTCATAATAATAAATAAAATACTCATTTAAAAACATGAATGCGGAAATACCATGAATCGAGCCAAAATGGCTAAACAACTTGCGAACATTTGACATAACTAAACCGGCTAGTCTATGAAACCTCTAACCATGAGTCTTAAATGAAAACATACTTGTTGGGACAAGGCCCCCGAAGATACCTTTAAATGCATAACCGATAAAATAAAGATAACTGACTAAAACCCCGAATGAGATGGGGCTCACCAATAGGCTGATACGAGCAAATCCTACTGAGCAGATGCGTCGTCCTGTAAATCCGTACCTGCATCGTGAAATGCAGGCCCCCGAGCAATAAAAAGGGGACGTCAGCACATTGAATGTACTGGTATGTAAAGCAACTGAATGAAATAACATGGGACATGGAAATACATCATGAAAACTGAAACTGGAACTGAAGTCTGGAACTGAAGTCTGGTCATGAACATGAATACATATAGATATAACATGAGTAAAAAACATTATAAGTAGGAAGAGCATTGCATAAACCAACAACATGATATCGCCACATGGGCAGATGGAGTCTGATACCTTGTCAGACCAGCAGAGCTCCCACACCTTACCAAGGGTATGAGATGAAAACGTGACATGAAAGGATCCAATCAATATAACATGAAGGAATCGTCCTAACTGGGCGGAGCGATCCTTATCCTACGGTGGCTAACGTAGTTTCAGGCTGCTTGAGCCTTCTCGGTAATCTGTGCAATTCCCAAAAACATGAACATGAAAATGGTTTTCCATAAAACATGACTTGCATTATACATGGATATAGTTACATAATATACTTGCATGAAAATGTATAAAGCATGTAGAGTATTTTCTTGAAAATAAACATAATAAATTATAACTTGCATGTAAGAACCCATGGAATGCAAAGTATGGGTTTTCATGGATTACGGACTGATTCTCAATAATCAAAATGATGTATCAAGAACACTATGAAGAATTTATAACAATTTCCTACATAATATAACATGGGGAATGGACCTAGGGTTATCATGGACATGGTTAAAAACCCTAGTTTTCGTAAAGCTTCATACTTTATGGAAGAAGAAGCGTGGCGAAGAACAATGATGTCTCCACACATAGATAGCAACCCTACATACCTGGTAATGCTCCAAACTTGAAATAAAAATCTGAACTTGGAATAAGAATTCCAAGGTATAAGTCTTGAGTCCTTTAACTGAGTTTTCTTGAAAACCCTATGTTAAGAACAATGATTTCATTGTTAGATTATGAGAACACATGTTAGAATTGATTTAGAAGGGCTTGGATTGACTTACCTTGATGCTCTTGGTGTTGGAGGAGAGGAATAGGTCGTTCTAGGGTTTAGGGACTTGTAAAAGTAAATATTAGAACTGAAACCAAGTATTTATATTTTCTGGTGCGACGTGGGAAATATTGACCAAAATACGGTCCGTATTCTGAATTACGATCCGTAAACCTGGACCGTAATTAAGCATATTTCAAAACAAAAACACTGTAGCACCTCCTTCCCAAATACGACCATCAAATACGGGCCGTATTTCAAAATACGTCCGTATTTAACAATATATATTCCCCAAGCCAAATTCTAGAATGCACAGTGATTTAGATGCCAAATTAAGATTTGAAATACGGGTCGTATACTGAAATACGGTCTGTATTCTGGTGCGTAAATCCCCATCTGACAATTGAAGAGAAATTTCCAATTCCCACATTTTTTATCTGGTTTTCTAAGTCTAAAATCATGAATATAGCCTAGTTTAAAGATACGGGATGTTACACATCTTTTCTACCGTTGTCCGGTCTTTTGGGTAATGGCCAAAAGGCACCTTGAAAGGTGAAAAGGCATCTTGAAAATGTGCCTTAAAATGTGTATTTGAATACGTATCCTATATTTGACATTGTAATTACTTGAAGCAGCACCTTATCAGTAAAGGTTTCATAGGTGTGTCTTCTAATACACTGTATTTTGATTCTACTACACCACACCTTATCACCTTATTAGGGGAGGTTTCATGAGTGTGTCTTCCAATACACTGTATTTTGATTCTACTACACCACAAGGACCATTGCTATTCTAATTTCCCCCCAAAAAAACCAATTATGTATTAATTATGGTATTTCAAAATAAGCTTAGTCTACGGATAATTATGGTATTTATCTTTTAAATCAATATTTGGGTATTGGTAATAGTTGAAACTACTTAATGAGGTGCTTTGGGACCTGAGAAAGCCGTTGACAAATTAATAGATGCTATGATTAGGCGTGTAGCTCGATTTATTGTATCCAGACGAACAGTTTAGTAGAATAGGGAGATCACAAACACAAAACCCCAAAATTAGTCTCTTGTTAATTAAAAAACATGATTATCAAAATATTAATCTCATGGAATTTTGTTTATACACGACCAAAAACATCAATATTGTTGAAATATTACAAAAACATCAATTTTAAGTGTGTCTTCTAATACACTGTATTTTGATTCTACTACACCACACCTTATCAGGAGAGGTTTCATAAGTGTGTCTTCTAATACACTGTATTTTGATTCTACTACACCACAAGGACCATTGCTATTCTAATTTCCCCCCAAAAAAAACCAACTATGTATTAATTATGGTATTTCAAAATAAGCTTAGTCTACGGATAATTATGGTATTTATCTTTTAAATCAATAATTGTGTTTGGTAATAGTTGAAACTACTTAATGAGGTGCTTTGGGACCTGAGAAATCCGTCTACTCATTAATATATGTAATAATTAGGCGTGCAGCTGGATTTATTGTATCCAGACGAACAGTTTAGTAGAATAGTCCAGATCACAAACACAAAACCCCAAATTAATACATAAATTGTCTCTTATTAATTAAAAAATATGATTATTAAAATATTAATCTCATGGAATTTTGTTTATACATGACCAAAAACATCAATATTGTTGAAATATTACCAAAAAAAAAAAAAATCATTATTGGTGAAATATTACAAAAACATCAATATTAATATCAACATTTCAAGTTTGTAAAGAGTAATCCTTAGATAATGTAATGTTTGAAGTGTAGTTTATGTCGTAGTTAATGTGTAATTACACATTACTTTTAATAATTCATACATCAAGTCACCAATTTCATGTCGTTAACATAATTTTAAGTCACCATTTTAAGTTTTTACAAATTTAAGTGTTATTGTATACGTGTAATTTATTATATTATAATGACATGCTACACTAATATCCTAACACCGATTATTAATAGACCCCAGCTGTTCATCTTCCCCACATCAAATCAACTCGTAAACCGAAGTGATTTAATTAATCACTGCACCAATCGACGCAATGGATCACTGCAGCACGAAACCACACCTCTACACCTTTTCACTCCTATAAATTCAACACCCACACTTCTTCCTCTTCTCACTTGCAATCTTTATAAAAATATTTTCATCTTTTCTTAATCTTCATCCAAAATGCCGCCAAGGAGAAACCACCTCTGTCCTGACTGTATAAACTTCATAACCGATCTGAATCGGCTTACTCAACGCATCAACGAGGATGATCGGCGCCAAGAGATGAACATTAGGCGCATTGCTCGCATGCTGAGGGTCATATGTCTTTTGTAAATAGACATGGATGATTTCATAACCCCCCCCCCCCCCCCCCCACAAAAAAAAAAAAACTCCCCTCCTCATGTTTAAGTATTTTTATGTATTTACTTTTTGTTATGTTAAATATATGAATATAATATATATAAATATTTTGGTGATTTTATGTTTTGTTCCTGTTGAATTATCTCGTTTGCATATGTTATCGTTAGGCAAATTTATAGGAAACTTTTGATTTTTATCGTTTGAAGTATAAACAAACCAAATAGGAAAATTTGTTTAACCATAGACCACAAATTTGTTTAACCATAGACCATTACACAGACCATACGTTATTATAACTGGTGCGTTAATAATATTTAAATGAATTTTTTTTAACCATAGACCACTACACAGAGCATTCGTTATTATAACTGGTGCATTAATATTATTTACAAGAAAATTTTGATATTTAAATTATAAACAAGCAAACTGATAAAGCCAATCACTAGACTTACTACCCAAAGCATACGTTATAACTGGCGCATTAATTATATTTACAAGAAAATTTGTTTAACCATAGACTTACTACTCAAAGCATACATTATTATAATATTAATAATATTTAAATGAAAATTTGTTTAACCATAGACCACTACACAGAGCATATATTATTATAACTGGTGCGTTAATTATATTTACAGAAAACTTTTGATATTTAAAGTATAAACAAACCAAACTAATAAAGCCAATCACTAGACTTACTACCCAAAGCATACCCTATTATAACTGGTGCGTTAATTATATTTACAAATTTTTTTATATTTAAATTATAAACAAACCAAACTAATAAAGTCAATCACTAGACTTACTACCCAAAGCATACGTTATTATAACTGGTGCGTTAATTATTCTACAGGAAATTTTTTATATTTAAAGTATAAACAAACCAAACTGATAAAGCCAATCACTAGACTTACTACCCAAAGCATACGTTATTATAACTGGTGCGTTAATAATATTTAAATGAAAATTTGTTTAACCATAGACCACTACCCAAAGCATACGTTATTATAACTGGTGCGTTAATAATATTTAAATGAAAATTTGTTTAACCATAGACCACTACACAGAGCATACGTTATTATAACTGGTGCGTTAATAATATTTAAATGAAAATTTGTTTAACCATGATAATAACCAGTTAATGGTGACCATCGAAAATTGTGATATTTAACGTAAAAAACTGAAAACCAATATTTGCACTTATACAAAAAAGTAACTTAAATAATTGTTCAAAAAATAAACCTAAATAATTGTTCCAAAGTAATTGTTCAAACTTGATCTTCACTAGCTATCTCATACCCATTTTGTCCAACGTCAATCTTGTAATTTAGTGTTTCTAAGACATCAGCTATTCTTCTATCAGGTGATCTATCTTCACTAGCAACAACAACAGGAACATCACCATAATTGTGATCAAACTTGATCCATTAGCATCGGGGGACATGAGCGGATCACTCAAAAGACTAGAAGTGCCATCAACATTAGGGACATCAGGACTAGAAGTGCCATCAATCTGATCAAATTAGAAGTGCCATTAAGACATCGGGGACAAATGGGCGGATCACTCAAAGGACTAGAAGTGCCATCAACATTGGGGACATCAGCAGGACCACTCAAATGAGAACAAGGAAGAGTCTTGCAATTGGGATCATCAGCATGATCAAGTAGAGGACTAGAAGAGCCATCAACATTGCTGACATAGGCAGGATCACTCAAAGGAGAACCAGCAAGAGCATTCACTGGGTCAAAATTAACAAAGGTTAGTAAGAATAGACCATAAAAATTACTACTAACTAACTTGAATGTCACAGAAGTTGGCAAATTACCTTTGGGCTTCTTCTTAGCATTGGCAAATTGCAATGCCTTCCTGATCCTCTTCGTACTGGACCTAACTGAAGGAGAAACACATTTAGAATGCCTTCTTGGTTTTCCCTCAAGCAATTTGCGAATGCTAACTAGTTCTTCCTCAATTGATGTCAATCTATTTGCAATGACACCCGACCCACGACCACAATGGCTGCACCTCTCTTTACCCAGTCCTCCAAGATCTCGATCTTGAACTTGGTCTTCATCATGATCATGTTGGTGCCCAGATGTAGATGCAAGTTCTGCTTTCACGCGAAATTGACGAGTATCCCCAATCTCCCTCTTTAGGGCATCAATATTCGGGTCTGGTACTTCATCGTCATAATCAACAAGATTTTTAATGTAGTCCTTCCTCTTCTCCGCATCATCAGGGTGTAGAAAAGGTCTCACCACCTCAAGTAAACAAAAAATAACAGATTAAATAAAAATATACATTATTCACCAACCTAAGTTCTAATGCATTAATAGTTTTGTATCATTACCGCACGACTGTCAATTGCGTTTTTGAAAGGATCAACAGCTTCGGGCTTCTCCTGCGTTCGCCATCTCAAAATCCTTGACATCGGCAAAGGACGTTGTTTAAATGGGGCAGTAGTTTTTCCAGCAAATGACAGAGCTTCGTATGCCCATGCCTGTAGTAAAAAGGAATAAACAAATAAGTAGAATAAGCAGTAATAATGTCACCACTAATCTATAATAATATAATCTCCATATTGGTTCGTAATAAAATACTTACAACGAAGGCCTAAGAGTAGCCATAGAGAGCATACTGTGGTGGTTGACTTTGTTCACAAGATAGTTTATACATCTTCGGAATGTTATAGTTTATACATCTTCGGAATGTTCATTCCTTGCCCCATGGAAATTTCTGAAAGAAATTAATACTATCCGCCATGGTGATCCACTTCTGATCAACTTTTTTCGAAACATCGTGAGCCAACAAGACGGTATGGACAAATACAACCATTACAGTCTTAAACTTCTCTAATTTGCTCAATTTACCATTTGACTGAACCAATTTCAGCAGCGCAGCAGTGGTCAACCCCGTGGATCCGTTAAGCTTTTTTATTTTTTTTTATAAAAACCCAAACCTCTTGAGAAAATAACCTTCCTCATTTCCTCTCTGGGAAAAGCTCCGCAATTCAAACCCGTGACTAGTGCAAACTCCCTCAACCCAAAACAACAGGGCACTCCCTCCACTATGAACCACATCTAATGCTTCTTCTCATTTTTTGTAACTTGACGAAGAAGAAGAGAATGAATAAATTTTCCATTGAATACATTCCATGACTTTGACAATGTCACAAAGTGGCCAAAACAAGAGTGTTCAAAATCTTCATTGAGTCCTTGATCTTAATATCTAGCAATTCGAAAAAAAACATTCATCTTAGACCTTACTGAGATCTTTCAAGGAAAGTACCACCAATCTTAGCCCTCCAAGTCATCAATCCATAACTTTCGAGGTCTATGGTCATCTCATCAGCTTCTTGTACTTCTTCTTCCACTTCTTCCTTTTCTTCTTCTTGTTCTTCTACATAATCATCTTCTTCTTCCTCCTCGTCTTCTTGTTCTTCTTCTTCATCCTCCTCATTTTCTTCTTCTTCTTCTTCTTCTTCATTAACCTCATCATCGTCATTTTCTTCTTCTTCTTCTTCTTCTTCTTGAACATCATCATCATCATTTTTTTCTTTTCTTCTTCAACATCATCATCATCATCATCATTTTCCCCTTCATTTTGAACACTATTTTCCACTATTTCTTCTTCTTCATGAATATCAGCATTCTTTTCTTTTTGTAATCGTTTATTAGAACTTTTTTTTATCCATGTAATTACGCAACGCAAAGTCTTCATCTCCTTCTTCCTCCACTCTCAACCTTTTTTTCCAACCTTACCTATTATTTCCAGCGGACTTCACCGCCGATTTAACTTTCCCAACATATGTTTTACTTGTCGATTCACCTTTCTCAAATTCTTCATGGTTTTTGGTCCTAGGCATGACTATAATTTTTCAAATATACAAAAGTGTGAACAAAAATGGGAAATATGAAAAACAGATATCCCAAAAATAAATAAAAAAAGGATAAAGTTAGGGTTCCATACCTATATCTTGAAGGTACAGTAAATCCTGAAGTCGCAGCAATGAAGGAAGTTGAAGAAGGAGATATTCAAGAACTTAGAACCTAGAACTTAGGATGTTTTTATGATTTTTTCAGTTGGTTGTTTTCGAGAAGCAGGAAGATCAAACAATGGGAATGGGGGGAAGATGACGGTGAAGGAAAGATGTAGGTGGAGCCTAAATTGTAAGTTTTTTGTTAGTTTAAAACTAAACCCCAAAGTTTTTAAAAATACCAAAGGCCCCGCGTGTTTCCTAATCAGGTGATTAGTAATTTTTGGACAAAAAAATCAAATATTCCTTGCAACAACTAAAACTAAACACAACTCCATCTTCAACTCCAACTTCGAAAAAAATTGTGGCCAAATGCCTACTTAATTTGTTTCAAAAATATAAATTCATAGTATTACTCACATAATTTTTTGTTACAATTCCAGTAACCTAGACTCCTTCCACATATCTAATAGTATAGTACGTTATAGTGAATATATTCAACATATGGCTGAAGCTTTCCTTCAAGTTCTGCTAGATAATCTAAGTTCTTTCATCCAAGGTGAACTTGGATTGTTTTTCGGTTTTGAGAATGATTTCGAACTGCTTTCGAGCATGTTTTCTACAATCCAAGCAGTCCTAGAAGATGCTCAGGAGAAGCAATTGAAGGACAAGGCGATAAAGAACTGGTTACAGAAACTGAATGTTGCTGTATATAAAGTCGATGACATCTTGGACGAATGTAAAACTGAGGCATCAAGATTCAAGCATGCTATATTAGGGCGTCACCATCCAAGGATTATCGCTTTTCGTCACAAAGTGGGGAAAAGAATGAAAGAAATGATGGAGAAACTAGATGCAATCGCTGAGGAACGAAGGATGTTTCATTTGCTCGAAATAATAGCTGAGAGACAAGTTGCTACATGTGAAACAGGTACTCTTAAACAATCTTTAGATAGAATAGTACTCTCTCATCCCTGTTTATGTGAGGGTATTTGATTGAGCAAGGAGTTAAGGTTTTTTTTTTTTTTTTGGGAATTTGTAGTCTAAAACATATCATAGACAATTCTATGACTATAAATCTATCCCATTAACGGTAAAATATGTAGTTTAAAGCTAGTTTATTTCAAAATATTGAAATGTATCCTTCTTTCTTTTGGACATACTGAAAAAAGAAAAAATGTCACATAAATTGAAAAAAAAGATCATTATAATAGCTTGGATTGTTTTTCGATTTGCGTGTGAGTCACAAAAAAGGATAAACGTTAGGGGTGCAAATCATTCCATGTGCCTTTTAGGGTGAGGAAAAGCTGAGTTATGAACCGAAATGAGGTGTTTTTTTTTTCAAAAGTACGGGACTAATGTGTAGAAAAAAACACGAACATAGCGCATGAAATATGCGCAATAGCAAATTAAGTCGCCTTTTTTCTTTTTTGCACATTATGCCTGTACTTTTGAGGAAAAAAAAAACTCATTTCGGTTCAGAACTCGGAAAAGCTTGGTGGCATTTGTGGGTTTTTAAACTCTACAAATAATGTTCTGAAATTTTTTATTTTGAGTTTTTTATGCACAACTTTATAAAATTTTCAAATTCTAGTTTTTAAAGTTATGATTTGAAAGTCTATTTCAAGTAAAGTTTAATTTCTCATAAGAGCAACTATTAAGGAATACATAACCTTTTTACCATAATATAAGTACAAAGTAATTTCATTGAAAAGAAGTGGTAGGAAATCCTTTAACATTCTCTTTGTTTTGCTAAATTGTTCTCTATTTCCTGTTGACTCAAATGTGACAACATTCTTGTGTGGACATTGCGGTGAAACAGGTTTTGTGTTAACTGAACCAGAAGTCATGGAGGGGATAAAGAGGAGGATGAGATTGTGAAAATTATCATAAATAATTTTAGTGATGCACAAGAACTTTCAGTGCTCCCATTAATAGGTATGAGGGGACTAGGAAAGACGACACTTGCCCAAATGGTCTTCAATGATGAGAGAGTGACTAACCATTTCAATCCAAGGATATGGGTTTATATCTAAGATGATTTTGATGAGAAAAGGTTGATAAAGGCAATTGTAGAATTTATTTTAGGAAAGTCACTTGGTGACATGGACTTAGCACCCTTTCAAAAAAAGCTTCAGGAGTTACTGAATGGAAAAAAATATTTGCTTGTTTTAGATGATGTTTGGAATGAAGATCAAGAAAAGTGGGCTAAGTTAGGAGCAATCTTGAAGGTTGGAGCAAGTGGTGCTTCTGTTCTAACCACTACTCGTCTTGAAAAGGTTGGAAAAATCATGGGAACTTTGCAACCATATGAATTGTCAAATCTGTCTCAAGAAGATTGTTGGTTGTTGTTCATGCAACGTGCTTTTGGGTACAAAGAAGAAATAAATTCTAACCTTGTGGCTATTGGAAAGGAGATTGTGAAAAAATGTGGTTAGCGCACTGGAATAGGAAAGAGAGCATCGAGCACAGCTTTCGTGTCACCAGAAATGTGCCTTTATTAGCGACGACGCTTGGAGGTCTTTTACGCTCCAAGAGAGAAGAAAGTGAATGGAGACATGTGAAAGACAGTGAGATTTGGAATTTACCTGTAGAAGAAAATTCTATTTTGCCTGCCCTGAGACTGAGTTACCATCACCTTCCACTTGATTTGAGACAGTGCTTTGCGTATTGTGTGGTATTCCCAAAAGATACTAAAATGGAAAAGGAAAATCTCATCATTCTCTGGATGGCACACGGTTTTCTTTTATCGAAAGGAAAATTGGAGCCAAAGGATGTGGGTAATGAAGTATGGAAGGAAATATAATTGAGGTCTTTCTTCCAGGAGGTTGAAAAAAATAAATCTAGTGGTAATACTTATTTCAAGATGCATGATCTTATCCATGATTTGGCTACATCTTTGTTTTCAAAGAAACACGTTGAAAAGCAATATCCGCGAAGTAGTAAGGAAAAGTATCATATCTATTGGTTTTGCTGAAGTGGTATTGTCACGACCCAACTAGGGGCCATGACGGGTTCCCGAGGCTAACCACCGAGCACCGCTCATGCAATTACCCATCGTACTCATTAAGCGTTCATTCATTAATCTTATACTCAATTCATAGGAAAAACCATTTTTTTTCACTTCGAAACATAATTACCTTTATATACATAAGCCCTTCGGCTATCAAAATAATGTACATACAATAAGGACATCGTGTGACCACACTACCCACACATACGTATCTACGAGCCTCTAGTGGAGTACTAACATAAAGACGGGATAGGACCCCGTCGTGCCCAAATATATACACAAAATAACAATTCAACATAGCCCCTCCGAAGTAATGGAGTGCTTCTGTAAGCCTGCTGAGTAACTCCTAGGAATCTGGGTCACCTCCCTGTCTACCTGTGGGCATGAACACAGCGTCCAAAGAAAAGGACGTCAGTACGAAATATGTACTGAGTATGTAAAGCATGAGTAGTAACGTAAGTAAACGTGAAGGGCAGCATAAAATGAAAGATCAAATACCTTTTTGAGATGTTTGTCATGCTTACTTTACCTTTTCTTAAGGGTCGCGGAATGCACATACATATACATATCATAGTACCGTATTTGCTCATACACATTAAACTTTATCTGTATTCGGCCACGTAGTGGCTCGACAATATGCGTATTCGGCCACGTAGTGGCTCGACAATATCACATACATGTCTTCCGTACCCGGCCATAACAAGGCTCGGTATATCTCATCATCATCATTGCCATCACTACGGAAATCTTTTATCATCACATACATCTCATAAGCTTATCATAACTTTTCATAGAGCATGCATTTGAATTTAAAGACAATCTATGAATATCATATTATATTCGTAGCATGAACTTCATAAAAATGTCGTATGATAGGCTTTATAGTCTCTAAACTTAGGTTCTTCATTACCATTATCGTATCTATGGCATATCTCTTATCTTTACCTCATATGAAAGCCCCTATGAACATAGGCTCGTAATTTTTTGAAACATTGGTCATAGGACATGCATTAGAGCTTATAGACAATCTATAACAATATCGGGGTGACATAAGGTCGAGAACCCCTGATTACATTATGGAGTGATCATATTCATCATGTCTCACCTTGAAGGAACTAACATTTTAAGGTGAGTGCAACACAACGAACGACCTCAAGGGATCGTAAACAGGGTCATTAGATTGCAGAAGCATCATATCGTATCCATAGCAAGAACTTCATGGAATTGGCATATCATGAACTTTAGAACTTTTAGGATCAACTCATGGTTATCATTATCGTACTCGCATCGTATCTCTTATCTTTATCTTATGAAAGCTCTTTATAATCATAGACTTATACTTTCTGGTGTGTAGGAAAGTCATGGAAATATAGGAGAATTCATGCCATGGAGTCATGCCTTAGAAAGAAAGGACTAGCCTTACATACCTTTTCATTTAGCTACTCTGTCGCTTGATCGTTCTCCTCCAATGTTCACATTTCTACCTTCAAGAGAGTTTGTGTTAACATTAGCTAATCAATCACATGAACATGCACAACTAAAGCTAGAGAAAATTGGGTAGCATTTCCTTTGTTTCATCGACTTTCTCCATGTAATAAAACAACTCCCAAATAGCAATAGCAATCCCCATAATATCATAATCAATAGATTTCTCTAGCTAAACATTGTTCACTTCTCAAATTCACTTTCAAAGTCATCCATAACCATGACTACAATATAACAACATATTCATTCTTCCCATAATATTTCCTCAGCGTCAGTAGCATCATTCATAACAAGATTATACTCATCTCATACTAAAAATCATGGCTCATTTCAACTTACTACTCAAAATACCATTATTTCCCTATTTGAGCTCATATTCTACTTTCTTCTCTAATCCAAGCCTTTCAACTACTCAATACTTTGAATAACATGAGCTAGATGTAAAACTCACCTTTGATTATGTAGGAATGATCTTTGGATGAAGATACTTTGCTTGAGAAAAACCCCCACTCCAATACCAAAGGATTTTCTTGACTTCCACTAACCCTAGTGAGCCTCTTTGCACTTGGAGTCTCCCGATTCTTGGTGTTTGATCTTTGATTTCTCTTGGATTTGCTCTTGATTTTGGTCTTAGCTCATAAGAAGACTTGTTGAGAGAGTTTCTAGAGGTTTCTATGTCCAAAAATGATGAAAATATGATTTTGGGTCGAATTTGGTCTATTTATAGTGGTCCAGAAAATTCTGGACCGACACAACATGCTGCGAGCTTTGCTAGACGCAAAGCGTGCTTTGCTAGACGCATGTTGTGTCGCAAGTCTCGCAACATCACCAAAATTTCACTGTCACACTTTGCTAAGCAACTGCTTTATCGCAAAGCGTGCTTTGCTGCTAGCATGTTGCGCCACAAAGTGCGCCATAATGTGACATTTTACCGAACTTCCACCGAAACTTAACTCCGATGATCCAACGAGTCTTAAACCTTCCCGAGGCTTACTAATCATGGTTTTACTCCATTATATACCTAATATGGACATATTCTATCCTAATGAGCTCGAAAAATTTGTCTTACTTCCCAAGACTAGGACAACTAGCATTCGGTAAAACTCAACGTATGAAAATGCGAGGTGTAACATCCTTCCCCCCTTGAAAACATTCGTCCTCGAATGTTAAACTCTTAGGAATCCTATAAAAATTTTACCAGAGTTTCCCTCGTAATATGGCACTACCATCCTGTCACAACAGCCCACAATAACGTTGCCTCATAGGGCCACAACACGATAGCAATATAAGTTGGCCACACACGACCCATATGCATAAAAAGAAAACATACATACCTCATAATATTGATGTTTCATCATGGATCTCTTCCGGGGGATGAAATAAGTACGGGTACCTAACTGCATATCCTCTTTTGTTTCTTTTCAGGGGGGTCTCTTTCATCTTCGCATTCTTTTATAATACTTTTATCAAGCTTACACTTCTAGTTCTTAACTCACAACCTGGGGCTATTTGGGACGTGTCACACCCCAACTTGATAGGGCATGATGGGCACCCGACCCTTACTTAGGGCCGAGCGAACTCGCTGATCCTCGCGATACTCATAATCTTACTGGATTCTTAAATCATGAAATGAATGCATAATGTAAGCCTTTCAAAAAAACATGCTTTTCGTCCTTCTCAAATCAAATAACATCTGTAATCATATGAAATCTGTAACATAATGCATAATGATACATCGGCTTACAGAGCCGCTTACAAGACTGATATGTTATATACGTGACTCTGTCTGCAAAGTCTCTAACATAAAACAAGATATCATAACATAGATGCTCTGACTCGGCAACACTCCGGAAGGAAATGGAGCTCGCCAATCCAGCTGGAACATCTTCTGCTAATGTCCTCTACTCATCTGTATGTACCTGCGTGGCATGAAACGCAGCCCCCCGAAGAAAGGGGGTCAGTACGGAATATGTACTGAGTATGTAAAGCATGAAATACAGTAAATAAGATCATACTGAAATAAGGAGTATAGAAACTCATAAGGCTTGCCTCTGAAACATAAATCATGCGTATCAATATCATATCCAGCCCATTATGGGACTGAGGGTCATAAGTAAATAGTCATCATGTACATATGCATATATATAACGTGTCCCGGCCCTCTAGTGAGGGACTCGGTAAGTAAAATCATCATATCATCATATATATATACCGTACCCGGCCCTCTAGTGCGGAGAATAACGTGTCCCGACCCTCTAATGAGGGACTCGGTGGAGGAGATCCTGTCTCCATCATATATACCATACTCGGCCCATCCTGTGGGCTCGACGCCATCATCGTACCATCATATCATCATATACATATACCGTACCCGGCCCTCTAGTGAGGGACTCGGTGGTGATGCGGTGAACCGTGCACGAATACATACCCGGCCCGGACTCGGTGAAAGATTTAATAACAGCTAGCACGAGCAGAGTAGTGAGAAACCATATGCATATAAATCATCTTTTAGGACTCGATAGATAAGTAGACAAATCAATGCTCGAGTATTAGAATGATAGCCATACTCAGTACTCTTTGAATATCATTATGGACTATATCAAATAACGTCTCGGGGGTCATGGTCATGTACCAAACCAATCTGAGCCCGCCTATGAAATTTACGGACATTATTCATTAGAGAACACTTTACGAACATATCAAAGCAATCCGAGCTCGTTCATGAAAGTTACGGACATTATTCAACATAGAATCCTTTAGGAACAAGAACTCTTTATGCAACATTTACTATCCAATCATACCAAGGACACAAGGGCCATAGCTCGACTATATTAGGAATGCTAACATCAAGAAGTGAATAAGAATCGTAGACATACTCGGATCTTAGGAATGGAGTTACCCCAAGGCTCGTAACATATCATATCTTACTTACGTCTAAGACATGCCAAAAGAAAGAAGGATAGGCTTTACATATCTGTTCCACCTCTTATTAGCTATGCTTATTCGTCCAAGCTCATAAGCCTACACTTAAAAGGATTCACACTAACGTTAGACTCTTTATTGCACACTTGTTCCAAATTTCAAATCAAACTACTCTATATTCTCGTCGAAAATCGGGCAGCATCTCCCCCGTTTATATGCCTAGCCCAAAATTACAATTCAGCAATCAATCAACAACAACAATAATACCAATATCAACAACACTATTATTCATACCAACATATTCCATAAACGTCCCACACGACGTTTTTCAACATACAACAACAATATGTACTTTCTTCCATCCCAATCAGGGAGTATAATCTCATCAATACGCCAACCATTTTAGATACCATTTTTATATGCGCAAATCAGTCCATCCACATGGCCACAACACGTTCAAAACAGCCCATAAACACAACAACTACAGTACAACACTCCATGACCTTTTCTCCATAACTAGTTTCATTTTTAAGGCTTGCTAGACCTTCAAATAAACTCAACATAAAAGATGGGATAAATAACATACCTTATAATTGAAAAAAACTCAGCCACATCAACCTTTTCCAACACCAAGCTTAAGTAGAAGCAAGAACAATCACCTTTCACGACTAGTTTGGCGTAATCTTGTCAAATTCTTGATTTATCGGACTATAATATTTGGGAGATGTTTTGAGAGGCTTCTAGGACTCTTTGGAATGTTAATATGCTGAAAAAAAGGGGCTGATGGGGTATTTATATCCCCCCTAGGTCGGTTCCACCGACTTATTCATGTGGGACCCGCGGAGCCATTTGGCAGCTTAGGGTCTTGCTCTTAAAATGGCCATAACTCTTGATTCCGACATCGTGTGAGGGCCCACGACCTATGGTTGGAAATATCTTTCAATTATATACAACTTTTATTCTTGGTGTTTTTCCAAATTCCAAACTTTTATAATGCCGTTTTTGCCCCTCCGAGTCAACTCATCCGAAAACATTTCCTTAAATCGTCCTTTTGGAGGGCTTATGTCCATATTTGGCTTATGGGTCCTTCTTAGGACTTGCTCAACTTTCCATGTACTACTTGTATCACTTATAATATATCCTTTACAAAATCCCGACATGTGGGCCCCACCTTAACTCATGGTTTCGAGGGCTATCATCGAGTGATCATGTTAACCGATTTACTCCATACACTCTCCAAATGTCATATATATGTTCTTATGCTCAGATAATATAATCTTCATCCATAATCCTTGTGTAACTCTGCTCTCCCTTGAGCTCATACTAAGCCGTCCACAGTCTTGATATCGCGAAATTTTCCAAGGTGTAACAGGACGGCAGTAGGAACTTCTCGTATGATAACTGTCTTGTAATATCATTACTCAGCACAACTATGGGAAATTATCAGTGCACTTACAATGCATAAACATATGAGAGTCCGAATTTACCAATTTCAATTCTGGAGATAAGTTAACTGAGCTCTCTAAATCACCTTGCGTCTATTCTCAGGAAATCTCTTAATAATTTTTATGACCCTTTCAAAAAGAAATTTTGCATCTCAATAATGTGATACCGAGGGTCACTGTCGTCAAAATTTCGTGTGCTTTCAAATAGTTTATCCTCATTTCAATTAACTTGCGGCAGCTATCCCACCTATCCTCCCGTCTTAGTTCATTATTTCCTTCAAGTATCTCCCTATTCAATCCTTCTTTACTACTTCCTTGTTGGCCTCTTCACTACCCCCTTCCTGTCATCCATATTCTCATTCATCACCGTAGTAGTATTTAGTACCTAACTCTATTTTCTAAACCAAATTTGTCTGGTTATTAATATCCTCTCTCTTCTCCATTACCTGAACACTCTTTCTTTAGGCAGGTCTCTCTTAAACTACAAGTTTATCTTGTCAATTAAGGATGCATTTTTATATCTGCCTATACCTTTCCCTTTCCCTTTCCCTTTCTACCATACAGTTAATTCCTCTAGGATACCTCTCATTTCCTTCGTTGATTATGCAGCCTTGTACTACTAGCTCAATAATCCTGTAACGGTAAACTTCTAAAGTGCTATAACTCATGTCTCGTATATTTTCTTTACACTCACATCTTTATAAAACATATTGACAATATAGTCTACACGATAAGGAAGCTTTCATTAATAACTAACTTACTCGGTAGCGTACGTCACTCTCTTACTTTTTCTAATCGACCCTATCTTTTCTCTATCATTCAGCAACTACTATTTTGGAAGTTCTACTCTTCATACCTTACTTCCTTAAAACTTGAGTACCATCATCCTTACAACCCATTTTTTTTAAGTCTTATCGGTAGTACTTTAAAAGGTATTTCATGAAGATTACAGGTGGTGGATTAATACTGTCCTCAAGGATGTACAAACATTATTAATACCACATATCATACTTTACCGATTTCCGTCGCTACATAGCATAAAACCTCTCAATTCATACTTGCTTAATAATACAAATATTCATTCCTCCTTTAACACATTATCAAAAGTGCAGATACACCTGTGACGACATCGGGGAGTGACTCTAGATCCTGTCGCTCAGCTAATGCATACGTACGATGCTGAGGACCACTCGAAATAAGCACTCTCCCCCTGCCCCTACCCTGACCTGCTAGTGTCTGGGAGTCTTGCCCCGGAGGGCGCATGGATGACGAAGAACTGGCTGCGGATCCTGTGGGTTGAACCGCACGCCTACTGCCTCGAAAATGGGCACTCTCTCATAATATGACCTGACTGGCAGCAAACATAGCAAACATCCAAACCCAATCAGTGCGGTCCCCAATGTATCTTACCGTACTAGATACATTGTGGTATAGATGATCTCATCTGGCCTGAATCATTCCTATACCGAGAGCCCGACTCTCTAAAACTCTGATCCTGTCCGAAATGAATAGAGCAATCAGACTTCTGGCCTACAACTCATGGAGATATACTAGTCGCCGATTGGCCTGAGTGTCTAGAATATGACTGCCTTAATCCTCCTCTATAGTCTCTATCGGCACCTATGGATCTGGCCGTCTTACTTTTCCCCTTATCAATATTACGCTCGCCCTTTTACGGATGTTGTTGCTCTTCTAAATTCTGGGCATGGGCTTGAATGCAGGAAATATCCATCCCGTCTTGCAATGAAGCCGTTAAACAATCTTTAAATAAATGTGGCCCTAAGCCATTCACAAACCTGTGCACCCCATCTTCCATGTCGGCCACCATGGCTGGAGCATATCTGGCCAGTGAATTAAACTGAAGGCTATACTCCCGGGCACTCATATTTCCTTGTTTCAAATTTAAGAACCTATCCGCTCTAGCTCGGCGGACATCGGGTGGCAAAAAGTGGCGGATGAAGGCATCTACAAATTCTTGCCAAACCGGAGGAGGCGCATTCTCTTTTTTTGATGATATCAAATTATTATACCATAAGACCGCCACACCCCGGAGTCTATAAGATGCTAACTCCACAGATTCGGTTTCAGAGGCATGAATAATCTTCAATGTTCTCAACATTTCATCAATAAAATCTTGAGGGTCTTCATCCGGCTTTGACCCGAAAAACTCCGGAGGATTCAAACTCATGAAATCGCGGGCTCTAGTACTAACGGCCCTGTCACTTAAACCCGAACCCTGCCGCTGTGCCTGGGCGGCAACTAACTATGTCAATAAGTGGATAGCCTCGGTCACTTAATGACTCGAAGTAGCCGATGGAGGAACTGGAGGCATAGGAGCTGGAGCTGAAGTCCTTTCTTGTTCTTCTATAATAGGTGGGGTAGGAGAAGTATTAGATGTAGCCTCATTATGTGATTCACCCTCTTCTACATTCATTAGTGGCTCTCTTTCTACCCGCTTTTTCATCATAGTCTTGCCCTTCTAGGCGGCTGTAGCTTTTCCCTTTGGCGGCATTTCTGAAATCATAACACACGGTTAAGGAGAAGGAAGTCCTTATATCATAGCTCTATCGCACGATCTTATAAAAAAAGAAGGTCATTTATTCCTAAAATGCCATGTAGCCTCCTGTTTATGAATGTGGCACGCAACACACCGTAAACAAGACTCTACTAGACACGGCTCGTAGACACTTCCTAGGACTGAACTGCTCTGATACCACTTTTGTCACGACCCAACTAGGGGCCATGACGGGTTCTCGAGGCTAACCACCGAGCACCGCTCATGCCATTACCCATCGTACTCATTAAGCGTTCATTCATTAATCTTATACTCAATTCATAGGAAAAATCATTTTTTTTCACTTCGAAACATAATTACCTTTTTATACATAAGCCCTTCGGCTATCAAAATAATGTACATACAATAAGGACATCGTGTGACCATACTACCCACACATACGTAGCTACGAGCCTCTAGTGGAGTACTAACATAAAGACGGGATAAGACCCCGTCATGCCCAAATATATACACAAAATAACAATTCAACATAGCACCTCCGAAGTAATGGAGTGCTTCTGTAAGCCTGCTGAGTAACTCCTAGGAATATGGGTCACCTCCCTGTCTACCTGTGGGCTTGAACACAGCGTCCAAAGAAAAGGACGTCAGTACGAAATATGTACTGAGTATGTAAAGCATGAGTAGTAACGTAAGTAAACGTGAAGGGCAGCATAAAATGAAAGATCAAATACCTTTTTGAGATGTTTGTCATGCTTACTTTACCTTTTCTTAAGGGTCGCGGAATGCACATACATATACATATCATAGTACCGTATTTGCTCATACACATTAAACCTTATCCGTATTCGGCCACGTAGTGGCTCGACAATATGCGTATTCGGCCACGTAGTGGCTCGACAATATGCGTATTCGGCCACGTAGTGGCTCGACAATATGCGTATTCGGCCACGTAGTGGCTCAACAATATCACATACATGTCTTCCGTACCCAGCCATAACAAGGCTCGGTATATCTCATCATCATCATTGCCATCACTACGGAAATCTTTTATCATCACATACATCTCATAAGCTTATCATAACTTTTCATAGAGCATGCATTTGAATTTAAAGACAATCTATGAAAATCATATTGTATTCGTAGCATGAACTTCATAAAAATGTCGTATGATAGGCTTTATAGTCTCTAAACTTAGGTTCTTCATTACCATTATCGTATCTATGGCATATCTCTTATCTTTACCTCATATGAAAGCCCCTATGAACATAGGCTCGTAATTTTTCGAAACATTGGTCATAGGACATGCATTAGAGCTTATAGACAATCTATAACAATATCGGGGTGACATAAGGTCGAGAACCCCCGATTACATTATGGAGTGATCATATTCATCATATCTCACCTTGAAGGAACTAACATTTTAAGGTGAGTGCAACACAACGAACGACCTCAAGGGATCGTAAACAGGGTCATTAGATTGCAGAAGCATCATATCGTATCCATAGCAAGAACTTCATGGAATTGGCATATCATGAACTTTAGAACTTTTAGGATCAACTCATGGTTATCATTATCGTACTCACATCGTATCTCTTATCTTTATCTTATGAAAGCTCTTTATAATCATAGACTTATACTTTACGGTGTGTAGGAAAGTCGGAAATATAGGAGAATTCATGCCATGGAGTCATGCCTTAGAAAGAAAGGACTAGCCTTACATACCTTTTCATTTAGCTACTCTGTCGCTTGATCGTTCTCCTCCAATGTTCACGTTTCTACCTTCAAGAGAGTTCGTGTTAATATTAGCTAATCAATCACATGAACATGCACAACTAAAGCTAAAGAAAATTGGGTAGCATTTTCTTTGTTTCAACGACTTTCTCCATGTAATAAAACAACTCCCAAATAGCAATAGCAATCCCCATAATATCATAATCAATAGATTTCTCTAGCTAAACATTTTTCACTTCTCAAATTCACTTTCAAAGTCATCCATAACCATGACTACAATATAACAACATATTCATTCTTCCCATAATATTTCCTCAATGTCATTAGCATCATTCATAACAAGATTATACTCATCTCATACTAAAAATCATGGCTCATTTCAACTTACTACTCAAAATACCATTATTTCCCTATTTGAGCTCATATTCTACTTTCTTCTCTAATCCAAGTCTTTCAACTACTCAATACTTTGAATAACATGAGCTAGATGTAAAACTCACCTTTGATTATGTAGGAATGATCTTTGGATGAAGATACTTTGCTTGAGAAAAACGCCCACTCCAATACCAAAAGATTTTCTTGACTTCCACTAACCCTAGTGAGCCTCTTTGCACTTGAGTCTCCTGATTCTTGGTGTTTGATCTTTGATTTCTCTTGGATTTGCTCTTGATTTTGGTCTTAGCTCATAAGAAGACTTGTTGAGAGAGTTTCTAGAGGTTTCTATGTCCAAAAATGGTGAAAATATGATTTTGGGTCGAATTTGGTCTATTTATAGTGGTCCGTAAAATTACCGGACCGACACAACTTTGCGAGCTTTGCTAGACGCAAAGCGTGCTTTGCTAGACGCATGTTGTGTCGCAAGTCTCGCAACATCACCAAAATTTCACTGTCACACTTTGCTAAGCAACTGCGTTACCGCAAAGCGTGCTTTGCTGCTAGCATGTTGCGCCACAAAGTGCGCCATAATGTGACATTTTACCGAACTTCCACCGAAACTTAACTCCGATGATCCAACGAGTCTTAAACCTTCCTGAGGCTTACTAAACATGGTTTTACTCCATTATATACCCAAGATGGACATATTCTATCCTAATGACCTCGAAAAATTTGTCCTACTTCCCAAGACTAGGACAACTTGCATTCGGTAAAACTCAACGTATGAAAATGCGAGGTGTAACAGGTATCTTCTTAGTCTCCTTCTCTCTTGACAAAGTTTGTCTCGTTAAGGGTGCTTAATCTAAGTAACTCAAGATTTAAGCAGTTACCTTCTTCCATTGGAGATCTAGTACATTTAAGATACTTGGACCTATCTCACAATAATAGCATTTGTAGTCTTCCAAAAAGGTTATGCAAGCTTCAAAATTTGCAAACACTTGCTCTAAATAATTGCTAGTCGCTTTCTTATTTACCAAAACAAACAAGTAAACTTTGTAGTCTCCGAAATCTTTTACATGATCAGTGCTATAGATTGACTTCTATGCCACTACGAATAGGATCTTTGACATGCCTTAAGACTCTAGGTTGCTTTGTTGTGGGAAGGAAGAAAGGTAATCAAGTTGGTGAACTAAAAACTTAAACCTACGTAGTTCAATTTCAATTAAACACCTTGAGAGAGTGAAGGATGAATGGATGCAAAAGAATCCAATTTATGTGCAAAAGAAAATCTGCACTCGTTAAACATGAAATGGGATATAGATGGACCATATAGATATGAATCAAAGAAGTTAAAGAGCTTGAAGCCCTCAAACCACACCCCAATCTGAAATCTTTAAAAATCATTGGCTTCAGAGGATTCCATTTCCCAGACTGGATGAATCAATCAGTTTGGGAAAAGATCGTCTCTATTAATATCAGATACTGCAATAACTACTCGTGCTTACCACCCTTTGGCGAGCTGCCTTGTCTTGAAAGTCTAGAGTTATGGAATGGTTCTGCGGAGGTGGAGTACGTTGAAGAGGATGATGTTCATTCTGGATTCCGATTTCCATCCTTGAAAAAACTTCATATAAGGGGCTTCAATAATCTGAAAGGATTGTTGAGGAAGGAAGGAGAAGAGCAATTCCCCATGCTTGAAGAGATGATGATTTGGAATTGCCCGATGTTTGTTTTTCCAGCCCTTTCTACTGTCAAGAAATTGGAAGTTCCCGGGACCATATATGGAATAGGTTTGAGCTCCGTATCTAATCTTAGCACTCTTACTTCCCTCCACATTAGTGGTAACCACGTAGCAACTTCACTCCCTGAAGAGATGTTCAAAAGCCTTGAAAGTCTCGAACACTTTAGTATCTATACTTTCCAGAATCTCAAAGACCTGCCTACCAGCTTGACTAGTCTCAATGCCTTGAAGCATATGGAAATTCGTTGTTGTTACATACTAGAGAGTCTCCCTGAGGAAGGACTGGAAGGTTTAACTTCACTCGCAGAGTTATCTGTTCAGTACTGTGAGATGCTCAAATCTTTACCAGAGGGATTGAAGCACCTAACAGCCCTCACAAGAAGAGTTACTGGCTATCCAGAACTGGAAGAACAGTGTGAGGAGGGAATAGGAGAAGACTGGCACAAAATCGCTCACTTTCCAAATCTGGTTATTGGTTATTCTTGATCTGTTATTCTTTCTGAGGTTCTTCATTTGTGAGTCTCCCACACAGGTCATTTCCCTGCCATTCGATCCAATTTTCTGATTTTCTTTCAGAAACAAATCAATGATTTATAAAATCTATTTGTATTATTTTTCGTAAGGGGGCTCAATTTCATTGATTTTATCTAAATCAAGGAACAACCGTCAAACAGCATTGTGCTAATATAATGGACGGAAAATCTTTATCCCACGCGTTGTGCTAATCGATCAACTACTACTTTCTCTACTCTCTCTTTTTCCCTTCACTTTACTTTGTGTCTATGTTTCTCCGCTCTCCTCACACATTCATCTTCACATTTCACACGTAGAAACTATGTTTCTATAGCTCTATACATACATTGAATAATTCCATCAAGTGTAAACTTACCGAAAGCAAGCATGATATTAGTTTTAAAATTTTTGTATACAAGAAAAGAAATTTAAACCAAAAACAACAGTAGTCAGATTAAAAACGGAGTTTGATTCTCAATAATCAAAACAAAATATTTTTCAAAAATAAAAACCAAATATCAATTTGAAAAAAAAAAAGAGAGAGAGAGACTAACTTGAGTAGTAAACAAATTTCACAAAACTTATTTCAAACACATAATAATAGTATTTTCAGAATTTGAGAGCAACATTTGACAATCCTGATTATGCCAAGGTTTGACAATAAATATTCAGTTTTCTTTTCAAGTACTTACATTTGTGTTTCAGACTGTATATTTTTCTTGGTGAGGTTTTGTTTTTTTGAAACCTTGTACGACAACTCCTAAAATTCTGGAGGGCACAAAAAGAGAGCAAAAAAAACAATTTGTGGCTGTATCATTTAATTTATATTGAAGTATCATAATTTGGTTAATGCACCTTCATCCCCTGACTAATAAACTTAATTTTGTTTTTCACCAATACACAAGTGAGACTTTGGATAGAGGATCCCAAGCATGGATTTGGCTAGTTTATCCTAAAGAAGAGCGAAGTTTCTATATAATCCAGCAGCGTTAGCATTTCTTAATGAAATGTCATAGCAAGAGGACTCAACTAATCTAAAGTCATTTCACACAGAAGCACTAGATTGTGGTATTGTAAAAATTACAAGGTTAATTTCCTTGTCATTCTTTGGTTACTAATTCCTTGCCCGGTAGGCATTCGATATCTTCCTGTAAAACATTGGAAGTACCGTACTTCATTTGTCAGGTAATTTAAGTGCTGAAAGTACCTAGGGAACTTGGCCTTGAAATTATCTAATTTTAATTTCCAACTCCTTGTAAAAACGCAGTCCAAACACCAATGATCCCATTGTTTCTAAGAATACTGTAACAAGAAAACCTTGGAACCTATTACATCATCATTAAGAAGCAACTCTTGGCAGCTTATTTGAAGCTTTCCCCCAAAAAGGGATTCCATAATCTGCTGATTTCCAGAAAGGAATGAGCTACTGTTTGAAGAAACGCATGGATAAGGTATAACATTATGCACATCATTTGGTTTCCTTAGCCCGACATGATTAGTGTAAGATATAGATATTTGCAGATGACATGAGGTCTGCTTTTAAATCTAATCAAATAAATTGTCTGGTCCCTCAATTCAAAACATTTAACAGTGTGCATTTCTTTTCAATAACGATCAGGTTCTGTCCATCTCTCTCTCTTTTTTTTTTTTTTTTTTTTTTCAAATAGCAGTCTCTTATGTCATTAATTCCTCTTTTGAGTTTGTTTTTATTCTATTTATTGTTGTTACAGAATAGTTAATGCTATTGTGCTGTTTTATTTTTCTTGCAAACATGTTTCAATTTCTTTTCCTTTGAGCCGAGGGTTTATCGGAAACAACTTCTCTTCCCCACAAAGGTAGGGGTAAGGTCTACGTACATCCTATCCTCCCCAGACCCCACTTGTGGGATTACACTGGGTATATTGTTGTTGTACAGAATAGTTAAAGTTCATATGGGAACTGTTCAAATTTTTCTACAGAAGAATGAGGCAGGAGACGAGAAATGGCGTGGATCAGTTGGAAGCTTAGTGGAGGCTCCAATCGACCAAGTGTGGAACTTAGTATCACAAAGTAGTAGACTATCTGAATGGATGCCAGTGGTGGAAAGATGCACTGATTTAGGTGGAGAAGAAGGATTTCCAGGCTACGTTCGCCTAGTTTCTGGTTTCATGTTCCCCCAAAACGACGGAGACAGGTCGTGGATCAAGGAAAGGCTAGTTTCTATGGACACTTCATCACATAGTTATGTTTACAAAATGGAAGCAAGCAATGTAGGTCTCGATGGATCGACGAATTCACTAACCCTCTTTGATTATGAAGATAATACAACTCTTGTCAACTGGACTTTTGAAATAAATCCACTGGAAGGCACCTCCGAGGACACAATCATAGATTACTTGGGATTTCTTTATAAATCTTGTATAAATAAAATTAAATGTGCTATAGATACCTCCTCTCAAAGTGAATGTACTGGAGAGTAAATTGACCATATATTTCAGCTGCTTTGAAAATGCCAAAATCAATAAGATGTGATTAGAGGTTGATCAGTTTTTTTGTTCTGAGCCTAAAAGAATCTGCCTCTTCACTAATGTACAAGACTTGTTGTCCGGATACGAGTACATACAATCAAATTGGTATCTGCTGAGTGAAATTAGGGTAATATGCAGGTTACAGGCTATATGTGGAGAGTCGCAAGACGTACTTGCTGCGTATCATTAATGGAGCGTTGACGAAGAGCTCTTTTTGAAGACTGCAGAGCACAATGTGAGTGCTGTTGAGGTTGACGCATGTTATGTTAATCCCTTCAAGACGGACACCATTTTCATCGCTCCAGGACAGACAAAAAATGCCATTCTCACTGCTGATCAGCGTGCTGGCAAGTATCTGATACCCGTTTCTCCTTTTCATGGACACCACAGTAGCCGCTGATAACCTACCTGCAACTGCCACTGTGCGCTATCTAGAAACTACTGAGGCATTATCCCCTACTTCTATTCCCCCTCGAGATTCTACCCCACTAACCAGCATTTTTGTAGACTCCCAAAGGAGCCTAAACTCAAAAAACTACCCTGCTAATGTCCCACTGACAATCGATCATTCCCTACTTCTAGCTATGTGCATTGGTGTTAATCCTTGTGCTACATGCCCAAATGGGAGCAGAGTCATGGCAGATATCAATAATGTTACTTTCCTGATGCCTGCGATGGCTATCCTCCAAGCACATTATTATAACATAAGTGGATTCTACACTGCGGATTTTCCTTGAAATCCAGAAATCCCTTTCATCTATACTCGCATTCCACCAACAAATTCGGAGACTCAAAATGGTACAAAAGTTTACAAAGTTGCGTTTAATTCAAGTATCCAGGTAGTGCTCCAAGGAACTTCTATGATAGCACCAGAGAGCCATCCAACCTATCTACATGGATCTAATTTCTTTGTAGTTGGGAAAGGAGTCGGCAATTATGATCCTAAAAATGGTGAAGTTGGAAGATACTAATCAATGTAGTCTGTTTTAAGAAAAATAAAGAAACAAATAATGAACATCATCCAGTTAACTAACTGTACCAAAATAAATTGCAAACTGCTGAAGAATGAAAAAACTCTCACATCGGTGGTTAATGAGATGGGTGATCTCCTTATATGGGCTTGGGCAATCCTCCCTCATGAGCTAGCTATTCGGGTGTTAGACTTAATGCCTAATTTGACACACCTTAGAAAGGTAACATAACAGTATCTGCCAACAATATTCCACGTCTTTGCATCAATCCCAGTAAGGCCTAGCAGAAAAAAGAAGAAGCAAAGTTGAAAAAAAACAAACAGTTAAGAGGTCTAATTGAATTTTCTCTATAACTATATTTTCATGATCACTCCCAACAGTAAAAAAAATAAGTTATGAGTATTAATTCTCTTATTATAAACATTTTAGACTTTTAGTATGCTAAAAAAAAAATAAAAAAATCCAAAGAATTTTACAAAAGTTAATTCCATCTCATCTCCGGTAGTCAATTATTGCTTCTTTTCCTTAATTGGTTCGTTTAGTTTTATTAGTCATTTGAAGGGAAAAAAATTGACTGAAAACCATATTTGGAATAATAAAGATGATTCTTGATTTATAGAATATCTAATGTGATATTTTGTCCACATATATGATAGTTTACTTGTAAGCATTTAATTTTTTTTCCAAAAAAGATAAATAAGATTACCACAATCTCGATGTAACAAAACCAAATAATCTTCTCCATCAATGCAAAAGAAACACAATGTGCATATTGTACCATATAAGAATTCATCATGACTCACAAAAGATAGGAATGATGAACTCCATGAGAACATCAATAGTGATTTTTTTTATGTTTCTATCTATTGTGAACCATTCATTTGGTGATTTGATAGATGATGTTTGCAAAAAGTCCACCGACTACAAATCATGTGTCAACTTTCTTAGAGCTGATCCTAAAAGCTCTTTTGCTGATCAGAAAGGGTTGACACGTATTATGCTTCAATTGTCTTTAGCTAAGGCTAAGAAAATTCATTGTCAAATACTATTTCTATTGAACCAAGCTACAGAGCCTATGCTCAAACAAATGCTTCAAATTTGTCGGGATCAGTATGTAAATGCTATGTTTATGCTTACAAATTCGATTAAATATTTTGATGCAAATGACTTTTCCTCAGCAAACAGTGGTGTTGCTGCTGGCGGGAATTGTTGTGTCACTTGTGAAGAGGCATTCACCGAAAGGGGTCCTTTATTCAAGTTCCCAATAAAACCAATGAGTGATGATTTTTCTCACTGTATTGATGTAACATTGAGTTTGTTAGACCTTCTTTACGATTTGTAGACCCATTATCTTTAGTGTAGTCATGAAACAAAGAATTAGAAAGTAATACAAACTTTATTTTACTATGTGCGAAATGTTGTGATTACTACTTATGCTTTATGCTAAAGGTGAATGGGGTGCTATTTAAGTGGAATTTACTCATTTTTGTAAAGCAAATTGTTTCTGCAGTTAACTATTTGATTGATCATCATATGGGTTATTTGGACGAATAGGACGATTTTAGCGTTCATCATAATTTTTGATGGATCGCTAAAGTTCAATTGTTCACAACTTTTACCGAATCACCAGAGCTTGCTTGTAAGTTCTAAATGTTACCCTAAGTTTTGACAATTCAACAAAATTTATGAACAACTCAACTTTTGGTGATCCGTCAAAACTTGTGATAAAACTAGTTGTGTTATCGTGGGTCCCAGCCATTGATTCTATCTTAAACTTCTGAAAGGGTGAGGAATATTGCAATTTTGTATTATGGGTCCCATGGTCCTTAAAAGCTTTGTCTCTCAAATTCATAATAAAGGTGATGTGGCAAAATGCTTTTAGTTGATTAAAATGTGTGTCTGTGAATACAAGATGCTGATGGAGGAAGTGTTCAACTGGTCATAGCTATAGATTTAAGCTCTAACAACTTTTCAGGACCTTTACCACTAGTTCCTACCAATGTCCAAATATTTTACCTGCTAAAAAACAGTTTTTGGGATCCATTTCTTCCATTTGTTAAAGTATAACAGCCGCCACTTCTCTTGACTTGTCACACAACCAATTCTCGGAAGAACTTCCTGATTGTTGGATGAATATGCATAATCTAGCTTATAACAGTTTCTCTGGAAAAGCTCCACATTCAATTTTCAGATACTGGACCTTTCAGCAAATGGATTATCCGGAAAAATTCCACAATGCTTCAACAATTTGACCTTATTGTATCAAGATGATAGTTCTGGTGATCCAATGGAATTTTTAGTCCAAGGTTTCTATGGCAAAATTCATCGCCATTACTCGTACATAGGCAATCTATTGGTTCAAATGAAAAACCAGGAGTCTGAGTACAAGAATCCCTTATTATATCTGAATACTATTTATTTTTCGAGTAATGAATTGGTTGGAGGTGTTCCTGAAGAACTAGCTGAGATGAGAGGATTGAAATCTTTGAATCTTTGAATCTTTCAAGAAATGATCTGAATGGAACTGTCATTGAAGGAATTGGTCAAATGACGATGTTGGAGTCTCTGGACTTGTCAATAAACTAGCTTTCTGGCTTGATCCCTCAGGGCCTTGCTAATTTTACTTTCTCTAGTGTGTTGGACTTGTCAAACCACTACTTATCGGGAAGCATTCCGTCAAGCACTCAACTGCAAAGTTTTGACAGATCATCCTACAGTGGTAATGCTCAACTCTGTGGTCCTCCTCTTCAAGAATGTCCCGGATTTGTTCCTCCTAGCCCATGTATCGATCATGGCAGTAACACCAGTTCTCAAGAACATGATTATGATGAGGGTTTCCGTCTCTGGAGTTTTATATATCGATGGTGCTAGGTTTCTTTATCTCAATTTGGGGATTCTTGGGATGTTTAATTGTCAACCGTTCTTGGAGGAATGCCTGCTTCACAGTATCAGACATGAAGAGTTGGCTCCATATTGCATCAAGATTCTGCTGTGCAGGAATCAGGGAAAGCTTATAAGGGCCTGATAACTGTAAAGTTTCTATGAACTTTGTTTACTTTCAAGAGTCAAGTTGTTTTCTAGATCTTTTTCCTCCCTTTGAGAGCTGCTTGCCTCTTGTTATTGTGTAATAAGGGAACATGTAAGTTCTTTTCTTCTCCCTTTGGATTTTTAATGTTTCATTTCCATCTTGGTGAATACAAGATGTAGAAAATTATGATTGAGGACATACATCAGTTTCAGAATCCTGAGCCATAAAATTCAAATCCTGGATCCGCTTCCAGAGGTTTAGTAATTACGAATACTGCAGCAACTCAAGCTTATTCAGAAGAGTCATTCATGCTTCCTTCTGCACTTTGAATCCTACTTGCTCCAAGAAGCATTTAATAGTTTCCTTGTCATTTAGAAGTAATCCTAGAAGGAAATCATGGGGACAAAAAGAGAAGCTGGAAATGCTTGAAGCTTCATGAATTGCCAAACTAACACCACAACTAGAACCATAGCAAATGCGAATGAACAAAAAACAAGGAGCCATTTGGATTTAGTTAGTAATAGTTTCATTTTGCTGAATTACTACAGATAATTTACCTTTAAAAACTGTAACAACTGAATGTGATTTTTTTTTTCCAAAACAAAAAAAGAGGGCAATAGGTATCAGAATATCAAAAAGACTGCAATTGTCTTATTCTTTTCTGCAGCTTTTTCAAAGGCAAATTTGGATCACAATGGTTCATGAATCCAAATTTTCTGTTTCATCTTTTCTCTTTTCAATAACAGATAGCAACAATGAATACCTCCTATAAGCCAATTGCAGATTTAAGAAAACCAGTAGACACAAACAGAGATTATATGCTCATATTCCAGTAATTCCTGCATACCATTCATATTACATAACTAGAAAAGTGAGATTACAGAACCTCTAATCCAATCCACAGAAGCAGAACAGTATAGATGTTAACACGAGTTGAAGTTGCAAACTGAGGCAAATCTGACAGAGAAAATTCATGAGTTACAAAAGACAGAATTCACAGGAGATCCAAATAATGTGGAACTGTTGGGGGGTATCCATTTGTCGCCGCCTATGAAATTCCTGACAGTAAACCTTGATGCGACCATTGAATCATCGGTGGCATTTGCTCACTTCACACGTCCCTTTGTATCTGCACCTTGTCCTCTATTTCTATATTCCATATAAAATGGGCGAACTAGGGGCCTTCCCTCAAATTCAATCCATCCTCTTGGATTTATCAGTAGTTCTATATAACTTTGCATAATCACAGTTGTTGAGAAGTTACCCCATGGGCGACCTAAATACATAGTGATGTTACCCGTTTTCACCAAGTCGGGGGTAGCTTTTAAGGTGCAGTTTTGCAACACTAGTCCTGTTCGAGCAGCCTCATGATCTTTTTGTTCCGCTGTGATGGTAATATATTGGCCACGCAGAGGCTCGCGTACTTCGATTAAACAGTTCTGGAACACTGCAGATGCGTCACCACACATAAAGTCTATAGTTCCCAAGATATTGCAGTCCCTATAAAACTGTTTACCGTATTTTGTGTATAGAGTATCTTGATAACCCTCAAAACGGCACTGATAGAAGGTAAGAAATTCTGCTTCCGCTCTTAATGCTACTGCCTGTAGCATTTTAGCTCCAGCTATGTTCCTAAAAGTGATTCCTTGGGCTATGAAGCCTTGGCCATTCACCCCTGAAAAGTGAAAAGACAATGAACCGAATCAGTGATGCGTAATAACAAGGAATGATCTACTGTTAAAGTGAATAATTCGAGAAATTAGTTATTTTGAAAATGAACACAGATTACGCACCCACTGTTGCAGTATAAGCTGTCCCGATGCCCCCAACATAGCTTTTATTTCCAGATATTATGGTTTTGCCCATCCCTTCTCCAATGAAAACTATGTTCGTTTTCCAGCTTTCAATTTGGACATACTCATTGTAGGTTCCTTGTTTTATTTTGATGTAGTAATATGCAACACTGTTGTTTGGAGCTGCTGCAACAGCAGCCATTGTTGTCGTATAATTGCCCGTGCCATCTAGTGCTACTGTTGCATTAGGAGGCTGTGTTATTTGTTGGCAATCTCCGTAGCATAAAATGGATAACCAAATCATGAAAATAGTAGTAGTGAACCTCATTGATGCAGTTAGTAGATATACTGATCGGAGAATATCAAAAATAGTCAAATGGAGTAAAACCGTGCAAGAGAATTGTAACGATAGGAAGGAGAAGATACTGAAAATTAGAATAAAGGATCAAAGGAAGTTGAACATCAATATATATCAAAACTGGTCTAGTGATCAAGAAGAACTGTCAGGGAAATGGTTAAGAATAATATCTCATCCTATGTTCATGATTAGAGAGGCTTTATATAGATGAGAATTTACCCCAGCCAATTCAAAAGTTTGTTACTAAATGAATAAGTTGGTTACTACTCTAATTAGAATGAACATAACTTTTAAGAAATAACAATTCAATTCAGGAATTAATTATTGTTAACACATTATAAATAATACTTATTTCATGTGATGTTTGCTTGTGTCTACTGTTTTTCTTAAATCTGCAATTGGGGTTATAGGAGGTATTCATTGTTGTTATCTGGCTTTTAAAGTAAAAGATGAACAAACAGATAAAGCATGCTAGCTGATGTTCTCCTGAACTAATAAGAGAGTGTGAACCAGTAGATTTCATCACCACACATATTTGCTCTTTCTACTTCTTGTGTCTTGAGTTGGTTATGTACCACTCTAATTAGAATTAGCATAACTTCTAAGAAAAGAGAATTCAATTCAGGATTAATTGTTGTTAACACATTATTAACTTATTTCATGTGATCTTTGCTTGTGTCTACTGTTTTTCTTAAATCTGCAATTGGTGTTATAGGAGGTATTCATTGTTGTTATCTGGCTTTTAAAGTAAAAGATGAACAAACAAATAAAGCCATGCCTAGCTGATGTTCTCCTGAACTAATAAGAGTGTAAACCAGTAGATTTTCACACCACACCTATGTGCTCTTTCTACTTCCTGTGTCTTAAGTTGGTTATGAACATAACTTTTAAGAAAAGACAATTCAATTCAGGAATTAATTATTGTTAACACATTATTAATAGTAATTATTTTATAGGATCTTTGCTTGTGTCTGCTGTTTTTCTTAAATCTGCAATTGGTGTTATAGGAGGTATTCATTGTTGTTATCTGGCTTTTAAAGTAAAAGATGAACAAACACATAAAGCCATGCCTAGCTGATATTCTCCTCAACTAATAAGGAGTGTCAACCACAAGATTTGTAAACCAAGCCTATGTACTCTTTCTACTTCCTGTGTCTTGAGTGTTGGATTCATATCCTGCCATTATGATCCAAATTTGCCTTAAAATTGCAGAAAAGAACAAGACAAAGTTGCAATCTTTTTGAGATTTTGACACCTTCTGCCATCCTCCTCCATTTTTTTTTTTTTTTTTTTGAAATAGAAAATCACATTTTCAGTTACAGTTTCTAAAAGTAATTGTCTGTAGTAATTTAGCAAAATGAAACTAAGATTGATTAATTTTAAATGACTCCTTGCTTTTGCTCTTTCGGATTTGTTGTGGTTCTAGTATGGTTTTAATTTGGCAATTCATGAAGCTTCAAGCATTTCTAGCTTCTGTTTTTGTCCTTTGGTTTCCTTCTAGGACTCCTTAAGTGCAGAAGGGAACTGCTTATAATTCCGATATCCTTCTCATTTATATACTTAGCAATTTGCATTTTCCCTATGAGAATTCTAAAACTTCTGTATGTCTTCAATTGCATTCACCAAGGTGGAATTGAAACATTAGAAATCCAAAGGGATGACAGAGAATTTATATGTTTGCTTATTGCTCTTAGAGAAGAGTTACACATAGAAACCACAACAACAGGAAAGGAACCTCCAAAGAGGAAAAATATAAAGAGAATTGGTTAACTCTTAAAGTAAATAAAGTACATAGAAACTCTACATTATTCAATTCCTTAGCTGTCCCTTGAGTCTTGCTGAGCAGACTGTTGACATCATATGGAGCCAACTCTTCATGTCTGTTAAGAATGTGAAGGAGGCATTCCTCCAAGAATGGTTGACAATTAAACAGTCCAAGATTCCCCCAAAATGCGATAAAGAAACCCAACAGCATCGACATATAAAGCCCCAGAGATGGAAACTCATCATTGTTATCATGTTTTTGAAGATTGGTGTTGCTGCCACGATCGATAGGGGGGCTAGGAGGAGCATATCCGGGACATTCTTGAAGAGGAGGACCGCGGAGTTGAGCATCGCCACTGTAGGATGATGTATCAAAACTTGGCAATTGAGTGCTGGACGGAGTTCTCCCCGATAAGTAGTTGTTTGACAAGTCCAACACAGTAAGAAAGTCAAATTAGCAAGGCCCTTAAGGTTCATACTAGAAAGCTGGTTTCTTGACAAGTCAAGAGATTACAACATCTTCATTTGACTTATTCCTTCAATGATAGTTCCATTCAGACCATTTCTTGAAAGATTCAAAGATTTCAATCCTCTCATCTCAGCTATTTCTTCAGGAATACCTCTTCATATACAATAAAGGATTATTGTACCAGACTCTTGGGTTTTCCATTGAATCAATAGATCGCCAATGTACGAATAATGACGGAGAATTTTGCCATAGAAAACTTGGACTATAAATTCCATTGGCTCACCAGAACTATCATCTTGATACAATAAGGTAAAATTGTTGAAGCATTGTGGAATATTCCCAGATAATCCATTTGCTGAAAGGTCCAGTATCTGAAGAAATTGAAGCTGACAGATAATCGATGGTATGCTGCCATAGAATTTGTTGAACCGTAGGCTCAGAATGTGCAAATTGAACATTTCCACTATAGGATGATGTATCAACACTTTGGAATGGCCGATCATGAATTCTATGACGTTTTTAAGACCTCACTAATCAGCCAACCACTTTTTAGTTCATAATGAATGAACCCCCGGATGAAGAAAAAATCTCCCCTCCCTTTTACTAAACCATGGGGAGCACCAAGTAGTTTACCGGACAAATTGAGTTGTCGTGACGATACGAGGGAGGATTTCATTCAGCTCGAACGAAGTGAGAGGGCGACTGAAAAGGAGGCTCGACCTACAGGGAGAGGGACCTTTCTTTCTGAGTTATTGGCTACCGGTCTTACTTCTCTTGGTAGCAGTTGAGTGCTTGACAGAATTCTCCCCGATAGATTGATGGTTGTTCGATAAGTCCAACACACTTAGAAAAGTCAGATTAGCAAGGCCCTGAGGGATCAGACCTGAAAGCTGGTTTCTTGACAAGTCAAGAGACTGCAACATCTTCATTTGACCTATTCCTTCAATGACACAAATGGCCATCTCATTATGGCTTTCTCAATAGTTCTTGGTGAAGGGACTAGTAACTGTGCTGAGGCAGCTTCTTTACTGTTTGGGATGAAGGGATGTCTAGTCTAGAGAATGGCTATAATCACATTATGGCTGAGAGTGGCTCTAAGTTGATTGTTTACTGCATTACTATCCGTATCAAGATTTCCCCGATATCCAAGGAGGTTTAGATCACTGCTCCAGCTTAATGATCTCAACATCAAGCACTGTTATTACATAGAAGTTAATCAAGTGGCTGACAAATTGGCATCACCGAGTTACAGCTCTCCGGATTCAAGATTCTACAACTATGCAGAATTACCAGCTTTGAGAGTAACCACCGTCTATGATCCTCCTTAGGATGTTTACCATAAGCTACTTTTTGTATACGCTAGTATTTCATTGTGCAGGATTCGGACAATGTTAAATATCCTTAAACCTTTAGCATTTACTTCATCTTAAACCATGTGTAGGGGTGATTATGCTAGCTTTCAATCTAGACTAGGAAGAATTTGTAGCATTAAACCCCCTCAATCACTTGTAACAACTTTTTGAGATGAATATAATGTTCGGTTAACCTTAAAAACAAAAAAAGGGTAAACAAGTAAAGTAGTAGAGTATATAAAAAAGGAACGTGGAAGAACTATATATGTGGGGTATGACCCGATAAATTCAAGGAAAGGGTGCTATCCAATCTTTTTTTTGGGAAAATCTATAAATACTGGGAAAGAATATGTACAAGGATTAGTCCAGTTTTTCCTTAGTTACCCAGTTTACTCCAGTTTTTCTTTAAACACCTCTTATACACTTTTATACAATATGGACACATTATTTACCGTAAGTGTATATCGTTGTATAATGTCGTATAAAGTTGTATACCGTGTGTATAAGCACTGTTACGGAAAAAAAAAAAAAAAGTTGGTTATGCGAATGTAAACTAAAAATATGTGTATGTACGTGTAATATATTATGTTGGGTTGTATATTTTTGTAAATATCCCTTTTCTTTTATAAGTCTCTTTAGTCATTTGGTACGCAAGATAAGGTATGATATCTCATAAGTTTGAGAATAATTTTATATACCTTTTGTTAAAAGGTATAAAATAAAATGAAGCTCAAAGTTAACATCCCACTTATCCCGTCAAACTTTGAATTATTTTATCCCACCTCTGGGATGGGATAAATTAGTCCTACCAGGAATAATTTAGTTTGGTACTAAACGAAACGACCGCTGACTCCATTGAAATATTTTTGTAACATCATCCCACATTTTAGCAATATACATGGTTACTCTGAGAATAAAATAAGCACTTACGCCTTGCTTGTTTCTACCATCTCCGGTCAACTTCACCACCAGGTAATTCACTCTTCTCTCTTCTCGACACTCCATAAATAGGGCCTACCATGTGTTCGATTAATTGCTACAGTGATTTAGGCCTGTTTGTTGAGTAACCAAAATTGAGGCAAAAATTTCACGTGTAAATCTGAATTATTCCATGGAATTGCTTGGTCGCTTGTTATTGTATTGGGATGAACTATAATTCCCACTTATTTGGGAGGGTGAAACATTGTCTTAGCTGTTAGCACTCAAAGAATAGTGCCCACCATGTGTTTGAGAAAATGGCACAATGACATTTAGGCTTATTTTGTGAAGTCTAAGTAATCAAAGGTTGTTGGTTGTCGTGTGGGGTGATTTTGCCATAAATGTGTCTAGTAGTAGGTCACACATCGTATTGGGGCAGGGTGGATGAAATGGAGGCTCGCTTCCGGAGTGCTATGTGATAAGAAGGTGCCGCATGACTTAAGGGCAACTTAAGGGCAAGTTACAAAGTGGTGGTTAGACCGACTATGTTGTATGGGGCGAGTGTTGGCTAATTAAGATCTCTCACGTTCGAAAAGATGAAAGTTTCCTAGATGAGAATGTTGAGATGGATGTGTGGGCACACCGGGGTGACAAGGATTAGGAATGAGGCTATCGAGGACAAGGTGGGGGTGGCCTCGGTGGAAGACAAGATGCGGGAAGCGAGGCCCAGAGATGGTTTGGACATGTGAAGAGGAGAGGCACGAGATGCCCCGGTGCGGAGGTGTGAGAGGTTGGCCATGGATGGTTTCGAAGAGGGTAGGGTAGGTCGAAGAAGTATTGGGGAGAGGTGATTAGACGGGACATGGCGCGATTCTGACTTACGAGAACATGACCTTAGATAGGAGGGTATGGAGGACTCAGATTAGGGTAGAAGGCTAGTAGATAGTATCGTTTACCCTTTCATATTAGTAGTCACATTATTGCGATATAAGTTCTTATGCTTTGATTTCTGCTACTATCTGTTATTCTGTACTTTGATTATCTTATTTGATCTGTGATAGCCACTGCCCCTTTCCAAAGCGCTTCACGTCATGGCTTAGTCGCTTTCGTTATTTTCATTTCCATATCGCTTTGAATTTTCTTGGCCTTATCGACCTTTTTATGCTTTCTATTGGTAGTAGGGTCTTTCGGAAAGCAGTAGTCCTACCTTGGTGGGAGTCGGTCTGCGTGACACTCTCTGCCCTCCCCTGGACCCACGGTGTGATTTCACTTGAAGTTGTTGTTGTTGTTGTGTCTAGTAGTAGGTCGAGGTATGTGTTAGCTTCGCGCTGTGTCATGAACTTCGCTGCCCTGCGTTGATTTGAAAATTCTTGTTGGCAAATCATACAATGGATCATCTTTTTGGTGCATTATGCTATATGGTTGCAACTGATTGTGTTCAATAATAGACCTCTATTTTAATGACATAACTGGAAATTAGACTAACTTCTGGCTTAAAATTTTCTCTGCTTGGAAGTGCTAAGCACTCCCATCATGTAGGCGTAAAATGGGCTATTAATACAATTTAAAATGGATTCATGGGTGTCATAGGACCCCCGCAAAGTTTAAGTGTCTCATTGAAAATCAGAGACTTGTTGAGGGAGTCTTTATGTATTCTCCTTAAAATGAAATTTGCATAAGATAATATGAGGCTTGGTTAGATAGATTAGAAAATAGTCCTTGCATAACTTATGCAATTGATTGGTTGTCGCATGAGAAAAAGTAGTTCTTGCACAATTTTATGCAGCGTGTAATTGACAGTATCAAATAATGGTCACATTATATTATTATGAAGGATATAATATGGAATAAGAATACGTGTGTCAATAAGAATTCCTTCATTATAAATGATTTACTGCATTATAATCTCTGCATAACTATCGCCGACGCCTAAATGCACCAACCGCATGCAAGTGCAACAAAAGTCTACTTGAGTGATAGTAGTTACTGCATACCAAACAGCAGGCTTTCGTACTTGCAACAGATTCCATTTTCCGGAGTAGGCTTGTTGTTTCCTTCTTTGCATAAAGCTTTCATCTCCGAAGCACGCCTCTTTCTCTGGTTGGTTCTTTTTGCCCCGTGATTTGCTTGCTGCAAGGCCATAATTATTGAATCATTTGCTTTGCAGAATGACTGAATTTTGATACTAATTGGCATCGTGATCTATTTTATTTTTCTGGTGATCTAGTTTCACGATTTCAAGTTTTTAACCCACCATCATCGTCTGTTTTCAGGTATTTGAGCATTTATTGTGAGTTGAAACTATTTTTTGTTTATGTGGTTCAAGGACACGCAGATTAAAATGACTAAACAGTGTCTCAATCTTAAATTGCTAGATTAAAATAATAGAATATGATGAATTGAAATAATAAACAGAATAATTGAGCAAGGCAGAATAAGGGATTCTTATTGCTATGTCTCTGGGTCAGTTGTCTGGTAACAACACCAAACTTTGTGAACTCAAGAGCAAGAAACATATAAACAACAACCAATTACTTGAATCGCCCGACAATTTTAAGGACAATTTTACACTAAAAACAACAAATTGGAGAAAGAAAAGTGATATAATCCAAATTCATAATCAAGAAAATGATAGAGAGAGAAGACTGGATCCTTTCAGCTTTGCTCGGAGATCAGGTCTTCTGACGAGAGAGGTCGCATGAGATGAGCTTTTCCGCAAGGTCCATCGATGATTCCTTGGGGGGTTCTCTTTTTGGCTATTCTCTGTTGTTACATATTTGTAGGAGTTTTATGGAAAGGTGTTACGTTTAAGTTTCGAATATGGATGGGGTAGGTTTTGAGTATACAGTGTGTCGGAGAAGAAGGTGGGAAGGAGAAGGAATACCAATCACCATTTAAATCATTCTTTTTCGTTTTCTTTTTTTCTTTTTTCTTTTTCTTTTTTTTTTTTTTTTTTTTTTTAATTTACATGTAACATTTCATAGTAGGACACCATCTGTTTGTGAAAATGCCTATAATGGCTGGAGATGTTGTTTCCCTAATGTATTTTGTAAACCCTTTGTCTGTTTTATTTGACTGCAGATGGCAAGAGACTATAAGGAAGAGACATTTGAATTTATGAAGCTTGCTTTAGAACAGGTATATGGACCTCTTATATTGTTGATAAGTAAATTGAGTCATGTTTGTTAAAGATGTAAGTATATTCCTATCACTAGTAAACAAAAAGGAAAGGAAATTTATTTTGGGCAAAATAAAAGAAAGTTTAACCAATGATTTGAAGGAGCAAAGTAATAGATGAAACACAGAGAATGGAAAAGCCCAAGTAAAAGCTCCTTCTTTACCACTAAACTTCAGTAAAAGAAGTTGATAAACTTTTCTTGGGCAAAATTTCATCAAGCAGGTAACCGTCAATATGAGATATGAAAACTATATAAAACCCAAATGGGAAAACAATGAGGGGCTTAACTGACTCGGGCTTGCCAATGATTTTGGCAACAGCTTTAGTAGCATCTTTCAGAATATCAGAAGCTACTACTTGTACTAGTGATAGGAATTTTATATGTCTTCCTGATCTTTTAGGATCTTGTTATTAGGTTACTCTTTGGTTATTTTAGCTTCAAATCTTAGTTCAGTAGAGTTTAGAGCTAATATTTGTATTTTCTCCTCATAACTGTCACAGATATGTTTCCAATCTTAGGATCTATGCCTTTCATTCTGTATCACGTTGTTGCGCTGTAATGACTTTTGACGTGTCTTGAGTAGGATTAACTTTTGCTGCTATAAATTAAAGGTTCTCCTCTTCTCGGCAAGAGATAAATAAATTTTGAGGTTAAAGCAAGCAATTTGATTATGCTTTTTCCCATTTGGATCGATAATGAGGTATAAAATTGAAGGATTCACATTCTTTATATACCTGGATTTTGTACAATGTTGCATTATTCATATATCTCTTTGGTGGTTTAAGTTGGGATAAAGAAAGTTTGGTTGCATAAATATTACTCAAATTATGAGGTCAGATTTATATAATTATTTAGGGAGCTGATAAAGTTCATTTATAGTTGTTTCTACTACTGTATTCCAGTTTGTTTCACTAATACAATCTTAAGCAAGTCTCCTTCACAAACAATGGTATAAGCTGAGATAAAAGGCTTTCACTTGGGGTCATGATGAAACAATAGCTGTATAATAATCAGGTAGGACTTTGTAGCCCAAAACTCTTGACTCGATACCACATATCTGTGCAATCTGTATGGTGTGCTCTTTCTTCTTCCATATATAGAACCTAGTTACAAGTTTCCTTTTGCTTTCTTTGCCATTCTACCCACATTCCTAATACTTCTTTCCTCAACCAGGCAAAAGATGCATTGGACAATCTTGAAGTTCCAGTTGGGTGAGATTCTTGTTAAAGATATTTGTGTACTTTGGAAATGAATTCTGTCTAATCTAGTTTTGCTCTCAAGGAACTCCATCTACAGAACCTTCTCCTTACGCACAGGTGCCTTGGTGGTTTCATCCTCAATTAGGCCCATGTTGACATCAGCATTTGTGCCTCCTTGAGTGTTACTTTGTTGATCATTGTGAATGCATATTAAAATTTCCCATTCTTATAGTAGAGGAATATTTTTGCTAATGTCAAGCCCCCTCCCATTAAAACCTCCCTCGAATATGCCCGCATGAGGAGGGGTTGGGTTAAGATGGTGAAAGTTTTCTAGATGACTAATCATATCCGAAAGCGTAACATGATTTGGCTGCAATAAAATTTTTCCCTTAAATCATGTATCTCGTGATGCAGTTTCCGATGTCCTTGTCTGCTGAAGTTTCTTCAGTTGTGCTTTGGTCGGTTCGCATATTTGATTATGTTTTTCCTCATTCCAGTTGCGTAATTGTTGAGGATGGGGAAGTCATTTCCTCGGGAAGAAATCGAACGAATGAAACCAGAAATGTAAGTTTAAACTCTATTTTTCTTAATAAGGTTATTAGGTTTCTACCATTTCGTTGGATTATCAGTGCTAGCCTGATGTCAATATGTATGCTATATATAATCTATCAATATGTATGCTATATATAATCTTGTATGCATTTGTATAAATCATATATGCCTATGCTGTCCACTTGCATGTTGTAATGAATGTATCAAAGTAAAAGATGTGCTGTAATAAAGAGGTTGTATTTGCAGTAGTGATATCTCACCCTCCCTGGTACTTTCCAACTGTACAAATATTATTATATAGCCTCTAAAGCATTTCAATGTTTTTCCTAAAACTCAGTCATGTTACTTGCACCAGAAGAAGGCTGGACGAAAGCATGACTTTTGCAAAAAGTGTTTTCTAAAAAATGGAAAATAGAGGGATATCCTAGTAGAAAGAACCGTTTACCTCCAACCTTGAGGTTGATTCGAGTCACCAAGGGGAAAAAAAAAAAAAAAAAAAACCACAATGTTGGCCTAGGGGTGGGGGTGCATGGGGCAGTGCTATCAAGGGCGCGCTTAAAGCAGACTTAAGCCCTAAAGCGAGGCGCATAACATGTTGAGCACTCGCCTCCCTTAGCGGGCGCTTCGGTGACGTCATCAAGGCTCTAAGGCATACTTTCCTTGCCAATGAGCATAATCCTGAACAAGCGACACTAAAGAATTGATATTTCACTTTATCGTAATTTTTTCTCAATTTGTTTGTCCATATATTTTTTATTAATGCTTATCATTATTAGTATTGGACTACACATATATATATTTGTATTTTTTTTCTCCATTTGTGCCTTTCTTCATCAAAGGCCACACTTTATTTGCGCTTAAAGCCCCAACATCATTAGAGCTCTTTTGCGCTTTTCACCTTTGATAACACCGGCGGGGGGTATATCCAAAAGAAAACAAAGCTGTCTTCTAGAAATGCACTTGGCTATATTATTTTTTGTGTGTGTATCAAAAGCTAACCCTTGAAAAAGATTGTTCTTCATAACTATCTTCATATTGTTTGCCTCATAACATGCCGTAGGTGATTATTCAACTTTAGATTTTCGTAACATTGATCAATGCAAGGATTTTTTACTATCTCCCTCCAAGAAGAATATATATAACCATTATATGTTTTTGAAATTGATTTCTTATATTAGGTTATTGCAGTTGATTCTTGCCTGATTGTTTGCTTCTTATTGCTAAATCTGTTGGCTCTTACTAATTAATTAAGGCTTTGTGTTAAGGTGCACTTATTCTCTAATCATGTAAACCTGACTGAGCATTCCTGTGAATCCAGGCTACAAGACATGCAGAGATGGAAGCAATTGATTTTCTAGTTGAACAGTGGCAGAAAAATGGACTTTCACCTCTTGAAGTTTCTGAAAGATTCTCAAAGTGCACTCTGTACGTTACCTGTGAGCCATGTATAATGTGTGCAGCAGCCCTGTCATATCTTGGTATGTTGAAGCATTTCATTATCTGTTGGCCTTGCTTCATATAACGTTAGCACCTTTCTCTAGCATAACATGTTTCTTCTGCTAGGAATAAAGGAGGCATATTATGGATGTGGAAATGATAAATTTGGAGGTTGTGGATCTATACTATCACTGCATACCAGCTGCTCTGAGCTTCCTGCTAGGTTTGATCTCATGCTGATACTAATATACTGAATTTTATTCTCGATAATTCAGCTTTTCAAGAAAAAGCATCCAGCGACAAATGGAAAATTAATGGAAAGTTACAAAACATAACTGGTAGCTTTTTGTTAGATCAATTGTTTATGCCCCTGTTAGATACACTAAAAAATCTGTGATCTATAAATCCTGATCCTCTGGAGATCTAGTGGAACTAAAGCTCAGAAGCAGAAATCACGAGTTAATTCTGCCTATGAGCTGTGTGCTCATGCAAAACCTATGGAGATGGTTGGCCTAAGTTTAGAGAGATAAAGTTATGAGATTTCTTGAAAGTGGAAAATTTTGGCCAGTTCTTGAACTTTGTGTTAAACAAATGGTTATTCTCTAATGAAACAATAATTATATCCAAAGTTGTCTATGGAGACCTTTAACAGTGAAAAACAAGAAATTGAGAAAGAGTCTTGAGTTTTCTTGGTAAGAAAAGAAAGGGTCTGGGTTCCTTTAAATGAAAATTCTGAATGCATGACTTATGGATTAGTACACTGCTCCGGCCTGATATCGTCCTAATCATTTGCTGTTCTCTTCTTCATCCATCAGCAATTCTTACCTGCCGAATTATGTGAAATGCATCCATCTAAAGATGTATGTTTGCTCATCATTATATAATGTAAATGACATAGCCAGCCATTTTGGAAAACAAGGGAGCAGCTCCTTCTGGGAGACCTGCTGCATGATCATGTATTTAGGTGTAAATAAAGGGTTTAGTGCTTTCTTCAGGGAGAGCCACCCCTCTCCCTTTCCCAGCAGGGTAAAGAGGTGGTTGGTGTGCTGCATTTTTCAGTGTTTTTTAATTTTCCTGTTCATTTACCATTGCCACCCTCCTGGTCTTTGGTATTTATTTTACTTGCAATTTTTAACAGTGAATTTGCCTCATCAAGAAGGGGTTTCAAATGCACTGGTGGAATAATGGCTTCTGAAGCAGTCTCTCTTCTTCGGAGCTTCTATGAGCAAGGAAATCCAAATGGTATACCTCTGTTCCCATAACATTGTAATGCTAGTAATCCTTTGACATACTTTATACAGAAAGTGGACGATGACGGACAGACTAGGATTTTCAGCTTGGAACTTAATATCTGCTTTCTTCAGTCATTGTCATCAAATTTGATGGTTTGGCAACTGAATCAATAGATTTAGAAATCCTGATAGAAATTACCCTGGAATGAAATCAGGGCTGATTCATGTGGTAGTTTTTTATATTAGATACTTGCTTCGTATCTAATTAATTCAGAAAAACTCTCACATATTACAGTTCTAAGACTGAGGTTTTTGTCCCAATCTTGCAATATAGAAGAGTGGTTTAATTGCTGTCACCTGGCATATAAACATAGTATTGTGTCTGTAGAAACGATGCCCCTTCAGTACCACAATTGACATGACTTTCAGGGGTCCTAACAATTTATAAATGATGTTTTGCACCATTTTCTGAAAGATGAGCGTAACTGGTGGACTGCAATTAATCTTTTTCAGCTTATAAAGGTTTCATTTCATTCAAGCTTTGAAACGGTTAATGTTTTCTTTTCCCTTTTTAAATTTTTTTTTTTTTTTTTGGGGGTGGGGGGGGGGGGGTGTTTGGAAGAGCAGAGAAGGTGCTCAATTCACACATCACCACATAAGTATGTCTAAGTTTGATGACAGAACATACTTTGATTCCGTATTCTTTTTCATTTGTTATCAACTACAGAGTAGTAATTAGGCTCTTCATTGGTTCGGAATATATGTCTTATACGGGGAATATGCATTCAAAACACATGCTAAGACTCTGAGGCCGTTCTCATCAAGTTCAGAAATGAATATTCATTCATCTTTTTATGTGTTGCATGTTTCTTTCTAATGTTGTTGCTGTTGTGGCACTTGTTAATTTTATGAGCATTAGTGCTAGCATAACTCAAATAATTTTCCTTCTTTAGTTAAAAAAAAAAAAAAAAACAAACAAACAAACAAACAACATTTTGCTATCAGTAGGGACTAGGGTTATTGGTAAGGACGGAAGAGAGGTAAATAGGTGAGATGAGTTTTAATCTGTTCTTGATGTGTTGCACATATTTGTACCAATCTCTTTTTGCATGCTTGCAGTTGATCTGTCTGTTCAATGCATTTTCACAGTTCAAGCACCTAAATTGCTTTTGTCTCTTCGAAAAGTTAAAAGTACTTCTTGTTTTTGTGATTTCAGCACCAAAGCCTCACAGACCTCTGAAGCAGCAAGTATAGAAGTACAAGTGTCAGTATTCCTTCAACTTCTGGCATGTGAGGTACAATTTGTAGGTTATTATCCAATTTGGTAGGGTTTTAGAAAGCTAAATTTTTTATTCCTTGGAAGTGTATTTCTTTGAATTGCTGTTATCTTAATTAAGAAGAATGGAGCCGTTTAGGATTCTTCCATTTCTGTAGACACTTCAAGGTAAGTTAACTGAATTAGGGTCTGTTCCAGGAAATATCAGGTAGTGACATCATTGCCCTTTCCTCCTTCCAGTTCCAGGTTTATTGATTATATATAAGTTGCATTGAATTAATTGTAGTAGTGATATAGAATCTGATGTGTTCTAAAAGAAAAAAAAATTACTACTAACAATTAAGCACAAGAACAGATAAACAAACGAAAAACATAAATAAATATATAAAATGGCAGAATGTTATCTGACAAGTATCTTTGTTTTTTCCTTGCAACTACATAGCACTTTCTGGGTGCTAATCTGTTAATAAACGTTCACATTAGTCATCAAAAGAAGATCTTTAAAACCTTTAGAATTTTATGCAAAATGTTGATGGAGTACCATTGTGGAAAACGTCAACTGGTATGTAAAAAGTGTTCTACTTACTCACAGCAAAAAGTGAGACATATTTTAAGAATGATCTTCCCTCAATGTGATTTCTTGTACTACGAATCCTGTTTTCTTTTGAGCTGATAGCAAGGTTTTCTTTTTGGTCTGAGAAAATCCAAGCTTTAGCTACTTTGGAGTTGAGGCTTAGTTGATTGGTTGTTTGTTGACCTTTACTATGCTGGTCGATAGGTGCTCGTGTTCCACAAGAATTTTACTATTTTATTCGTAATTAATTCTTTTATAATTTCTGAATTACCTTCCCCAAAACAAAAACAAAATTTCTAACTGCTTCGCTATATTTCTGTCATTCGTCCTTCTCATAGTTAAGATACTTCTTGATTTATATTTTTATAAGTAAACATTAAGGTCATTATAACTTGGAATGTGCTTATAAGCACTTTTTAACAGAACACATTAATTGTTTATTATTAGTTTAGGCAATTTTATCTAAACACGTGCTTGTTTATTAGTTAAATCAATTTCAACATTTGATGTTTATCGGCTGCTTTAATCAGCTAAGTGTGATGACCCGCCACATCATCATGCCACCTAGGCGCCACGTGGAAGTATTTTTGCCATGTAGGAAGCCTATGTGGATGCTTACATGGAAAGGAGGCTAGTTTATGTGAGAAGGTTGTAGAGAAATATGGAGATTTCTCATAGAAGACCTTAGAACCTTATGAAATTGCATGGAAGAACCTTATAATAAAAAGCTTCCTTCTAACAAATTTCTCGTCTTTCTCAATTACTATTCCCTTAACGATTTTGAGTGTAGTAATCTTGGCTGACTTGGCATAGCAAGATCGTGAGCAAGTTGTGCAAGAACGAGGGTGAGTTTCCAAGTGCCGCATGTGCGCTTAGTTGAAGACTAAGCACGTGACAACGTGGTATCAGAGCGAAGGTTACGACTAAGGGAATGACAAACGACGGAGAAATCAACGGCCGTTAAAACCCAAGCCAACGTCATCCAGATGCTGGCGCAAGAAAGGCCATAACAAAAACGGGATTGCGCGTCACCGAGCCAGAGGTGCCACCGGAGGGTTGTATCGAATGAAGGGCTTACATCCCAAAACCATCTACCACTAAGGCGAATGAGGATGATGTGGAGGTCCTGTCCGAGGACGCCTCGCTCGGTAAAGAGTGGGTTATGAAGGTTAATGTGGGGATGGACGCCATCGATATATTTGACGATGTTTGGGCAAGGTGGAGGCACTCTTAGCGTTTTTTTGGCATACTCTTGAAGAAATTGAAAGCATCCGAAATGACTTGGAGGGCGTATGCGAAGGGGGATTGTGGTAAAGCAAACTATCACTGCCTTAGAATGCAGACTCATGGAAGCGTTGAGTACTATCGATGCCATGAAGGCAAAGATAGTGGCACTCGAAAAAGCGCATCGATGTTGGAGTGGCGAGGCGACCAACAATGTTGTTATGATGAGGAGGCTAAGATCGAGGCTCCCAAGTCACCAGTGTTCAAAGGGGTTCGTGATGCATAAGAGGTGGAGAACTTTATTTGGCACTTGGAGAACTATTTTAGGCATGGAAAAGTGAGGGATGATGAGGCAAAGATCAACACCGTTGTGTTGTACCTAACAGAGACTGTCATGCTATGGTGGAGAAGAAAGGTCGCCGTCTTTCGACGGAGGTCACACAATCAACACGTGGGATCGGTTGAGAATGAGTTCAACGACCGAGTTTTCAAGTAATATCTTGTACGAGCAAGGCGCGGGCTTAGGGATTGAAGCAAACGGGGAGCATACGAGACTATGTCAAGGAGTTCGCCACTCCTTACGCTTCAAATTCCTAACCTCGCCAATGATGACTTATTGTTTCACTTTATAGACGGGTTACAGAATTGGGCTAAGCAAGAGTTGCAACGCCAACAAGTCAGTAATATAGACCAAGCCATAGTCGAGGCCGAGTCTTTGATAGATTTCAAGCATGACAAACGCGACAAAGGCAAAGGTCATGAGTCAAGGGTGAGCAATGCCCCGATGTGGGGAGAGCCGTGGTAAAAACAGGAGGTCTCAACAATGCTACTCCGACTCAAATGCCAACAAGTTCGATAGCAAAAAGTCAAATGGTCGTCGGGGGCTATCGAGAAGAAGGCGCGGATCGAGAAAAAGGGATGCTACATATGTGGAGGACACGAAGCCGAGAATTGCCTCGACTTGAAGAGCATCAATGCAATGGTTCGTAAACGAAAGGAGCAGACGCAAGGAGAGAGTTCAGGCACCACACAGTTTGATAAGCATATGTGGCGCTGTCAAGGAGCAACCCATCCAACCCGACGAGAATAAAAATCAATACGTGGATCTCACTATAAACAACAAGCTTGCTCGAGTTGGTGGTACGCCGGAGCGACTCACAATTTTGTGACCGAGGCTGCACAAGGATCAGAGTTGAAGCTCGCTCCGATTAACGCCTTCGTTAAGACCGTGAATACTAAGCCAAAAAATACTTATGGTGTAGCGAATGGAGTTGGTGTCAAATTGGGCGATTGGAAAGGTACGACAAACTTTACCGCCACTACTATGGATATCTTTGACATTGTTTTAGGGCAAGAATTCTTTAGACATTGTCACGCGATGATCGATCCCTACCTCGAACGTTCATGGAGCGAGAAAGCGCTTGCATGGTGCCAACAGTGACTATGTCGCATGGACAGGGCCATGCACAAATTTCAGCTATGCAGCTTGTCAAAGGGCTCAAGAAAGAGGAGCCAACATTCGTAGCAAGTTTGGAGGAAGATAATGGTAGCCAAGAGACACTGCCACATTGGATAGATAAATTGCTCGAAGAGAACAAAGATATTATGCGTGACGAGCTACCTAAGCACTTTCCTCCTAAGCATGAGACAGGTCACAAGATTAAGTTGGAGTACAAATCGGGGAATGGTAATGTCGTGGCCGATGTTTTAAGTCGGAAGGCCGACCTTGCTGCCATCACTTCAGCAAGTTGTGACATCCAAGAGGGTATGAAAGATGACATGCAACATGATCCAGCAGCCAAACAACTCATGGAGTTAGCAACCCATGGAAAGATGAGACGCACAAGGGAAGATGGTATATTGCTCACCACAGGTCGGAGGGTCTTGTGTGCAACAAAACAAGGTTGAGCAGAGGCAATCATCGGAAGAGGCCACGGGAAGGGTACGAAGATTTGTGGCAATTTAAAAGACAAGATTCCGAGAGTTTATCAAGATTGCCGCCGCTAGCTGCCGCAACATCGGGCGGGGGAGAGTGTGATGACCCGCCAAATCATCATGCCATTTAGGCGCCACGTGAAGTATTTTTGCTACGTAGGTAGCCTATGTGGATGCCATAATGAAATAAGCTAGCTTATGCGAGAAGGTTCTAAAGAAATACGGGAGATTTCTACGAAGACCTAACCTTACATGGATGTCACGACCCAACCCCGTAGGCCGCGACTAGTGCCCGATCTGGGCACCCAAACACAACTATCAAACAGAAATGCACACGGATGGCTTATATATACACAAATATCGGGGGTTTTTTTCCGGTTATGTCAAACACATGGGTTTTATAACGAGGGGAAAAAAAATTTTTGTTTAAAATTTTTAATAAATTTTCCAAAAAAAAATTTCGGCGGGAATTTCCTTTTTTCTTAAATTCCCAAAAAAACCCCGCGCCGAAAAAAATACCAACAAAGGCCCACGGGGCCAACAAAACAACATATATACATATGTGGGCCGACAAAGGGGCCCCCGGCGGGGGAATCGCCCCGACACAACATATACCAACACAAGTTTAACGGGGGCCAAACCCCCAAACATGTCCACGGACCTCTAAACGGAACCCAAAACGAAAAATTTTTGACGGGACGGGGCCCCCCGGGCCCCCGAACAAAAATGCAATGCAACGAACGAAATATACCAAAAGTAGGCCCCGGGGAAAAAAGGGGAAACCTCGATAACGGAAAAAGGGGGTCCTAAACCGGTGGGTCACCAAAGGGCT
>NC_081353.1:24735973-24924030 GCF_029784015.1 Lycium ferocissimum | reverse complement strand
CCAAAAAAAAAGGGGGGGCCAACAAAACAAAATTATATACATATGTGGGCCGGGGGCCCCCGCCCGGCGAAGGCCCCCCGGGCCACGCTATCCCACAAGGCGGTGGCCGACCCCGCGTGTCCACGGACCTCAAACGGACGGACGGTCCCAAGACGGGGGGGGCCCGTTACCCCGAACGACCCGAACGAATATTACCAAAAAGTAGGCTCGGAAAAAGGGGAGCACTAAAAGGGGAAGGGGGTGTCTACGGAGGGGTCCCCGGGGGTGCGTCCCGGGGGGCCCCGGGCGGGGCCCCCGGAAGAAAGGGGGGGGGTCGAAATATGTCGGTATGCAAAGAAAAATGTAGTTACAAATCGAGTTAAAAAAAACGGAAAGTAAATGCTTTCCAAAATATCAAAATGTTTTTAAAAAATAAATCTCAGGGCCGGAAATAGGGTCGCACTGGGGGCCCATAACACGGCATAACACCGAAAGTTTAAATCTCAATTGTCACTTCCAGGCTTTCCCTCAACTCCCCAATAAAAGTGGAACCCCCCCTCGGCAGGCTCGGTGAACCAAAAACACGCGCAACAGGGGTATATATAACCCACAAAAAAAAGGGCCCCGGGACGGGCGAAGATATAACGAACGCACGAGGGGAGTGTGAGGAATCATTCAAAATCATTGTCTAACCCAAAAGATAAGTAAAATATATTTTTGAAATCGGAATAAAATTAAACATTCTCTTTCAAAAGTTGTAAAAATTACAAAGGCGTCGCGGGACCCCCCGGGGTGTAGCCCCCGGCGGGCCCCCGCCGCATACTCATTCTATTTAAATTCAAAATTCAAAGCAATCGGCTTTTTGGGAAAATTATGAGCGTTTAAATTTTGGAATTAAAGAAAAAACTTTAAAAAAAATCACTTTATTAATCTTTCAAAAAGAAATTCAGAACATAAGGATCAATGTTTTGTCATTCAACATAAGAATCCAAAGGGGAAAAAATCGATTCTAAACATCTGGTTAGAATAGAGTTTTGAGGGTCGTATCATGCCCTTTTTAAATAAGGCATGCCAAAAAAGGTGCTTTAAAATACCTAAACGCTCTCGATAAGCCCCAAACTCGGATGATCCAATCTACGATTGGTCCCAAGGTTGAAACAAGTCATGAAATGCCAAACAAGCTAAAAATTTTTTGGGCACTAAATTTAAAATTTTGCCCTTAATTCTAAAATTTTGCGTTTCCCCTGTAAATGGTTCACCGGGGGTTTCTCCCCCGAATCAATCCCAAAACAACAATAAAACCTAGCCTTCAAAAACCCAATGGAAAAAATAAAAACAATAATGGTTTTATTTTCCATCTTTCCTGACTTTCAAAAATTCAATTCGCCCTTGCAAAAAAAGCAAAGCGAAAAATACATTCACATACAAACCCAAAACGACCAACAATTTTAAAAAGGCATTCCAACGATTTTCCGCTTTAAAACCCAAAATTTTCCCCCAAAAAGTAGAATTGGGCCCAAAGGAAAACCTCATTTTTTTCCCTCTTTTAAATCATGATTTGCATCAACTACTTAAAACTACCTCTTTAATTAAAATTTTTCATTAAATATCAATAATTAAATCGCCCAAAAAACAATTACAACTCAATTTGAGTTAATAAATATTCTTTCCCAACATAAATTTCCCGGCAAGACTAAAACATTAAGCGATATTCATTCTTTCTTTTGTCATAAATGGGGCCCGTTTCGATCAACAACCCATTCATATGGATGATTCTCGATCGTTCTTACCCAATGATCTTAATAAACTAACTAGGCATTAATTAATTTTTTGACACAACCGATAAACCCCCGTTTTTTACTGAAAAACCCCCCTGACCCCTTTCCCCAACATTAAATTTTTTAGGTTTTCCCTCGTTTAACATACTCCCAACAAGCATCAACCTTTTTTATAACATACAAAACATAACCCGTCTTCCCCTTTTTCTTTTCCCAAATTTTTTCCCAAAATGTTGGGTTTCCCAAAGATGAAAAATAATTGGTTGATCGCTCAGCGACACCTGCTCACGCTATTAGGACCTCGATATAGTGGGTTTACACCAAGGAATTAATTTTAGAAGAACTAGAAATGGGACTTGAATTTTCTCTTGGTTGGCCGAGAACCCCCTTTTGTGGTGTTCTTCAATTCCTTTTTTTTTTTTCTAAGTGTTGGAGTGAAGTGAAATGAAGTGGTCATCTTTTAACAATGCAAGACTTAGTCAAGGGTGCCTTGGCCCACACCAATGTGTTGTTCCATTTAAAATTGGACACAATTTGTGTGGGCCAACCACCACACTCACACGGCCACACATGGGAATTGGATGATTTCCGACTTCCCGATTTATCGGCTTTTAATTAAAATTTTATAATTGTTTATGCAAATGGGAATTAAGCTGAACAACTTGTGTCTCAAAATAAAATCGAAGATCAAAAATCCCGACTTTGTATCCCGGAATAGTTTTGTCCTTAACTTATCATAATTAATCCGAATTGTTCCAATGTACAAAAATACGGGTTCTAACAATGGAATTGCATGGAAAGTCCTTAGAATAATCTAGTTGTGTAGAGATTTCTAGAATAGGGGCTTATTAGTAAATATGTAGGGACTTGTATAATAATTATTATTTACATTGTAGTCCCTAGATGAGTAGTATAAATAGGAGGGTCATTCATTTGTAAACCATCAAGCAAAAATCAATCAAGTCTTCTGTAATAAAAAGCTTCCTTCTAGCAAATTTCTCTTGTCTTTCTCAATTACTATTCCCTTAGCGATCTTGAGTGTAGTAATCTAGGCTGACTTGGCATAGCAAGATCGTGAGCAAGTTGTGCAAGAACGTGAGCGAGTTGTCAAGTGCCGCACGTGCGCTTAGTTGAAGACTAAGGACGTGACATAAGTCACGGGCTTTATAATCGTAGTAAAGTGAAATATAGAATTTAAGTCAGGCGAAACGCGTAGTACCAATGTATCCACTTCTTTGTGACAAAATGAGTGCATGCTTATTAAACGTAATATTCTTTTATGATTTCTTTTAACTATATACGCAAATCAAACTTGAGGCAAGAGGATGGTAATTCTAACTTTTTTAACAAATTTTTGTTATGACTTACCCCTTTTAAGTTTTAAGATGCCATATGCTATGTACATAACTTTTTGGTAATTTTCTCAGCTTGTGGTACTCGGAATGAACCACACTTAACAAATTGGTCTAAGACTCTAAATGGGTTGTGTATGGCTCTATAAAGAACAGTAAGTTTTAAGGCTAACATCTTATTGCAAACTATTGGAGATTTCTGTTAATTTTATCCGCTACACTAAAGCTGAGGACCATGATTTTTATTAAGTTACTATTTTTTGTGTTCTTTTAGTATTTCCACCTCTTAAATTGGGTATATAAGCAGCAGCAAGATTTTATAATGTCACGCTTGGGATTTGAACCTATGATCTAAATCAATCTTTGAACCCCTTCGACACTTAAATTTTACCTCATATCAAGAGGATGCAACGCGTACAAAGTACAAATTAAAAAAAAAAAATTACCTTATTGGCACATTATCATTCTTTAGCGATGAAGATGCAATTGAACCCCCTTTGTCCAAGCTAGCTCTTTCCTGTGTGGATGGATATGTTGTATCCCGACAACCGTCTTCCGGTCCTTACCCGCAACTTGAACTATATAAACAATAATTATCAAATAAATTAAGGTCGGCTATATGATTTTTCACTGCTTCATTTCAGCGCAACTCATATCATCATCATAACAAGAAAAATAAGTTATATATATATATATATATATGTTGTCTATGTAAATAACTTTTACACCATTAGGTCATCTCTACATGTTGTAATAGGTAGCATATCTTTTTTTAAAGTTTCAAATCTCACATTTTAATGAGACTTACCTGTAGATATTCAAGTAGTAGATATCACCTATATTGATTTTTTTTTTCTTCCTTTGTGTCCTGTATCAACTAGTAGAAATCACCTATCTAAATTCTTTTATTCCTTTCTGTCCTATCTTCTACAAAGTCTGGATTGATCTAAGGATTCATACGCCTTTCAAGACGACTTCCGTCATCCATGTGATTTTAGGTCTACTCCGTCACCGTTTAACACCTTCTCACTGTAGTTTTGCACCTATGGAGTGGGGCATCTGTAGGTCGACGTAGGACAATGACCAAAACCATCTCAAGGGATCTTCTCTCATCTTATCCTCGTATTTTACTTGCATCTTCTGGGGGGAATGTTGTCATTTTAAATCTTGTCTAATTTTGTATGACTACACATCCATCTTAGCATCCACACTTGTTTTGAAGACATGTTGAACTTTAGCGACCCAACATTCATTATCATATAACATAGCAGGTCTTATAACTATTGTTATATGGAACTTACCTTTCATTTTGGTAACCATCTTTCTACCACATAACACCCCCACCCCGGTATCACTTTTCCATTTCACAAAGCCAGCAACTTCTTAGGAGTCCGTTTTGGCTTGCCCCTCTCCTTAGAGTCAACTCATCCGGTTTTAAATTTATGAGTAACATCTTCATTTATCATTTTTCTTGAAACAACGAGCCTAAATATCTAAATTGTGTGCATTTTGGCACCGTAATCCCATCTAGTCTCACCTCAACTTCGCTCTTCTCATGCCGTTTAAACTTGCAGTACATATGTCCAATCCTACTCGTCCTAAACCCCTCACTCTTTAAGATGCTTAACAGACAGAATCTCAATTTAGCTCCCGGAATAGGGTGGGAGAAACTGTCATTTTCAATCATTCTTTTTATTTCCTTTATGCTGGTGGATAGCAAACAAAGTCTTTACAGTTATACCCAAGCACTGGCAAAAAAGTGTCTGGTCCTTTAATGAATTTTCCCTTTGCTTTAGTCAAAAATTGAGGTCCAAAAATTAAAGGACAATTTTTCAGAGTGGATAGCAAATGATAATGGCGATACAAATATAAGGATTTGATAGAATCATTTCAATGATTATTGCTTGTAACGTTCGTGGAACACTTAAGGTGAAAAGATGGTACAGAACATAAAATTAAAGTTGGCATGTGCCATAGCAGAGTACTTCTTCATCTCCATTCATTAGTACTGCAGAAGATAGGTATATTTTGTGCCCTTTAGGGATGACATTGGACCCTCAAGTTTTTGGTTTAGTTTCTATTTGGACTTTCTTTCCATATATTAGAGGTTTGCATATTACAATGTAGGGTAGCAAGGTACATCTTTTGAGTGCTAGATTGACATATTGACAATTATGTTAGCTTGCGCGTGCTTTTTGAGCCAGTGTACTTGTTCTTGTTTAATCGAAAATCAGGAGTGCACGCAAAATAATAGGGGGATGTATTAAGATTGTGCACCTACCGATTTAAAAGCTTGAATTCGTCTATGTATAAAGGATCAATCTACCATATGGAAAATGACTCCCCAAATAACTTTCCACCCTATAATTCATATCGAGGAAATCTATATTCGATGAAAAATAACCCTTATGGGAAATGGAGTGATCATCAGATTCATGCTGTGAAAATATTGTAAATATATATTGCTATAACATTAAGAGCCTGTTTGGAAACCCACCTGGTAATTGGAATTAGTGTAATTACTATCCTAGTAATTACACAGTATTGTAATTACAATGACCTGTTTGTTTGTCATAATGTAATTACAGTGTAATTACAAGCGTATTATTATTGCGCAACCGTAATTCGATTAGTTTAATTTAAAATAACATTTGATTCTAAAAAAATTTAAAATTAATATTTAAAAAATATGTGCCTTTATAAATGATATTAAATTAGTTATTTAATAATACATTGTTTCTTGAAAATATGTTATTTAATAATCATATATTTGTAACTAATATTGTGAAAAATAATTGATATATAATTTCAAATTAATAATATTTTTAATTTTAATTGATTATAAAACAAAAACATACCTTTTTGTGAGAACATCATGGGATTGGATGTTTGACCAAAAAAGAATATTTATAAATTTAATGTCATAACATTATTCAAATGTTTGACAATAAGTCTATCAATCGTAAGTGAAAAATAAACAAATACTTAACGTTAAATAACAAATTAATAAGATTAAAGCAAATATTTTTAAAATAAAAAATATAACCCAAATTCAAAATTCAAAAGAAAAAAAAACATAATACTCTTGTATTAAATTCCAACGTTACGTAAGTAAGTTTCAACGTAACATAAGTAAATACCCTATAATTCGAGAAAGGGAAAATATAAGTCTATAACCTTATTCACAACGAAATTCTACTTTAACAACGTCACCGTTATATGTTGTTTGTTAATGACTCATTCTTTCTAATATTAAGAGATGTAGTTTCAAAATTAAAATATTAACACGTTTATGCTAAATGAATAAAATTAAAAATTAAAAAAAATATGAGCAATTACACAACCACGCAAGAAAAAGTTGGAATGAGAAGAAAGGACATGAAATATAAATACTATAAAAAATATTTTAAAAAAAAATAAAATATTTAAAAAGTAAAATAAAAATAAGTTAAATAATAGAAATAAAAAATAAATTAGAAAAGAAAATAAATTAAAATAAAATAAAAATAAATTAAATAATAGAAATAAAAATAAATTTAAAAAAAAAAAAATAAACTAAAAGGTAACTGCTGTAATTACGGTGTAATTACACCCAATTCTCAGCTCATGGCAGGGGTGGAGAGTGTGAGTATACCTGCATCAATTACAACAATTCTCACCTAAGCATGTAACTTGGTCAAACAAACGAATATTTGTAATTACACCCAATTCAATTACCTAGGTGGCTTTCCAAAGCAGTACAAAAAATGCACGGAAAAGAACCATTAAGAAAGTGTTTGAGATGAGCTCATTGAATTCAAACTCGCGACCGTACGATTCTAATGGTGATCTCATGTGATACTCTTTTTCTTTTAGGAATAGTAAATTTGGGGAGCAGCACGTTTGAAGTTCATGACTATATCCACTCGAATTAGAAATACGATTTGGATTTTTAGACATTCGGCCACTCGCCAAAAATAATTATAATTGCTAGTCATATATACAAAAAATATACTCTAGTTATACATGTATAAAACATGTGTGTGTTTACCGGCTATTATTTTGATGCACAAACATACAATGTAAAAATCCCATATGTTTCTTTGGGAAGAGGGTCAAAAAATTCCTCTACTTTCTTTTTGTGTTAGTTGCCCTCTGTTACAAAGTTAATTTATTTATATCCTACTTGAATTCTGAAGTTAACAAAAATTATCCCTCGGTGGATGGAATCACCCAAATCAACCTCAATTCTCCAATTTCACATAAAATTATCCGATTTCCCTTTCCCATTCCTTACTGTATTCCCATTCTGTCTTGGGCAATTTGCACGAATGTCCCTATTTTGGGGTGGTCTTTAATTTTTGTCCCTCAAATGGCTGGTTTTTAATTTGACCTTCATCACTTTAAGTAACAAAAAAGTGGCTGATAACACCCTTGACAGGGAAAAAATAAAAAAAGAAATTCGAATTTATGACCTAATTTCCTAGGCAAAAGTTACATAAGTATGTACGTAGGCATAATTACAGCAGAAATTAAGTTATCTGTAACTTATGTCGGACAAGGCATAGTTTCATGTAGCTTTGCCGAAAAACAAGGGGATTTTTTTCCCGGCTCTCACTGAGATCGAACCCCAATCATGATTTCGTATACCTTGAATACGAGTACTTTGGCCCAAATTTTAGATAAATGAAAGCAGGCCAAAATTAAAGACACGGCGATTTGAGGGACGAAATTAAGAACCGATCCATTATGAAAAACAATCACGTGCAAAAAGGGGTCATTTTTTTGTCTGTGAGTCTTATGAATGTCTTGGTCTTAATTTTTGCCTAATTCTTTAGTCTTTAATTTTATCAGCAGCACCAAAAGCCTCTGCTGGATTGGGTTGAACCGGTCGATTAAAATTTTAAAAAAAATCGGCAGGGTAGAACTTGGATTCGCAAGTTAGAGGTTGGAGCAAAACTCTTCTGAAGTAAACAAGTCTAACACTGCCAGGCTGCAATTTTAGCACCAGTCTTTAAAAGTTTGCTATAAAGCTACTGTTTTGAGGTTTTTTTTTTTTTCTTTGAGAGCAAGATTCATGCAGATACAAATCTCGTGATATTAAGCGAATGTGAAAAATTAAAATGGCGATTTGAAGGAAAAAAATTAAATACGCTTTAGAAATAAGGACATTCCTGCCAATTGCCCAACAAAGGTTCTATCTTTTCATGGGCCCAAGAAAAGGAGCATACGATTGATATGTGGGCCAATTTAATTAGTTTGTGGGCCATATAGCCCAGAACAGTGAGCAGGACTTAAGTCGCATGGAAAAGGACAGTAATGGGCGCTAATGCCTTTTATGGCAGGAATTATTACTGGAAATGACACTGTATAATTCTTGTTCTAGCCACTCTTTATATTTTGTTCTCAGCAACAATATACTCAGTGAAATTTCATAAAATGGGATTTGAAAAAGGTAGAATGTACGCAGACTTTACTCCTACCTTGGGAGGTAGACCGGTTATATCCGGTAGACTCTCAGTGCAAGAACAGACAATTTAAAGCAGTATAAAAAGTCATGGAAAAAAAAAAACTATAAAAGCAACTCTTTATATTTGTTCTCCTTTTAAGAACATTTTTGCAAATATAGATTCAACCTCAGACTACTACTTCCATCTTCACACTTGTTTTTATTCTTCTTGTAGCTTCAAAATCTAGATCGTTTTCACAAAGAATACCTTGAAAATTATTGTAAAAGAAAAATAGGATAGAAATACTAGATGTAGGAAGTGTTCTTGGAAGACCATGGAACATTATCTATCATCTCCTTTTCCTATCATCTTGGAAGACGGATAAAATAATGGGATAATTATATTTTTAGACCGCTCTAAAATATAATAGCCATTAAATATATATATTTTATATGTTAAGTATAAATAAACATATAATATATATGCACTATAAATTTTGTATATTTTGGCTGGCACTCGTAATTAATTTTGTCCGACTATAGCTACATTGATTAAACATTAACTTAGTTTTGGGTGAAAGTACAGATAATATTAATATATATATATATATATAGCCAACGGGGCAAAGCGCTTAGGGAAAGACTTAACTCGCCCCGCCCTATTGTTATCCTTACAACTCTCCTAATGACATACCCAGACACGAATCTGGATTAGTTAGGTCGATGTATTTCGAGTACCAAGTCCCTAAAAAGTCAATTAACTATATATATTAGTAGTATAAAAAAAAATCTTTACTTATTGGTTAAAGTTGCTTAAAACCTTTAAGATTCTATCAACTTGCTAGTTGTAGGAAATGTCAGTGAATTTAAAATAAATTTCTCCAGTGTATGCATGATATATCTCTTTGCTTTATATTTCCTATTTTTCGGTTCTTATTTTTTGGTTTTTCTTTTGTTCTCAGCAGTAGATTAACTATGATATTTTAAGCACCTTACGAAATAAATTTCATGTCAAGTTGTGAGTGTTATGTTAGCAATGAATTTCCTTGACAAATAATTTGTTCATTTTTTGGTTTATAATAAAGAAACGTCTCCTGTTAAATAATGAATTTCCTGACAAATAGTTCAAGTTATTCAGCTTTATATAATTTTCACCCATGAAATGGACAAAGAATTCCCTGTGTACCGTTACTAAAAAGTAGAAAGAGCTTTAATAAATCACTGTTTTCACTTTGATCCTTTCTTGGATCCCAACACGTGAAGATAAGAAAGAAATACAGCTTTTGTTGGTGTTGGTTAGAATTTAAAAAGCTTGGGAAATTAGAACACAATGTTGCAACAACTATTTGGGGTTCGGGTATTAAAAAAATAATATTATCGATACAAATAATCGTGCAGCTAAGTTCAATAGAGGGTTTCATTGAATCTCTCTGTCAAAAAATTATCTTGTGAAAAAAAAAAAAGGTAAAAAAATAGTACTTTTTTATATGTACTTATAAGTTCTTGAACTTCTTTACATATGGGAAATTTTAAGAAAAAATTATGCGACCAGACAAACATTTAGACTATATTTACGATACGTAGCTATATAGTCTGTTTGGCCAAACTTATTTTTTTCCAAAAGTACAAGTGCTTATTTCAAAAAAAGTGAGGTGTTCGGCCAAGCTGTTGGGAGAAAATAAGTGGGTCTAGGGAGTAGCAAAAGCAGTTTTTCAGAAGCTAAAAAAAATAGTTTTAGTCCAAAAACACTTATTTGTAAAGTATTTTTGAGAAAAATATACTTAGAAGCACTTTTTAAAAGCTTGGTCAAACACTAACAGCTTATTTGGATTGTTGTTACCTAAAATTGTATTGTGTTGTGTTGTTAGTTTAAAGACAATTGTTTTATTGTTACTTAAATTTTAATGTATCGTATCGTTAAATCCGTCGTTACATAACAACGAAAAGTCTCATTTTATGTAACAACTGATTTGGCGTTATAGCGTCGCTACCTTATCTATTTTTCTCATTCTTATTATCTAATAATTCTATTTTATCATTTACCCTACTTTTTATGATAGCTCTATCCCTACCTTTTTTGTAGATTTTATTCAAATAGCTAATGTGTGAGATTATGTAACAATGGAACGATATAATATATCCTATCATTGTGTTAATCAAAACAATACAATACAATACAATACATTACCATACAGTATGATACATTATGAAACAATATATGACAACCATCCAAACAAAAGTACTTTTTGAAAAATACTTTTGGAAAAAAACACTTTTCAAAATAAGCTGATTTTAAAAGCTTGGCCAAACAGGCTAATAGTTTTAAAAAATTATGAAACGTAACTATAGTTTGGAATTTGTAGCAAATACACAACATTCACACTTGTAACTGTATGTGCTGATACAATATGCACTGATACAGCTGATACCACTACTAGAAAATCATTATTTTCCCACTGACATTTTCCACAGAAAAATGTTTAGTGGTTCCCATAGATATTATTGAATTAGTGAGGAAAAAAATAGTAGTATTTTCACATGAAAAAATTAGGAAGTTTATCAGCATTTCAATGGGAACCTGTTCCCGCGATGCATTTTTCCAGTAAGCTGGTTCGATGGAATGAGGTGGGAAAATCATGTTTTCACCACTAATTTCCCACTAATTTGTCAATAGGAAAAGCATCAGTTTCTAGTAGTGTAACCGCCGCCTGATACTGGTGATACAACTGATATTTTTAGTACGCCAATTACTAGAGATAAAATTAGGCGTGCGACTCTTAAAAAACTTATCGATTACAATAGCAAAGTACAAACTTCAATATCATCAAATATAATTAATTTGGTACTAATAAAACAAAAGTACATCATCAACTCATACTTGAACTCGACGCGTTTTCATTTGAAAAATAAAAAAAACGACTTTTCAAGACCTTAAGTTGATTGTACAAAATCCCAAATTTAAGAATATGATAAGATTTTAGGGCTTAGTATAAGATAATACAATTTTTAATTAAATTAAATCTATAAAGTTATGTATTCCGCAATCCCTAATAATTAAATACTATTATATACTTATATAATAAGTAATCTATATTAATCATTAAAAAAGAAGGGAAAGCTTTTCCGTGAGAGAAGTCTGATCGTTAGCTTGAATTCGATTGTCGGAGAAATTAATGAATATCGATAATAGATTTGATTATGGGTGACATTCCTGACTTAATGATTTGTGAGAAAACTTGATAATTGAAGAAGGGTTTGAGAATGGAGAGAGCCAAAGGAGTTTCTTTTTACTTATCACGTTGGGAACAGATGAGTGGGAAGTGGGAAAAGATCTTTTGGAATTTGGGGCTTTTGGAGGAGGGGTTTAATGAAAAAGTTAAATGGGAGGGGACTAAATAATAAAAAGATAAAAAAAAAAAAAAAATTGCATTAAATGCAGGTTTGTACAATAGTTCTTGCACAAATTTAAAAAAATAAAATAATTGTAGGAGCCTAGATTCGAACTCGGGTCACGACCAGTGAGCATCAACGCAGGGGCACTCCTACCAATTGAACTATTTTAGCAATTATGTTTGAGGGTCTTTTCAAAATATATGATTGTTTTCCAAGATATATAAATATATGTATATAGGGTTTTTTCCGAAGTTGGGGGGGCACGTGTCCCTCCACTCTTCAAGGTGGCTCCGCCTCTGATTGTAGCTATATTTCGTAAATGCGCAAACTGTAGCTACATTTAGTAATTGCGCTTTAAAAGGTTCAAAAATTATTTTAAGTCCTTATTAGAATTCTGACGCTGTCACTATTGTACCCAAATGCCAAATAAATGTTTGAAAGAGTTAACAACAACTAAAGTACATCAATTTATTACACAATAAAACAAAAAAACAGAACTGGAATAATTTATTTATTTTTTGTTAATTTCCAAAAAACAACTTCATTTCAGTGCCACATCAAACTCACCCAGAAAATAGGCCTGTGAGTCACCATATATAAGGTTCAAAATCTAGAGTTATATGCCACTTGAATCCAAAATAGTACAACCCAAACCTCATTCCAACTATTTCCCTCACACCTTAAAGACAGGAGAAGTATGTTCTTTCACTTTAAATATTTTTTGACATTTAAAACATTATTGAGGTGTGTAAGCTAAAAATAATTTTACCAATACAAATAAACTTATCAAAAAGAACTATCCAAACATATTAGCTCTTAGAAGAAAAAAATTCAAATGGAATTAATTTCTCCAAAAATTATTTCCAAAAAAATTTGTTCAAGCACCGCATAGTAATAAGAAAAAATTACTCATGATATTTACATCAAAACAATGAATAAATGACACGTTCCTTCTACGTATACTTTTATCACTTAATGATAGTCAGTTAATATGCATATATAACTAATTTTTATATAACTATAATAAATTAATATAATTTAATGTAAATACTAAGTGAAATAATTTTTTCTTTATTCTTCGTCCCTCTTTTTCTTCCGATTTTAGAGGAGTTGGGGAGTGATGAAGGACAAAAAAGGAACATGGAGTTTCTACTTGGCTGAAAAAGTGAATTGAAATTTCCTTAAAATTGAAAAAGCAGACTTCGATTTATTTTTATTCTGAGCCGAGGGTCTATCGGAAATAACCACTCTACCTCACAAAAGTGGTGGTAAGGTTCATCTTACCTTCCCAAATCCTACTTGTGGAATATAATGAGTATGTTATTGTCGTCATTGTTGAAATAACATATTCCAAAATGTAATAAATTAAATAGTATAATTAAATGTAAATACCTAATGAATATTTTTTTTTTTTTAATTCTATGTCCCTCTTGTTTTTCTGATTTTAGAGGAGTTGGGGAGTGATGAAGGACAAAGAAGGAACATGGGCTTTCTACTTTGGCTGAAAAAAGTGAAGTGAAATTTCCTTAAAAATTGAAAAAGCTGATTCCAAAATGTACTTAAATTGGTAGATTCCACAAAATTGAAGAAACACTGTTGTGGTCAATACTGTAGATTTAGGTTCTGACATAACTATCATGGGAAAAGATTGGAGGATCAGAATTATAAATTATTCAAAAATAGTACTACTTAGCTAGTAGCTACTATCATTACTACTTGCCATGCTATCTGACCTCATAACTTTCAGAGCCTGTACGCAAGCACCTGCAAACTTTTTTCTAGACAAAATTTAGGAACTAGATTTTTCTTTTCTTTTCTCCCTCTTGGATTACATGGACTTTTAGTGCTGGTAGCCATAAATTTATTTTCTTTTTTCAAGTGAATGATTTGCTTGAAAGATAAAAGTCTCTCCTATGCTAAATATTACTCCCGCGTCTTTCGTGGCGGATCTGAAATTTTCATTAAGGGGATTCGAAAAATAAAAATATAGTGTATGAAATTTGAAGTTGAACCTCAAAGTGAATTTTGAATCGCCTAAACCAATCTCTTTTCTTGTGTTCAGAGTATTCAAAATATATATATATACATAAAAAATTTTTTTAAAAAAACTTATATATAAAGTGTAATTTTTTGTCGAGAGTGCTCGGGTGAACACCCTCGGCGGGCCCTAGATCCGTCCCTGCCCATTTCAATTAATGTGATATAGATTGACTAGGTACGGATTTCAAAAAATAAAGAAAGACTTTTGAAGCTTGTGGTATAAACAATCCATAAATATTTGTGTGGCTGAAAATCATTTCATTAAAAGTAAAAGGGAAAGTTTTAAGATAAATTATTTCTAAATATAGAAATATATCATTCTTTTTAGTACAGACTAAAAAAGAAAATGTATCACATAAATTGGGACGAAGAAAGTAGTTGATTTGACAAATTGAATTTGCTTCAAAGTATTTGATGTTTAAAAAATAAAACAAGAAGTTATTTATTACTTTAATTTCTTCAAATGTACTTTTACTGATAGTCGAGTGTTCTTTAAGTGGGACGTTTAAAACAAATAAACAATTGTTTATGTTAGCGGCTATGGGAGAAGGCTTTGAGCTAAGAAGAGGAGAGCACTAAGGAAGAAGCTAACACAGAGAAACTTAATCGGTTGATTATTAAAATTGAGCAATTCGACGTATCACACGTGTACAATAACTATTTATACAACCTTAAAAGCTTAACTATTTCTTAGCAAGCTGACTAACTAACTAACTACAACTTTAATGTCACACATCAACCTTATAGAAAGGTTTATATGAACTCCAACCTCTCTGAATAATCCTGCTAGCCAAGTTATTACACTTGAATTCAGCTTCAGTTAAACTTTTTGATAAAGTTTCTTGTTTCTTTGATTTTCAAGATACTAAAGTATTCCTAAACTTTTACCAAATAACTAGTGAATGACCTCGTAGTTTGTAAGAAAGCTCCCTAGTCCGAGTCATAGTAGGCAAACCACTGACTTGTATCTTCAACATGCATCAACAGACCTAAGTCAGGTGCTCATTTGATGTACTCCCTCCTCTCAAATTAGTTGTGTGTTTTTTTCTTTCACACACTCCTTAAGAAATATTATTTAAGAGGGGTATTTGATTAGCCTTACCCTTATTTATATCTAAATTATAATCTCTCATCATTAAATGTTTACTCTATTTTATGTGTCATCTTCATTAATGACACAATTCTACTAAGGGTAAAATAGAAAAAACAATTAAATTTCTAAAACGAGAAATAATTTGAGATAACTATTTTTAATAATCATGACAAATAATTGTGACGGAGGGAGTATCATGCTACTCTAAAAGTTGCTTCCATATGTGTGGCCTTTGAGCAATGCATGTATTGACTTAAGACCTAGACTACAAATGTTATATCAAGTCTGGTCATAGTGAGGTATATCAACTTTCCCACTAGCCTTTGATTAGCACTATAGCCCTTAAGAATTTCATCAGTAGTTGCAGCTAGCCTCATTGTCGTTTATGCACTTGTGATACTCCATAAAAGTTAACTTCTGTTTTTATTTCAAGTGGTGTTCTAATTGGTTTTGCTCCACCTAACCCGATTTTGAGACTAAGGCTCCGTTTGGACATGGTTTGAAATCATGTTTGGACATGCAATTTAGATATTTTAAGGAATATTTTTTCTTATAGACATAAAAATCCACAAGTTGTGAAAACTATCAAAACATTCTCAATTCTTATACAATCTTACCAAATGAGCAAGTTATAGTTCATAACAAAATTAATACGCTAATTCATAACAACCGGCTCAAAATTAATACTAAAAGACCTTTCTAAAAATACAACATCAATTGATCAAATTTTAGTTCAATAAATAAAATTAAACTATGGGTCTTTTTTTACAAAATTAAAAGGTTAGTAGACATAAATAAAATTTGATGGAAGTTAATGAGATTGGTAAATGATTGATGGGGATAATGGTTAAAAATATCTATCAACTTATAGGTCTTTTTTTACAAAATATAAACTTATGGGTTAAATTTTATATTTTAAAAAGTTGAAACAATGGTTTCAAACTCATGTCCAAACGCTGGTTTGAAACCATGGTTTGAAAATTCATGGCCAAACGCCTGCTAACTCCTGAGCGCATTTTCTTTGACACATCGCAATTCATTCCTTAGACCTTTTATAAAACTCAATTAAGTCTGATACAATTAATACCAGTATTACTTATTCATCTTATTCAGTTCTATTCTTAATACCAAAAAGATTGTCTTATTTTTCTTATTAGTTTGTCCCAAAAAGATTGGCACATTTCTATAATTAGAAACTATTTAACTTTATGAGATGATATACAGCCACACAAATATCTAAAGCTTGTTTTGGACTACACATTTCAAAAGTCTTTCTTTATTTCTTAAACTTCGTGCCAAGTCAAACTAGATAATCTTTTTGGGACGGAAGGAGTACATAGTAAATCATGGGATTCACAATACCGGTACTATTCTTGTTCTAATGCACCCTATTTGGTATTATTAGGAAATTATGCAATGCATTTTGTTTGCCAGCATAACTAATACGGCTTATTCAGTATGCTTATACACCCAACCAAACAACCCTTTAGTGTTAAGCCATAGACACTGACATTGTGGCACAATTTAACAAAGGGGTTTTCTTTCCCAAAGCAGAGGTTTTGGTTTAACTGTCTTCAAGGTATACACTAAACATCCCTTTTTGGCTTTCAGTGTATTCTACTGTTGTGTGTAATTTTTGTTTTGGCCAACCAACCAAAAGGGAAATCAGAAAATGATGTCAATTTAACACAATCACTTTATCAACCCTTAAACATTAATAAAATCACCAAACATGCATCACTTTTCCCAAAGAGTCAAATTTCATTTACTCAAGTCACATGATAACTAATTATTTCTGCCAACTAACTCAAACTTTTTGCATTTCACAGAAAGAAAGAAAGAAAGAAAGATCTCCAAACTTCAGTCCAGACTAACAACACTTTCCCCTTTTTTACATCTTGGAAAGTGACTATTACAACAGCTTAGTACTTCCTAGGTAGTCAAGAATCAATAGGAACCATAACCTAAAACGTGGTAAAACAAATTTAAAAGGAAAAAAGCACGAAAACAAGGAGGCTTCTAAATGAAATTATCCTTCCAACTATTGTTTATCAGCTTAGAAAACTAACTTCCTACACGGAGCTGTCAAGTGTGTAGTTTTGCAGCCAATCACAGCAAGGTCTTGGATCGTTTCGACTATTAAATCCTTGAATATCTGTCTTTCCATGTCCAAGACAGCCTCGGACATCTCCACCGGACAATCTCCCCAACCATTGACAGTGTCTTGAGTCAAGTCTTTCTTGAGAACTTCACAAATGATCTCGACCAAGTTGTTACCACTTTCCCGTCCTTGGATCCTTTGGAACTCGGTCCAAATGTTTTCTGCTGATGGTTTTGCAAATACTTTCCATGGGGGAAGTTGCCTGTTTCTATCAAGAATTTCAGTGATAGTGTCAAAGATTAGCTTCCTTTCAAGTCTAAAGACCTTAGAGGTCTCCTTTCCTTTGAGATATTGCTGCTTCTCCAACAGTAAAAATACATCAGAGTCTTCAGGCAGATAACAGGAAGCTCTAAGGATGTCTGAAATGTAACCAAGATGAGAGTCATCCGTTGAATCGTTATACTTTGATCGTATAGGTGAAAATGCTGAGAGCCATAATTCTTCCTCCGATTCCCCAGAAACATCTGATTCAGTTATTAAGTAGCATTAGCAATAACCCAATCAGAAATATGGAAAGCTTTGTCTAATGTATTTCACTTGCCATCCTAATGAGGAGCAGACATGCTTTGTCTAACGCATTTAACTTGCCATCCTAACCATTCTTAACTAACATTCACTGGCACATGCTCTGTTGTAATGTAAAAATTGTATTTTGCGGAAAGATTTAAAAGACAATAACTAGAGGAAGCATAGAAATGTCAATAAAAAATGATTGAAAGAAAATATAAATGTTTACCTTTGAAATCAATGTTCCTTTTCATAATGGGTGAAGGGGATGGTGAGTCGTCCCTGTAGAATGATGAGTCAAGAACTGACACCGGACTCGGTTGTGATTCAGGGGCTGTCATCTCTGCTATGCTATTAAGCAGCTTATCGCACCTCTCCAAAAGGCTCCTTCCTTCATTGTATTCCTCCAAATTTGATCTCTATAATGCCATTTCAAGAAACAACAATTAAACTCAAGTCATTAGTGATGTACTATATTTTCTCTTAAGATTAATTCAGTTAGTTGATTTGTTACTACTATACCTCTGCATCGGTTTGGAAAGATGAGCTAACAGTGCTTTCAGAAATGGAAGATGACTCGTCCTCCACAACAAACGTTGTGATCTTCTCTTTCTGCTTACTTTCCATCGTTTCTCTCTTGTTTCTAGGTGATCCCTTTGCGCCATTTTGCTCCAAACTGCTTCTCCTCGAGCTAAGCTTGGGTGACTGAACTGGAGAAACTCTTCGATTCTCAATTGGCTCTCCTGCTCTTCTACGATTCTCAACATTCAGGTTCTTTGGTTTGGCCACAGAACTAGAAAGCCTCACACTGTTTTCTCTTTGAGTTGGCGAGCTGGAATCTCTAGATCTTATTGGACTTCGAGCATTAGGCCGTTCCCGACATGGGCTCACCGATGGAAGACTTTCGCTAGAGAGATTATTGGGTCTCCGGCCAATGACATTTCGGCTTCTCACATTTGAGGGTGGTGTACCATTTGCCATTCTTCTATGGCTTGGTGAAACTGATCTCGAAGGCCTCATAAGGACTATTGGGGATTCATCAGATGAGAAAGTAGGATCATATACAAAATTCCGCTGGCCAATCTGCTCCAATGGTCTTTTGTTATGTAAGAGTCCTTTGAGTTGCAAAGCCTCAAGGATTTGCTTCAATGTCTCGAGATCTTTAGAAGGCTCATCAATTCCTCTCATCTTCAGTCTCTTGTCAATCTCGCCATAGAGTGAGACTGTCTGCTTTGGCTCCGGGAAAATGTCTGCCGTATCAAAGAAACATTTCCTGTGTTGTGGTGCCTTCCACGGCGATGAACTTAAACTTCTGTTTGAAGCCTTTGGTCTTTCAATCTTCTCGTTCTTCAAAGGATAACCCATCCGGTCCATTGAGCTTCTACGTTCATTTGCCGCATTGTCTTTCATTGCAGTGTTTGATATGTTAGATCGAGGATGGTTTATCTCTTTGGAATCCACATGGTTTCCATCCACAAAACGACCATTAAACAAGTCTCGTGATACTCTGGATTCTGAAGCAGATCTTCGCAACTCCACTTTTAGCAGAGTTTCGGGGCTTGATTGGGGTAACGGTTCAAGTCCCATTAGCCGTGCAATGACACTCGGGCACGGACGCTGATTGTCGTCACCATCCTCTGTGTTCTCACCTTTGTTTGCTGATAGAACCGATGCCTTTGTTCGTAGGTCCCTCGGTCGAAGAGTTCCTTTAGCATCAACAACAGCTCTGCTGTCCAATGAAAGCCTCGGAGCTTCTTTACAAAACTTCCATGAAGACCTCGTCCCTTCTTTTACTTCAAATATAGGAAGAGGGAGTGGTGATTTTGGCGGTGTCGATGTCTCTACCGGGACAGAAAGAGATGGTGGCTCAACAGGGCTGACCTCTGCTGCTGCTGCCGCTGCCTTCTTGGACTGGTCCGGACTTGGCTGTGGTTTCCCAAGCTCCTTTGAAACTGCCGGTGATGCAACAAATTTATCGGACTCGGAAGAATCATCAGGAACCTGAAAATTCAAAGGAACACCCTCCAATCATCCACCGTTATAAGGAGAAAATGACGAAAATGGCCCCTTATCTTTGGTAGTAGGTTCAAAATAGTCCCTTAAGTAACAACTTAGCATATTTGGTCCTTTAAATTTGCCAAAAGTGAGCACTCTTGGTCTCCATCAAATACTTACCAAACTCCGATTGTTTAAATTCAATGAAGACATCTAAACAGAAATGAATAACCTGACAAACTTTAACTTACTGTGAAATGTGGCAAACGTTTGGTGGAATAGAGTCTCTTCCCGGCTAAAATGTGATTACGGTCGAAGAGCTGAAGAAATCCACCCATACAACCCATTCTTCTATCATCCACACCATCCATGTTGCCACCAGCTTTTTTTTTTGTTTGTTTGTTGGATCTACTACTTTATTTAGCTCCTGTTGAAGAACATTATTATGGTCAGTCCATGTGCCAATCAGTTAATTTACAGAGAAACAGCTTTAGTTAATAACCAATTATTATCAGTACTGCAAAAAATGTCTGATGATGGAGACACTTCTTTGTAATTTGCATTTAGGGTCTTTTGGTTTGCAAAATACCTATTGGTTTGCAAAATCACCCATGTGTACTCTCCATTATAAGTTTCAAGATGGTGTTTTTTTTTTTTTTTTTTTTAATAACTATAATGACATTGAGCTCTATTGATCTCAATAATGCTCAAGAATCAGAAAAATCAAAAAAGAGAAAGGAGAGCATTTTTCTTTTAGATTCTTCTTTACACATTTATCTAAAAATGAAGTCATCATAGTATATATCTTGTATATACACACCAGATTCAAAAGAAAGTAGGAAAATGTAGCTTAAAACTTACTGGGATCTGGATTAGATAATACTACTTTCAAGAAGCAAATGACATTCATTTTGTTAAAAAAAAAAAAAAGAGTTAAACCATTTAGCTTTTCCAAATTTTTCTTTGGTCTTTGAGTCATAACAAACAACCAAAACTCTAGCAAATACTTCATAAAAAAAAATCTCCTATGATTTCTCAGCTCCAAAAAAAGAAATTTTTTGTCACATTTTTCTATTTCAAGATTTCATGAATTTACAATGCCATTAAAATAGAAGCAATGAACATACTCTTCCACACTTCTACAAAGGAAAAAAGAAAAGAGATCCTTTAATTATCTTGTGTCTCCTTCAATTTGGAAAACTCATTCAAGTAAGTAACAGTAATGGAAATCAAACATTTATAGAAATCCTTGCCTAAATCACTCAAGAAAGAAAAAGGTAAATCAAAGTCACACATTTACACAAGCCCAATGAGGTAAAAATAACACCTTTACACTAAACTTGAGCTTATTTTCTTGTGAAACTTTTTTACCAATCCAATCACAAAATGAGGATGAATGCTGGTTAAAAAAATAAAAGGTGAATGTAAATCACACATTTACACAAACCCAATGAGGTAAAAATCACAACTTTAGCAAAAAAAAATTCCTCATTTTTTTGTACTAATTTTTTTTTCACAAATTGACATTAATGTCCAAAAAGAAAGGAACCCAATAGTGAAAAGAAGAAATAAAACCATGACATTAAGCCACTCAAAGAAGAAGAAATCAATAAAACAACACTCATTTACACACACACACAATGAGTTAAAAATCACACCTTTACACTATTTTAACTTCATTTTCTTGTGAACTTTTGACCAATTTAATCACAAGATGGATATCAATGCCCAAAAACAGAGGTACCCAATTGGGAAAAGAAGAAGAAATTAACAAAAGAACACACATTTACACAAACCCATTGAGTTAAAAATCACACCTTTACACTAAACTTGAGCTTTTTTTTTTTTTTCTTTGACCAATTCAATGACAAGAATGGCCAAAAAGAAAGGAACCCAATTGAGAAAAGAGCAAGAAAATCATGCCTGTAGCTTCAACACAAACAGTTACACAGATCTGAAAGTGGAATCATTCAGCAAACCATTCAAGAAATGGAAGTGGTTATTCATTGCTATTGTAGTGATCGTATACTGTGGCTATTCTTGTAAAAGAGAAGGTTTATATGCAAATATGTTTTAGTAATGAAAGTTCCAATTCCACCGAACAATTTAGGAAGAAACCAAAGGGAGTTAGAGCGGGGGGGTGGGGTTTATAGGCGTAGAGGAGAGAGATATAGCGAAGAGAGAGTGTGTTGAGGGAGTGAGTGATATATTGGTTAGAGATCAGTTTTTGGGCCCACAATAAGGGTGGGGTGGTTTAGGGGGTGAGGGGGCGTTATTGTTTTGTGTTGCCAACTTTGAAGAACTTAGACCGTCAAAGAGCAATTAAAGAAATTAATTTTAGAAAAAGAAAATAAAATAACAATAGGCTCTTTTTGGCATTTATCACAAATATTTAGTCTTCTTGGTGGACCAAAAGATATATAGTCTTCTTTATTCGAAATCTACTGAGTGAATTAATACGACAACAATATATCCAGTGAAATTTCACAATATGAGTTTTTGGGGAGGGTAAAGTGTATACAGACTTTATCCCTGTCTCGGAAGGTAAGGAGGTTGTTTCCGAAAGACCATCGACTCAAGAGAAAACATGACAAAATATTCATTGATAAAATAGTCGTAAAAAAAGGAAGCTGTAGCAACCACAGATAAATAAGATAATGGAAGTACAAAAAAAAACATATAGTAGAAGGAATCAAAGGACAATAAACAATAGAGCAAAATTGCGACTACTAGTGCGAAAGGATAAGCGGAACTGCGTCTTGTCCTGTCTAATCACCTCTCCCCAATATTTCTCTGGCCTACCTCTACCTCTTCTGAAACCGTCCATAGCCAACATCTCGCACCTCCGCATTGGGGTATTTGTGTCTCTCCTCTTCACATGCCTAAATCATTTCAGTCTCGCTTCCCGCATCTTGTCCTCCACCAATGTCACTCCCACCTTGTCCCAAATATCTTCATTTCTAATCCTATCTCTCCTAGTGTGCCCACACATCAATCGCAGCATTCTAATTTCCGCAATCTTTATCTTCTGAACATGAGAGTTAATCTCACTGAGTGAATTAATCTACCGTATAAAATTTACTTAAGGAGAAGCATTCAATAGAAGTTTTTTTTTTATTATTATTACCAAAGCTCGAATACAAAATCTTTGGGGAAAAAAATGAAGGAATCACATATATTCCACACCATATTTCTTAGTGGTTTATCACAAATGTAGTCACTACAATCGATAGAGGCGAAACCAGAATTTAAAATTTATGGGTCCAAAATTCTAGTCCGTTTAAGTTATGGGATTCTAAATTAATAATTTATATATATTCAATGGATTTCATAAGACAAATATAGAGGTTGGATCGAAGTTAATGGGTTCGGCCGTCCCGTAAACGAAAGCCTAGCTCCTCCCGACTACTGACAAGTGTTGTTGGACAAATGAGATTCTTTCATTCTTGACCAAAGATTTCGAGTTCGAGCCAAAAAATTTGTTAAATAAATGAAATTCCTTCAACCTTAAGCAAAGATCGTGAATTTTAATCACAAGAATAAAGTACTTCTGACTAGGAACGCTTCATCTTTTAAAGGTTTCACGCGACGCAAATTCAAATTACTCACTTGATATTTTTGAATATCGCGTGTATAAAGCGAAAGAAAAAAATATTATCATTTTTTTTTTCAAAGAAAATAATAAAATGAAAAAATATATTTAATTCGAAGCAAACATTATATTATATCCACTTTCATTCTCTCGATAATATTTTTCTTTTTTCTTTTTTATGTTCCAACTTGTTATCATATAGCACCATGTGATTGTGGCATGCATCAAAGAACCTAATCAAAAGAGAGATGCAGGGAGAACCCTTAAAGAACAAAATAGTTATTGATTCTCTTTTGTTTCAAAATGGTTTCTATTACATTTATGAATGAAGTGGTCATTGATTAATATCTTCAAATATATTATTTCGTTAAATTTTTGAGTTTTTTTTTTTTTTTTTTAAAGTTTCGCTAGATTAATTTATATGCTACTTAACTCTTGAACTGGTTCTTTCACTAATAAAAATTACTATTTTCCCACTTTTAGTGGTCAAGTTTCCACAAAATGTTGGTGGGACAAAATCAAATAGTAGTGTTTTCACGTGGAAAACTAGGAAATTTCTAAGTGTTTCAATGAGAACGTGTTTCCAACCATTCGTTTTCCCAGTTAGCTAGTTCGGTGGAAATGAGCTGAAAAATCATGTTTTATAGCACAAATTTCCCACTGAATGTCAGTGGGAAAAACCTATATTTCTAGTAATGTTTCATAGTTACACTGATTAGGACAAAAATAATTTTTTAAAGAAATATCAAACAGGAATGTAAAAGAATTAAGAAACTAATTTAACTTATATATATATATTGAAAGTATAAAAAAATACTTACACATCAATATATTTTAATATACCGTAGCAGATAACTATTTTATCATTCAGATCACTAGTTATATTTTCTGTGAACCGTCACATGTATTTAACATTTAGGTACTACTATAATTGTATAAAATATAATTGTATAATCAGTGTATGAAAATTAAACTTAAAAGGAAAAATAGTGAAATTGGTTAGTAATCTACATATGCAATATATACACTGCATGACATATGAACTGATATATTAATGGATCATTTTGGTGGAGGGAGAGATAAAAAAATGATATTATGTGAATCACGAGGATTGTAGAAAGAAATTTGTTGTGATGAAAAGATAAAAGAAAAAGTCCAACCATTTATTGTGATGAAAAATGAAAGAAAAAAAAGTCCAACACCTGCTGCCGGAAGTTAAGGCAAAACTTATAGGAGTAGTTTTTAGTTGTTTCTTATACTATATATATATACGTGTATATTAAATGTAAATGCATCTCTATACAAGTATATTTATTGCTCTATTTAGTTTCGTGTCCAGTTTTTTTCCACGTTATCATTTGGATTTTCCTTTTTTCATCTTTATAAGACAAATAGATGGATCAAATATGTGAATTCAGAAGTTGGGACAGAATAATTAAAGTTGAAATAAAGTTTTTTAAAATATTGGTACATATAAAATTTATTCTATAGCACCAGTCACGATCTTGGGTTTGCATTGGCACATATTCGTGTTCGAAGCAGGCGTAGCATATTTGCTATGGGTTTAATCAAACAGTTCGAATCTAATATTTTATACATGCAAAATATATATTTTTATATAAAAATTATAATGTTTCATTAAATATTAAGTTCCAAAAACATATAGTTTTAAAAGTTCAACATGTTTAATACTAAGATTTTAACGTTAAAATTCATTAGATTTAAATTTCGAATTCGCCTCTTTTCCTAATTAATTTTCTTTTTATCTAGGGAATAGAATCATGGACTAAAATTCATCCGGCTCTCCACTATAATCATTTGTGCTTTTTTACTTTTACGGGCAATATCTATAAATTAACCTTGCATCTATATGGACCCCCATTTGTCCCACCTAAAATGATTAAATGAAAGATACTAAAAACTATAGATAGGTCACTTTCTTTTGCCTGTAGTTGAACTTTTATATTCCTGTGTTTTCCTTTTTCAAATTTATATTTTTGCCTGCGCTCAATCTATTTGTTCAGCAAAAAAACAATCGAGAAAGACAAAAAGTAGAAAAATCTAAACTAAAAATGTGACAGTAATCTATTGAGATTTTCTGCACTTGGACGTATTTCTAAGAGAAGATTAATGTAACAAAGTAAAAAAATAAATTAATTAGAAAAATATTGACCATCAAAGTAGATGTTGTTTTTGCCATGGCGAGCACATTTGTGCAATTTGATACTTATACGATAGTATTATGATGTAAGAAAATGTGTAATCTAAATTTATTTGTTTCACATCAACGAGTAAAGAAAAAATATATAAGAAAAAACATACTTTAATATGGATTTAGTTAATCAACAAAGCCCATCGATTTTCCAACATTTTTTTGTTAATAAACTACTCTTAATGTGCCTTTTGGTTACGATATAGTCCTATTTGCAGTGACGGCGTGATTTTGACGAAATGACCAGAATTTAATGTGCCTTTTGGTTACGATACTTTTGCTCTAAGTGACGTACCTTGCAACAATTTTTTGGGGTCTCTACAAAATAAAAATAAATAAAGAAATGTTTGCAATATTTTTGTGGATTTTCTTGATATTTGTCTCCGTTGAGATTGAGTATTGATTATTCCAAGTAACGGTAAAGTTACTTTTTAAAGTAAAAAAAAATGATTAGATTAACATGGTTTTCTCATAACTTTGCTTGTCAAATCAACCAATGTTTGCTAATTGCTACCATTATATCATAACGGTGTAATCTTGGTCTTAACAATTTCCGTGCATTTTAAGTATTATTTTTTGTGAGATGCATGAAGGTAATTACCTTGAAGCTGTCGCAATGAGTGACATTGGAGAGTATTGTTAAGGATTCTTGTTAGTTTAACCTTAAAAATTAGCTTTTAAGGCGAAGAGTTGTGGATCACTTATAAGCATTGAAAGCTTTCTGTAACAATTGAAAGCTTTCTGTAACAATTAAATCCTTTGTTTTAAGTTTTAGTGTCCCATTTTATGTTTTTAAACCTTGAAAATAATATCATTTGAGACTTGTTGGGATGAATTGAATCCTTTTGCGAGATGTTTACCGCAATTACGGAGGTATCAGGTATAGTCAGTGTTGACCTTAGAAGGTTTTGCGATGGCCTGAGTTGGCAAGGTTCGCTCATTCGTCTCATTTTGCGGTGATAGTGTCGCAATTGCAACAAAAACCTTGGGTATAAAAGGCTCATTTTGGTGATTTTTGATATTTTCATTATTTTGGGATGAATTGAAGTAACTACAAAATTGAGGAAATTTTGACTTGCATTCTTCACATAGCTTCGATGTATGACGCTACACTTATCCATGTCGATTATACATGATTTTTATTTAAGATTTAGCCAATAGAAGCATAGATTTGAATGTAGAAATTAATTATTTTTATACTAAGCCCTAGAATTGGTTGATTGATTATTTGAGCTATTAAACAAACTCAAAACGCACTATAAGAAAGTACAGAAACGGCAATAACTTTTTTGGCAACAAAAATAATATAGTTTGCAAAATTCAATATTTGGCAACAACTTAGTTTTATTGTTGGCATATATGATCAATCTTTTAAAAATGAAACTTTTTTTTGTTGCTAAACAATTTAATTTTGTTGTCATAGTATTGACTGTTGTTGCAAAAAGTGTTTTTGGCAACAACAAAAAAAGTTTATCAGACGCCGTCAGTAATAACAACCGATTTTAAAAGTTTATGCAACAAAAAAAAAATATCATACTAAAAGATTTTGCAACGATAGTCTATCTATAGCAACCAAAATATTTTTGTGGACAAATGTCTTCTTTCTTGTAATGACGACAATCTACTTATATTTAGACTCACGGGGTTATAGATAATCGAAAAATGTATCTTATCTCAAGGTTTGAGCATACGGGCTCGGGTTAACTTTTTGGTTGACCTTTCGTTGATTTTGACGTATACCTCATATTAAATTATGAGACTGATTAGTTATTTTAATACTAAGCCCTAGAATCGGTTGATTGATGATTTGAGCTATGAAACGAACTCAAAACGACAATCTACTTATATTTGGACTCGTGGGGTTATAGGTAGGGTTGTTCATGGTTCGGTTTGAGTTGGTTATTGATTAAAACCATAACCAAATCAATTTAGTTGGTTTTTAAATGTCTAAAACCATAACCAAACCAATAAAATAATAACCGCCGGTTTGGTTATTGTCGATTTTTGGTTCGGTTTGTTTCGATTTTTCGGCGATCAATAAATGAGACTTATTAAGAAACATTAAAAAGTTGAAAAAGACATTTTTTTTTTTTTGTTCAAACAATAACTTTTATTTATAGTTTAAGGCGAAACATACATCATAGAAACATTTTCACTATTAGTGATAGTGAAGACTAAGTTACCCAAAGTTATTAAACTATTACATATAGAGCTAAAAACTAATTAACTTAGTAGTGGTCGCGCCATTTTTATCATCTTAATATACATACCTGGAAATAAAGTAGAGCATATGAGCTTTTAGTTGTTGTTACAAACATACATATTAATTAAACATAAAGACTACCTAAAATTAAAATGAAAATATATGAAATAAAAAAACTTTGTGTAATGATCCCAAACTTTGGGGCAGTACTTGCATTTTGCCCTCAATTCTCCTATTTTATTAAAAAAACTTTGTGTAATGATCCCAAACATCAGATGTTTTTTCTATCATTATCCCACAAGGTCTCGACTACAAGCGAGTTGTTTTTTCTCGTTTTTTAGGTGGATTACCCACGGAAGAAGTATTAGGGCATTACCAGTGCTTGAGTTCATAAAGAAATCGATGTTACTAAAGTATCTTCTATAGGAACCTCCAAATCTACAACCTCTATCCTTTCCATATGAAAAATATTAGAAGTTTAGGACCCATTTAGATAAGAAAAAAGAAAGGTATAAATTCGAAAAAAAAAAAAAACAACCTAAAATAAAATGGCTGACAAAGAAAGACTAAAAATTTAAGTTAAAGGCATTAGACTCTAACGTGAGCTTCCGTTAGAAGGTTTACACTTAACACTTAAAAGAGTTAAAAGACTTAAAAATATGGGCTTGGACATATTCTTAAAAACATGGCCCTTAAACAAATCATGTGAAATAAATAGACCAAAAATCAAATTAATGATTAAAAGGTATAAAATATTTATAATTATTTATGAAAAACTAATATTAAACATATAAATTATAGAATTTATTTATATAATTTATCAGTTTGATTCGGTTATTTATTCGATTATTTTTTAATAGAACCATAACCAATTCAAATATTATCGGTTTTTAAAATTTAAAATCAAATCAAATTAAATGTCAATTTTTTTATTTGATTTGGTTAAATTTTCGATTTGATTTTGATTTTAACCAAAATCGTGAACAGCCATAGTTCTGGGTAATTAATCGAAAAATGTATCTTGTTTCAAGGTTTGACCATATGGGCTCGGTCTAACTTTTTAATTGACCTTTAGTTAATTTTGATGTATTCAACATATTAAATTATGAGATTGACTCAATGACTTTGTTTGACGCCGTTAATTTTTTTTTTTTTGTTGATAGAGTTGAGCCATTTGGAGGGTTCTGGACTTGGAAAAAAGCGATTTTGGAAGGTTAAAGATATGCTTGGACTGAGGTAAGTTAAAAACATTATCCTCAATGAGGGAATTTCTCAAATTATTTTGTTTGACATATACTAAGTATATGGGGATACCATATATTATGAGGTGACGTATATGCTTGCAGTTCCTGGAATTATACATATGGGCTTTGTATATGCTATTTTATGAATGAATTACTACTTGTGTCGTGACTGAGTTGTGCATACTCACATGCTAGAAACCCAGTGAGTTTAACAACACCACGAATTTACCGAAATCCTTCTAAATTTTGTTATGCATTTTTTCACAAATCCAGTCACAAATAGGGATGAATGCTGGAAAGGGATGGATCAGGTAAGACAAAAAATTTTGAAAAAAAAAAATCTAGGCTTTTTGAAGGTGAAGTTTGAAAATAGAACAATTCCTTCTGTCGTGTATTCTTGATTAATGCAACCTCAGATGCTATGTTTCAATTCTTGATTCTAGTATTAAGCGAAAGTTTACGCCTAGAGGTTCTGTATTATAGGTCAATCCTACTCTACTAGAGGGTCGATTTTAGAGGGATTGAAATTTAAATTGTTCCAAATTTTAAATTAATGTTTTAACTATTTTTTTGTTCTTAAAATCAAAGTCGCCAAGTAATTAATTCTCATATAAAAAATACAAATTCAGCTAGATGACCATTAAAGTGAACTAGGTAAAGTAAAATAAATTTGGAAGACAAAAGAAAGATAGATGACTTTTAATGGTCAATTATCACAATTTAAGTGACCATTTAGACAATCAACTCTCCAAAGTTGTCATATATTTTATATTCTTCTCTTTACTTGCTTCATATATTCTATCTGAAAGAAGTAATATAGTCGGTAAGCATCATTAAAAACAGAAATATTCGAGAGAAGTCATGGGCGGAGCCAACTTCGGCAAAGGGTGGTCAGGTGCGCAACCTTCGCCGAAAAATTACGCGGTGTACATAAATTAAATGTTAGCTACTATGAGTATTTATTTAATTTTGCATATCCTTAACACAAGTGAGAAGAAAATTTGCACATCCTTTCGCATATTCCTGACTCCGCCACTGAGAGAAGTTCCATGATTTTATCAAACACTTCGTTTATAAACAAGCACTCCTAATTGAACTCTTAATGCATCTCTAGAAACATTAGATTATAGTTATTCGGAAAACAATTAGTCTAATTGATTTTAAAGATAGATGATTGTACTCGAGGGAAGTAATCTACATTTATTTTCAATAATAATAGTAGGTAATAATCAAGGAACAAAAATTAAACTAATCATCTCCATCAAGTTCCCTATGTTTTTTCTTTGGTAAAACAATCCGATTATTACATTTGATTCTTAATCAACATGTATTCTTGTTTTAAGAATTCAGAAAAACTTTTGATATTTTCACTATAATCAGGAAATAATTAATTTATAAATATTTTAATTCTGTGAGACGATCCATAACCATCCACAATAAATGTATATATAAGTTCAATTCGTGTAAATACAATCAAGTTTATATGAAAATTTTGACCAGAAAAATCGTCAACTCATAAAGTCATTGCGTCATGTACCTACTAGCTAGGAGAATAGCCATTCTTCAACTTGACCCGATGAATTGACGCAGCTACGATGATAATGGTGGTTGTTAGATATTTGGTGAAGGGAGAAGAGTACCTATACTATATTTACTAGCCTTTATGTGCATTTGATTGATGTCATTTATTAGTTAAGACTTTTTGTTTGGTTTCTTATTTGACGTCCCATATATAGTAGTATATCTTAGCAAGTGTGTGTCCGAACATGTCTATTCATTTTAATTAGCTAGTTTTTAAGGTTTGTATTTTAAAAATAACTTTTAAAAATATTCTAATTGTTATTATATATAGCAACATATACAAAATGTATTTTATGTACCATTACTTTAGTTATAATTAAAAAATGGAGTTGATGAAATTAAGTCTTTGAGATGGAAAGAGTCGGACTTTTTTCTTATTATCATGACAATTAAAGTTGTTCATCGATGTAAAAGAAAATTAGTAAGAATATGAGAGAAAATTAATATTTTGATTCTAAATTTTTTCTTTTAAATTCTTTAATATTTTATATGTATACCGACAGGTTGATATCCATTTCAATTAAGTAACTATTTAGATCCAAACATAAGAACCATTGTTGTATTTATTGAATTTTTTTTAAAGCAAAACTAATAAAATATTTTTATTAAATTAATTAAAAAATATATTATAATTTTTTATATTAACAATTATAGATATAACAAATTGTTACAAAGAAATCAAAATTAGAAAGATATACGTTATATCATAAATCACCAAATTTTAATTCTGAAATGAAAATATAAAGTAATACATTTTATAAATGTAAAGAAATAATAATCAGAGACTGCAAATGAGAGTAAATAAGTAAAGTATTAACAAAGAAGGAAAACGGGGATAAAAGTCACTCCCTCCCTTCACTTTTACTTGTCGACGTTAACATATCAAGAATAAAAAAATTCTTCTTCTTATTTTACCCTTCACATTAATTACTCATTTTTAAATAATTTTCTGAGGCTATTGAGACTATACACCAATAAATATGGATATTATGATAAAATATCTACTTTATTTATTAATTTTCAAAGAACGTAAAAAGTCAAAAGTGAACAAGTTATGTGTAGGAGAATTAAAATAACTTTTGGTACAAATTTGCATTGCTATTGTTCGTCCTCTTTTTACGTTTAAAGTATTGACAAAGAAGAAAAACGGGGATAAAAGTCACTCCCTCTATTTACTTTTACTTGTCTGCGTTAACATATCAAAGAGAAAGAAACCAATATGGTAATTATTAATTAGTATGGAACTTCAATTATGTTGATTGTGTATAAAGATAACGACTACGCATATATTATAGGCGTACATATTTGTGTACATGTCATCCTTTTTCTTGTATTCATTTATTTATCATGGGGATCATCAAGCTAGGCAACGCAAGAAGAGTGGGGAGAATCATGCAGAAGGGGCTGGCCATTAATTTCCATGGAATTAATGACTGAATATTTGTGTGTTTTTATTATTAATTTTACCCTTTAAATACTCATTTTCAAATTATTTTCAAAGGCTATTGAGACTTACACCAATAAATATGAATATTATGGTAAAATATATACTTTCTCTGTCCCATATTACTTGTCACTTTTCCTTTTGCACGCCCCTTAAGAAATCAGAAATAAAAGATGTATTTTACTATCTTACTCCTATCTCTCTCAAATAAATACATTCTAATCAAAATTGACTATTTTCAAGAACATTTATTACTAAGGGTAAGATGGGAAAGATTTAATTAATTTTATCTTGTAATTTTATCTTGATTTTGTAAATGAACAAGTAATTTGGACATATATTTTTAGTAATGTGGCCAAGTAATATGCGACGGAGAGGATAAGATGTGAAAGGTTTAATTAATTTTATCTTGGTTCTGTAAATGAACAAGTAATTTAGACATATATTTTTAGTAATGTTGAGTACTTCATTTATGAACAAGTAAAAGTGCACGGAGAAAATAAATATGTGTCGGAGAATTAAAATTAAAGTGCATACTTGTATACATGAGCATAGAATAAATATTCAGTAAAAAAAGTAGTTTAGTAATGTGGCCAAGTAATATGGGATGGAGGGAGTACTTCATTTATTGATTCTTAAAGAACTTGAAAAGTCAAAAGTCAACAAGTATAAGTGCACGGAAGATATAAATGTGTCGGATAATTAAATTTGAAGTGCATACGTGTATACATGAGAAGAGATAAATATTCTAGACTATGACATATGACCACGGGGGATAAAAAAGTAGTTGGTTAAATAATATAATTTATATAGCTTGTGGTACAAATTTCTATTCTTTGTGTTAGTCCTTTCTTCACACTTACATATATTAGAAATAGAAAAGAAGAAAAATATATAGAATAGAAAAATAGACATATATTTTTAGTAATGTGGCCAAGTAATATGGACGAACGGAGTACTTCATTTTTATTAATTCTTAAAGAACGTGAAAAGTCAAGTATAGTAATGTGGCCAAGTAATATGAGACGAAGAGAGTACTTCATTTATTAATTCTTAAAGAACGTGAAAAGTCAAGTAATGTGGCCAAGAATATGGGACGGAAGGAGTACGTCATTTATTAATTCTTAAATAACGTGAAAAGTCAAAAGTGAACAAGTAAAAGTGCACGGAGAAAATAAATATGTGTCGGATAATTAAAATTGAAGTGCATACATGTATACATGAGAAGAAAATAAATATTCACCAAAAACATGAAAAGTCAAAAGTGAACAAGTAAAAGTGCACGGAGGAAATAAATATGTGTCGGAGAATTAAAATTGAAGTGTACATGTGTATACATGAGAAGAGAATAAATATTCAGTACTATGGCATATATCCACGTGGGATTTGTTAATTCTTAAAGATTGTGAAAAGTCAAAAGTAAACAAATAAAAGTGCACGGAGGAAATAAATTTGTGTAGGAGAATTAAAATTGAACTGCATATGTCTATACATGAGAAGAGAATAAATATTCGGCAAGAACATGAAAAGTCAAAAGTGAACAAGTAAAAATGCACGGAGGAAATAAATGTGTCGGAGAATTAAAATTGAAGTGCATACGTCTATACATGAGAAGGGAATAAATATTAAGTACTATGACATATGTCTATGTGAGATATAAAAATTGTTAGATAAAGTGTACAAGTTATATAGCTTATGGTACAAGAAATCATTGCGTGTATAATTTGTGAAGCTCATGGTACAAGGTGGAGGAGCGGTGTTCGTCCCTCCTCCACGAAATATATATATATATATATATATATATATATATATATATATATATATATATATATATATATATATATATATATTTATATATCTTAGTTTCATAACGTACATTGAAGAGAGAAAAAAACTCTTTAAAAATATTTTTATTTCAAAGTTAGAACCCGAAAATTCTAATTAGAAATAGTGGGATCTTATCCACTCCGTCACCAGGTTTAGAACTAGAGCTTCGTCTAGGAGTTCAATAGAACACTATAACTTTGACTCAAATCCTGTATTCATATTTAAAATTCACTTGATATGTATACATAATTTATTAAAAGCTCAATAAACTACATTTTCTAAAATTTAGAATTTATAAACTTAAAAACCTTCCGTCTTTGTCAACCACATCCCCTAATAGTTATTCTTTGGACTTATCATGCTAATTGCTAACTACCCACCCCCCCCCCCCCCCCCCCAAAAAAAAAAAAAAACTCTCTATGTTTTCTCTTTCTCAAACAACACCTGTCTCATGACTTGTGAAATCGAGATATGGACTTTATTACATATATTTTTTTAATGGGTTAAGGGAAGGGGGAGGAAAAATGAGGGTGTTAAGATTAGCTTAGTTAGTTAGAACATGATTAGTTGATTACTTATTGTATTAAATGCCAGCTGTGGCATTTCTATAATTTAGCAGTTAGTTAGTTAGTTGGATATATTTTTTCTCTCTCCTCTACACGTGTATATATATTTTGCTTCTATGAAATCAAATGCTAGTTTGCATTTGCACAAACTCATTCTTCTCTCTTTCAATCAGTAACTTTCATTCTCTCTCATTTCCCTCTTTCGGTTCAAGCTTTGAAATCTTCATCAATGGAAGCTATGGAGAAAATGTCACGATCCTTTACTTCAACATGGTATTAGAGTTTTGTCTTTTCATCGACTAAACTCCGGTTGGTTGTAAGAAATTACTTCAATATCAATCCTTCATCTTCTTTGTTGTCAAACCCTAGTTTTTCCCCAAATTTTCTTTGAACGAAATTCGAATCAATTTTGACCTGGATTTGTTGATTTATAGTTGAGATTGTTATTTCTAGTTGAACTGTGATTGTCGTTGTTGATTTCTGGTTGAGATTGTTGCTTTTAGTTGAATTGCGATCGTCGTTGTCGTTTTAGGTTAGGTTACGTTCGTTCCCTTTTAATCTCTGTTGCAATTTCAAGTTTGTGTTAGTAGTCTCTGTTGCAATTACGAGTTTGTGTTGGTGGTTATTGATTGCAATCTCTATTGTGATTGTTGTTTGGTGATTGCTGGGTGTTTTACTCTAAGTCAATTGGAAATCGAATTGCGATCTGAGTTGAATAAGTGAAGATTATGACTGCAAATCGAGATAACTTAAATGTAACAATGGCGGACCAATCCACATCGACTTCTGGAGGAACCCTAGATTCAACCAATCCGCTGTACATGCACCCCGCAGAAAGTGCTGGTTCCACCTTGATTCCGATGAAATTTGACGGAACAAGTTACAGATCATGGAGGAGGGGTGTACTCCGAGCATTATCAGTGAAGAACAAGAATGGTTTTATCAATGGAAAGTGTAAGAAACCAAATCCCGATTCATAAAATGATGCGCAATGGGAAAGGTGTGATGATATGGTGACTTCGTGGATGCTAAACTCCTTGTCACCAGATCTGATGGATAGTCTTCAATATGTGAACAATGCCAAAGAGCTATGGGAAGAGCTTGAAGACAGGTATGATCAACAAATGGTGCAAAATTGTACCAATTACAGAGGGAGATAAATGAGTTCAATCAAGGAACACTCGATATCCTTTGGTTATTACAACAAGATGAGGAAACTGTGGGAAGAGATGAGTACTTTGGATGCAAACTCTCAATGTAGTTGTCTGTGTACTTGTGGGGGAAAGGCTAACATGCACAAAGCTGAGCAAGACAGGAGATTAATTCAGTTCTTGATGGGACTGAACGAAGTCTACACTGTAGTAAGGGGTAGCATCTTGATGATGAAGCCATTACCTACCATGGCACAGGCTTTCTCCATTCTGGTGCAAAAAGAAAAGCAAAGAGAAGTCAAGCCTCATAATAGGATTGCATTAGAGTCCACATCAATGAATTCAAGTGGTCAAGGAAGCACTTCACTGAGTGCAAATGGACAATGAGGAAATAATTTTAGAACTAACTACAATCAACAGTACAACCAGCAGAGAAACTCTGGGAGAAACTATGTGAACAATAATAGATCAAATTTCCCTCATAACAAGTCAAATTTGTTTTGTGAACACTGTAAGAAAGATAGACACACAAAGGACAAATTCTATAGACTTTATGGATTCCCTCAAGACTTCAAATTCACTAAAGGAAAGAATGTGTTGTATGCAAATACTGCACATGGAGAAATGCTCACTAACACACAGTCTATGAATCATAATTTTGAGCAAAGGGCACAACATCTCTCCAAAGAGCAGTATAGTCAATTGATATCACTACTAGAAAGCCTGTAGTGTGGAAATGGAAATGGAGATGCAACATCAAGCAACATGACTAGAGGAGCTGTCAACTAGCAGGTATTCTTACTTGCTACTCTTCCATTATTGAAATTGGTGAACTTTCTTGTAAATGCATCAAACTATGTGTTGATTCATGGATAATAGACTCAAGAGCCTCACACTATATAACCTCCAACAAAACCTTATTGACCAATACCAAAATCTTACCTTACCCTTTCTTAGTGAATTTGCCAAATGGATATAAGGTTAAAGTAACTGAAATTGGTGATGTTACCCTTGGTTCAGCACTGACTCTATACAAAGTGTTGTTTATACCTAGTTTCAAATTTAATCTGATTTTTGTACATTGTTTAGCTTCATAACTTAGAGGTATAGTCAGTTTCAATACTCTTTCATGCCTATTGCAGGGCCGTTCACTGAAAAGCCCTCTGGAGATTGGTAGAGCAAGGAATGGATTATATTTCTCGTGTCCAAGATGTCACAACTGTTATGTGGGTAACTGTGACTCTCACCTCTCAATCTCAAATGTCAATAATGTTCCTGTTGATGGGAATGACTCTAGTTCTTTGTTTCTCATTCAAATGCGACTGCACCACCATCTCAAACTCCATTTGTACAAAATTCTCATTCAGCAAATAAAAGAGTCAGTCCTGTACAGAGTTTTCATTCAAGTAATAAAAGAGTCATTCCTGTTGTAAATTCTTTTTTGTCTTCTATGTCTCATGGAAATGATGCGAATCACTTATGGCATAATAGGCTGGGGCACGTACCCTTTGCGAAAATGAGGACCATTTCTTCGATACCCATCAACTTTGCACCAAAATAGCCTTTTACTTGCCCTGTTTGCCGATGGCAAGACAGACCAGACTAGCTTTCCCACAGAAAACCACCTCAACTAAGAAGATATTTGACATTCTCCATGTAGATTTATGGGGGCCATACCATACACCCACACATGATCACCCAAAATTTATTTGACCATGGTTGATGACTATAGTAGATCAACTTGGACACAACTCTTAAACTGAAAAAGTAATGCACTTCAGGCCATCAAAGCCTTTGTCCTACTCATTGAAAATCAATTCCAAACACCATAAAATGTATAAGATCTGATAATGGATCAAAATTCACTAGCAATGAAGCTCAAAGTTTTTTTTTTCAGTCCAAAAAGGAATCATCCATCAAAAGTCATGCCCTTACACACCTCAACAGAATGGCATAGTAGAGAGAAAGCACAAATACCTATTGGAAACTGCTAGAGCATTACTATTCCAATCAAAGCTGCCCTTGAGATATTGGGCCGAATGCATCCAAACTGCCATATACCTAATAAACAGGCTACCTTCCACTGTCCTTAACAACATATGCCCTTTTGAGCTACTCTACCAAAAGAAACCAACATACTCACATCTTAAGGCTTTTGGATGTCTGTGTTTTCTAACCACACTCAAACCTCAAAAAGACAAATTTGAACCTAGAGCAACACCTCACATATTTGTTGGGTACCCTTATGACACAAAAGGGTATAAAGCGCTAGACCTAGCTAATAAAAGAATTCACATTTCTAGAGATGTTTTGTTCATGAAAATGTTTTTCCTTTTGCTATTGCACCTATTGGTTAAAGTTTTGAGTCTGTTAATGAAACTTATAATGCATGGCACAAATGTTTTAATTTCGATAAACAAAAACTGTGTAGAGAGTCCTTTGTAGGATCAGGACATCACTAATGACATCATTTTTCCTATTGATCCACCTAACCAGCCTACTTCTCACCATCACCGTATTGAATAGCAACAACCACAACCACCACCTGATCCATTTTTGAACTCTACTGCTTATGACCTCCAAGAAAATTCACCTCAGCCCTTGGAACAAACTGCGACTCAAGCAACTCAGCCTAGAAGAACCACTAGGACTCACAACACTCCAACCTACCTAAAGGAATACAACTACAATCTGCCTAATTTGCAGCCTCACCTGTCAAAAATCCACACTCACTCAGCCTCTCTCAACCCTCTCCATGAAGTTTTCCCTCAAAACCAACATGTAGCCTTTACTGCCTTAGAATATAGTAGTCAGCAGTTAATTAGAAGCATTTCTCATGATTGTGAACCATCTTCATATGAAGAGGCAGCCTTGAATCCTGCTTGGCAAACAACTATGACTCTATAATTTGAAGCTTTATATGCTAATAATACTTGGGATCTAGTCCCTCTACCTGGCGAAAAACTGCTATAGGGTGTAAATGGGTGTATAAAGTAAAGCACAAGGTTGATGGTAGCATAAAGAGATCAAAGCTAGATTACTAGTGAAGGGTTATACTCAACAAGAGGGAATATATTACACTGAGACTTTTTCACCTGTTGTGAAAATGACCACCATAAGAGCATTCATTAGTATAGCAGTTAAAAGAGGTTGGGATTTATATCAATTAGATGTTAATAATGCATTTCTTCTTGGTGATTTACATGAAGAAATATATATGGAAGCAGCACAGGGTCTTGAGATTCCTGACAAGGGTCTTGTGTGCAGGTTAAAGAAGTCACTTTATGGTTTGAAACAAGCAAGTAGGCAATGGTATGATAAATTAGCTGCCTCACTGTGTTCAAAGGGTTATGTACATTCCATAAGCGATTACTCACTGTTCTGTAAAAGAAAGGGTTCAACAATAGTTTTTGTAGCAGTCTATGTGGATGATTTGATAGGAACAGATTGGAATTCAGACCTTGAAATCCTTCCTACACCACCAATTCAAAATTAAGGACTTGGGCAAACTGCATTACTTCTTGGGTTTAGGGATATTGTATAAACCAAATAGGGTATTGATTTCTCAGAGAAAATTTACTTCAGACCTGCTTAAAGAATTTGACTACATGCAGTACTCTTCAGCCTCCTCTCCCCTTGATAGCACAGTGAAGCTCAAAGCAACTGAAGGAACACTATTACCTGATCCTTCTTACTACAGAAAGTTGGTGGGGAAATTGAACTTTCTTACAAATACCAGACTAGACATTGCATATAGTGTGCAACATCTCAGTCAGTTCATGCAAAGCCCTAGGGACACACATCTGAAAGCTGCTTTTCATGTATTTAAATACCTCAATACTGATCCTACTTTGGGAATTTTTCTGTCCAATAAATCAGATTTCTCCATCTCAGCCTATTATGATTCAGATTGGGCCTCTTGCCCAGATTCAAGAAAATCTGTTAGTGGGTATCTTGTCCTCTTAGGTGACTGTCCAATTAGTTGGAAATAAAAGAAACAATCTACCATCTCTTTATCCTCAGCAGAAGCTGAGTATAGAACAGTGAGGAAAGTGGTTGGTGAACTTGTTTAGATGGGAAGATTGCTTACAGAGCTGAGCATGCCATGCAAGTTACCTATTCCAGTGTATTGTGACAGTCAAGCAGCTATCCACATAGCAAAAAATCCTATTTTCCATGAAAGAACCAAACACATAGAGGTTGATTGCCATTTTGTCAGAGATAAACTACATGAAGGTTTGATCAGTCTGCATCACATTTCAACAACAAACCAATTAGCTGACATCTTTACCAAGGCTCTAACTGGTGTCAAGCATGACTCAATCCTGTGCAAGTTGGCAGTGGACAACTCCCTACCAACTTGAGGGGGGTGTTAAGATTAGCTTAGTTAGTTAGAACATGATTAGTTGGTTACTTATTGTATTAAATGCCAGATGTGGCATTTCTGTAATTTAGGAGATGTGAGTTAGTTAGTTAGTTGGATATTTTTTTTCTCTCTCCTCTACATGTGTATATATACTTTGCTTCTATGAAATCAAATGCTAGTTGCAGTTGCACAAACTCATTCTTCTCTCTTTCAATCAGTAGCTTTCACTCTCTCTCATTTTCCTCTTTCAGTTCAAGCTTTGAAAGCTTCATCAATGGAAGCTATGGAGTAAATGTCACGATACTTTACTTCAATAGAGGGAGGGGATTACAAGATGGGGAATTGAATCTTCAACAACAAAGTGAAAGTCCAGATAACCAGCCAACCAACTGAGCTACTAAGATTTCCCGACTTTATGGGTCTATAACTAATACTCCACTATACATCTCCACACCCCTAAGTTTTGTCCAATCTAAATTGCGAAAAGAAAATACAAGTATTCTGCTGGAAAAAAAAAGAGTGGAAAAGTGGGAAAATGTGTGAAAAAGATTAGGGAAAAATGACACCGGAAACACGTGTATAGATAAACTCCAACATGTTCTCATCTGATTATATTTATTTACGTGTCATCTCGAGGTAGTAAAACAGAAGGTCACCCAACTATGGGTAATGATCTCTCAAGATCATGTTTCTTTATTTTGTAAAAACAAGGCCACCCAACTTTCCCTATATCATATCAAAAGTCACCCAATAAATATTTGGCAAATAAAATATGACATGACATTTAATTTAGTCCACATGGACTTTTTTTTTCTCAGTTCATGTGGCAAAAAGACTCGAGGTGACCCGACCCAAACCTAAATTAACCCTCATTGACCCTATTCTCTCTTAATTAAAATATAGTTTCTCTCTTAGCCCATCATTTTTTTAAAATCATGCCGTCTTCTTTTTCCTTCTTTAACACTGCTTAGACTTCTTTGTGACTTCTTAAACATAGTCCTTGATAACTCTTTTCTTAAAAAGCCTGCCTCCTTTTGAAACACCCACATCACTTGGCTCACACATAACACCGGAAAATGCAATTTGTTCATCATTCACACTCTCCGTGATTTCAACTTGTTCGTTATTGACACCCTCAAAACCTTCTGTAACGTCAACTTGCTCGTTAGTTATGCCAAATGAGAAAAGAAAAAAGAAGACAACACGATTTTAATAAAATGATGGGCCAATTTTTTTCAGAGAGAGAGAGAGAGAAACTCTATTTTAATTAAGAGAGAATAGGGTTAATTTGGGTTTGGGCCGGGTCGGGTCTTTTTGCCACGTGGACTGAGGAAAATAGAAAGGAAAATTCCATGTGGACTAAATTAAATGACATGTAAATTAAATGACATGTCATATTTTATTTGCTAAATATTTATTGGGTGACTTTTGATGTGATATAGGGAAAGTTGGGTGATCTTGTTGTTGCAAAATAAAGAATTATGACCTTGAGAGATCATTGCCCATAGTTGATGACCTTCTATCTCAGGATGGTACTAGATATACCCTGAACAAATACACGAAGATATATTTCTAATTTTTAATTTCTAATTTTCTTATTAGTATTACTTTTGTTCAGAGTAGAATCTTTTAGTTGATTTGATTTTCTATAAAAATAGGTTAATAGTTGAATAAATATAGCACATAGTAATGTAAAGTATAATGAGATGATTATGGAATTGACTGTGCAAAAAGTAATTAAAATGTGCAAAAACTAATTAATGTAAAGTAAAATGGACTTTCACTTGCTCTGCGCAAGCTAATTAAAATGTAGATGACCTATGAATTCTTTGAGAGAAATGGTTATTTGACCCTTTACAATTTTTTTTTAGTTTTATGATCCTTTCAAGAGATCTTCATTTTTTCCATATAAGAGATCTAAAAAAACACATAATAGATCTGGAAAAGTCATTTTCTTTTATTCAAATTGTAAGAGGCCAAGAGATCTTATTTCTGTAAAGAATGGATCTTGGACCTAACTCAATCCCCAAAAGCTCGGTCAAAGGGAGGAGGACTGCCCAAGCCATTTAAAGAGACCACCCATCCCCTAAAGCCTCGATGTGGGACTATTTCACACCCCACCTCACGCCCAGGACTGGGCAACTGGTGCGTGGACAAATTTAATATGGGGCCCAACATCAAGTAATAATAATTGGGATGAGTCCTGCTCTGATACCTTATAAAGAATAAATGTTGGGCCTAACTCAACCCCTAAAGCTAGCTCAAAGGGAGGAGGATTGCCCAAGCCATTTAAAGAGACCACCTATCCTGTGAAGCCTTGAGTTGGGACTATTTCACAATTTCCTCTGAATTGCTTTCTCACTGTTCATCATACTAGTAATATTGGTTGCTTTGAGTTTAAGGTTTAATGCTTCCTTATACACTTATTATCTCTCTCGTATGTTATTAATGTGTAAGTTGCATAAAATATTTTATATCAAAATCTACCAATTCAACTAATTTGAATTCATGTCGAGTAAAGTTACAGCTAGGAGGTAATAGCACTCTCTTTCCCTTTGTGAGATTTGCATAGCATAATATTATAAGTACCAAAGTTATGCCAAAGTTATATGACTTCGACCTTTTCGGACATCCCAAAATTAAACGTCACTATCAAAGATTATGGCGTTTTCAGACTGTTCTATCATATGACTTTTTTGCTTTCTTTAGTTTCATTTTCATTTTGCTTTGAACTGCTTGTGCTTATCTGGCCTTTTCTCCTCGTGTTTTCTCTTGAGCCGAGGGTCTTTCGGAAACAGCCTCCCTATCTTCCGAGATAGGGGTAAGGTCTGCGTACACTTTACCCTCCCCAGACCCCACATTGTGGGATTTCACTAGGTATGTTGTTGTTGTTGTCAAAGATTATGGCGGAGAGGTAAATACTTCTTCATCATTAATTTGATGTTTCGAAGTTTGAGTTTTGGGTATAGAGTCACTTTGAATCAAAATCGATTTACCTCAAAAGTGGAGTTGATTGCTCAAAAGGTCACACAACTAATAAAAGTTGTGTAACAAAGTCACTTTTCCTCATAGAATTAAATATTTCCATTAAAAAAAAAAAAAAAAAAAACTAGCTAGTCATGAGTATTTACAATTTATTAATCTAACTAATTTGAATTCACATCCAATAAAGCCACTAAAGAGGTATTGCACTCTTTCCCTTTGTGTGATTTGCACAGGATGATGTTGAACCAAAGTTAGGCAAGTTCAACCTTTTAGGACATCTCAAAATCAAACTCCACCACCAAAAAATTATTATGGAGTGGAAGTACTCATATTCTTAATGTTTACACTTTAGATATGATATCGCTTTTGATACGAAGCTTTTTATCTTCTGAAGTAAAACTCTCCGGTATGGAATTGAAATAATCAAAATCCAAAATACATATCGCACATCGAGCAGAAAACTAAAAGAACTCCCATGTGCATTGTCTTTCCTAGTTAATATGGCATGTGGGTCTATTATCTCAATCTAAATTTTCCTTATTTTCACTATTTCAAGTTCTCATAGCTCAAGATACAGTCCAAACTCTAATGATTAAAATCATGGAGAAAAGCAATAAGATATCTGTTCATCTTGCTTTTACCACACTTTTTTTCTCTCTCGTAATCTTCAATTCAGTCTCACATGCATTTTCTGATTCAGTTCACCTTTTTTGTTGCCTAGTACCCCACAAAAACTTCAGTTTTAATTATTAATTGTCATTTGTCAAATTCACTCCACCCATTTAACAGTACTGTCCACTAACGGTAAAATTCAGGAATTTCATGTGCCATGCAGTCTGAAATTAACAATTTCCCCCTTCTCATTATGAACAGTAGTAGGATTTAAAATATTAATATTAATTTAATTACTTTTCTGTAAATACTGATTGATTAATTTATTTGAAATAAAATTTATGTGTTTAAGAATATTACAGGATTTTCACTTTAAAGAATGCTTTTATTCAACCTAAAAATTGAAGTACATATGACTTTATTTGATGATTAATTGCAAATCGAGTATGCCTAGCCATTCAACAAAAACCAAGGCACCGATCAGATCATAGATTATATTACTTTAAATCGTATTTTTTTTATAGTTAAAAGTTGTTTACACTTTTTAAAAAAGTAATAATTAAAGAGAAATTATTTGACCCTCAAACATCAATGGTATAATGTAAAGTGAGATATTAGAAGAAAAATAAGTAAATAAATAAGAGAGTATTTTGCGTCTCTATAAAGTAAATCGTGTTTACTTTGCACATCAAATATTTGCACGGATAGTGGTATATTTATATATAATTTTCTTGTTTTAGACATCTGGTTGATAGGCTCAATGAGAGGGTAAAAATACTTTCCACCAAGAAGCTTCTCATTCATAAAAATTCAATCATCTATCAACTCTTTAATTTTACTTTTCGATCCATGAAAAACCCCACTGTTATCTTTCGTCTCAAAACCTCTCATTAAGGATTTCCTAACATGGAAGAATTGGTTGATTTGACTGAGATAGAAGAAGTTGTGTAGTGGTAATTATTGGTATATTCCGACTTTTCAATTATTTAAAGATATGCTTCAAATTATTGCAGAGGACAAATTTGAATGTCAACGTAACTTCATCGTGACGAATGTTACAAACAAGATGGATATTCGCTAAAAGAATTAAGGGGAAAATATAGGACGAAATTAATGGTATAGCCTTCGCCCTTCAGGGATAGAAAAGCAAATGAAAGACAACTATAAGATAAATGGACTACTTCAAGAACAAATTTAAACCCTTTTTTTCAAGACACAAAAAAAAAAAAAAAAAAAAAGGAACGAGACATTCTTCCACGAAGTGTTTTATCCAAAATAGACTCTCTCTGTTTTTTTAAATTTTCCATTCGTTTTTCCATACTTGCTTTTGGCCCGATTTATCTGAATTAGCATTAAAAGTTCCACTTTAAAGATAAAACGTTTCCTACTAAATGTAACCCCATTCTTAAAACTCCAGAATCTCTAAGTATAAAGGATGAAGGGATAGTTATCGCATCACCACAATTTTTGGTGATTATCCAAAACAATCAACCCTTTAACGGGCAAAGAGAGATGGACAAAAAGAGGAGGAAATTCCCCAAGTATATATTTGAATTTGAAATGTCAAATATTTCTGTTCCTTTCTAATGATTCCGCTTAGGTAATGGTTATTGATTATCTTATTGTAAATCATGTTGCAAAATCCTAAGTAAAAAAAATTATTACCTTGACTGGAATAAAATAAACTTTTTACAGCCAGAACGTCCCATGTTCTTCACCGACCATATCCTACCCAAACTTCCTAAAAACCTAACTAAATATTCCCATTCTCCCTGTACCTATTCACTTTTTTTTATATTTATATATATAAATAAAATTGTACATAGCTCAGTACTCTAGACTCTCCTAACAAATCGACACATACATGTAGCTTCAAAACAAAAGCCAATTTTTTACGTTACTAAATTCACCTCTTTTGTCTGTTTCAATGTTGGGTAATAATTGTTTCTTGGTAACTTACATTGAATCATAAATTATGATAACTTCATAAATTAAAATAATAATAATAATAAGAAAAAAAGAATAAAGGGTTGAGTGCCCACTTGACTATGTCAGAAAATTGAATATTATAAGGTTTAGAAACTGGATATGCAGATGGTCATAATGTCTATTTGGCAAGAAGTGTTCCTCAATTGAATATAGATTCTGTTATAATTTTCATTTTTTGACTTAATCAACCGAATTAATACCTGCTTCATGACCACATGGGATCTTTGGATAAGCAATTTAAAGCCTTTTCATTCTTTAAAAAATTAATCATCAAATACTTAAAAATATATATGTTTGCTCAATGTTTGGGATCGAATCTTTTTATAAATTTGAATATATAACGAAGCACATATAATGTTATTGTATTTAGTGTATGTACTAACGAACTATAACACATATATTCTAACATAAGAATGGAGTGCAAGTGACAAGAGGGCCATTTTCTTTTCACGACATGAGAGACCAGTTTAGTGAAAAAATTCGCCTCTACGAGGTTGTTCGGATTAGCAGATTGTAAATAGTTGATATTGATAAACTTTAAGTGTTAAAAATATTTCTAAGTGTTAAAACCGATTTTATAAATAAGGAGCTAGGTGTAAGTATCTTTGTAAAAGAAAAGGAGGAACGATGAATATGGGATGAACAGGAAGTTCTGCGTTTTATTTTGAGAGGGATATTTTGAGAATAAAAAAAATATTAAGGATAAAATAGTGTCATGGTCAAACCAAAAGTGCTTATAAGCTGAAATGTCATAAGTTGGGGATGACCAACTGATTACTCTTGATTGATTTTGGCTTATAAGCACTTCGCTTATGAGCACTTTAGGTATTTACCAAATGCGTAAATAAGCTAAGAAGTGCTTATAAGCCAACTAGTTAGAGTTGAATCACACTTGCCACAATTTTCGTTTTCGGGAGGGTGAGTTGAAACAAAAAAAGAAGGGTTTAGAAAAAGCATAGAGAGAAAGTAGTGATGGAGCCATAATTTTCTTTAAGGAATTCAAAATATAAAATAAACGCACTGAGAAGTTAAGGAGATTTAACATCTACTTATATATATGCAATGTAATTACCCCATATTTGTACTAATGAGAGTTATTAGGCAAAGGCGTATTTAAAATCTTAACTTGATGAGTTATATCCTAAGATTCTTAGCAGTAAACATATTGTATCTTTAAAATTACGGTCAAATCTAATATTTAATTGAAATTCTAATGAATATCGAACCCTCGCTAACAAGGTGAAAGTTTATGTTTCACCAACTGAGCTACTAAAATTCCCCCAAATTTTACATATATACTATAGTTCATGTCAAAAATATTGAGTTTGGATGAACTCGTTGCCTAAGACTTGCCTGTGATAACGAATACCCGGTGAATACAGTTAGGTGCGGACAAATTGACCTAAACACCATCGTTATTTTTTGAGGAAAAAAGAACCATGGAGTGCGAGACAACCAAAATGTTGACCGTTGAAACCACAAAAATATATGGTACTTAGTAAATTAAAGAATTGAATAACATATTCAAAGGGAATTGTGCCCCAAGTTAGATACAGTCCAACTTCTATATGCCTCTGAGGAATCCGAAACCCTTTCTGCATTATATATTTAATTAGTTTTTAATGAAGAAAAATAGGTTCATTGGTTTAAAGTGAATTTGGGAAATGACCAATCAATCATGAGAATAAAATTTGGATTCTTCAGTTGATTCCTCTTTCTGGGTTTTAGTAGTTGGACCACATTGAAGACTATGCAACCCTCCTCCCTGTGACTCTCTGTCTCCTTTAATTATCCTATATATCCCCTTGATTATATGCACATAATATTTTGTTATTACCTATATGTTCTCTAATTTATCTTCTGAAAAACTATATTTTATGCAATAAGGTATTTTTGCCACACAATGACCCAAATGGGGTAAATTCATATGACTATTTAGGTCAAATTTAATAATTTATGTTTACTTCATGTCATTTCTATCTTTATTTCTCAAATTTTGTCTTAATTTAAAATTGTATAATAGAGGTTATGGTGATTTTTATATAAGTGTGGTCATATTTGAGTCAAATTGGTGTGGCAATTTAGCATCTCTCTATTTTATATTTTCATACAAGGTCCTCGATCACCCCTCACTCAATGTCCTTAGCATACGGTTCAAGTGGTGAAGGTCCTTTTCTTCGCGCTTGGTAAACGCTTCACTGTAGCCAAACTTACTGTTAATCTATCTCCTAAAGCCAAGCTTCAACTGCTATGGTATAAAAATGAAAATAATTTAGATAGCATCTAAATTTAGAAAAGCATAATAAATAGTACATATATTTCTACAGCAATTTTTACAATATTATAATTTTTTTTCATACAAATTAATGTCCCTTAATCCAACTTTAACAAATATATCATGAACTATGAGAAATTATAATGAGAATTCTACAAGTATCAATCACTATTGTATACTACAAATTAAAGAAAAGGATAAAAAGTAAAACAAAGAGTAACCAAGCAAAATGAGACACAATCATGTGAAAAGTTCTCATGTTTATCAAATAGTTGGGGAATTGATTTACCCTCTTTAATGGTTTGATTCAATGAATTAAAACAAGTCTAAAGAGTCATAATCACTTCAAATTATCATTTTATGGATGTTATAAATAAGTCTGCAAAAGCCAAAATTAATATTAGTCCGCATCCTATAATTTTCCAAAATTTGTAAAGAAATAAACGATAAATTGAAAAAATTAAAGTGAAGAAAGAATCACCTAACATGCACATGACTATCGTTAATATTTTAAAATGTACACTGAAAAGAGCCAATGGATTTGCACATGACATTGCATGAACATCCCATTAGTATGTTTTTCTGCTAGATCTTGCTCCTACTTTTCACGTGAATAATCTTTTTCCCCTTTCCCTTTTTTTCTTTTTAGTCCCCCATTTGTCACCCATTAAGGCCCTTATTCTTTTTCTTTTTAGTGCCCTTCTTTTTTATCTTCAATTTAAATATATAAAATAGCAGAGAGGGAAAGGGATGGAGCAGAGATTTGTGTATGGTATGAAGTAAAATATTTTCATAAAAAAGGTTTTCCTAAAATATAAGTGAGATTTTTATTTATTTTCTGATGCTTGGTAAGAAAGTAAAAATATTGTCTTTTAAGAGTATTTATATACTACATAATTTAGGCAAATGAGGGTAGGGGTAAGAGTAGGGGTGGTGGGTGAGCGGGTGGGGACGGTGGGGTGGAGGTTGTTGGTTGGGGTGTTGGGCTGGGGAGAAGACTATCAGTGTGAAATATCACTTATGGAACTTGTCTTCTTTATTTCTATTAGAGAAATTATTTTCCTGATATTTAAGAAACTTATTTTCCTAAAGAAAATGTTTATTCAAAATTTTTAACCAACCAAATATGAAAAATTAGAAAACATCCCAAACACACTTATAAAATAATTTGTGTGTGAAATAATTGAGGTGTGCGTAAGCTGGCCGAACACCATTAATCGCAAGAAAATTATGTGTGAGATGAATTTGTAGACTTGTTTTAAATTCAAGTTCAACCATCAGAAATTGCATTTACAAATCAGATTATCAGATTGAGTGAACTGATTAAAGCTCAATCATCAAACTTATGTAACGAGTTAGAGATGTCCGTTATACGGGAGAATTAATTTTAATGTAATCTCTAATATACGTCACATGATAGTGAGAATCATCCTATAATTAAGTAATATTCAATAGAAATAAAATAATAATCTGGATCCAAGGCTATAAATTAGGTAAGTAGTGTCTATAACAAATTTTTAGTTTTCAATAATATCTTAGGTAGTTAGTGAATATTGACATGTTCCAGCAATATGTATATTCTTTTATATCTGTCAATCATTTATGAAGTAGCAATTGTTGGAATTCTTAAGAGTCGCGTTCTCAATTCGACTTGCATTTAAGATTTTATACAGGTCATTCGGAGTGAGAGAGTTCATATAAACGAGAATTGGATATTTAGGAAAGTTCCAGGTAGGAATACTTGAAATATTAGCTTATGGGCTACGTTGAAGAAGTATTTTTCAGTTAAAAGCATTCTAGCAGAGCTATTTATTGAAGATATTACACGAGAATACTAGCAAAGTATGTTTAACGAGTGTTTACATCCGTTCTGTAATTCTGATATGATTCCAGACAAGTTCGACAAACATTAGTGTGTGTGTGTGTGTGGGGGGGGGGGGGGGGGAGTATACTCTTCTTAAGCATTTGTGTATCTAACTATACCAGTGTCATTTGGCCCGTGTTAAGCCCGGTTTCAAATCGAAGTTAAAAATTCAATTGGTAGATATTTTTTAATTTCTTTTTCTTGCTCTTTGGTTTTTTTAACATCAGTTTGACATTTTAGAAAGACTTCCAAAATATTAAAGTACACAAACGTATCTGAAAGTTAAAGATTTTTCAGTTTATATATTAGATTTCTTTCAAAAAAAAAAAAAAAAAAAAAAAAAAACAAACAAACAAACAATTGAAAGCTCTTTTAATTTCTATTTTATTTAAATTTTTGAGATGAAAGTCTCTGATGATCCAAATTGAGCTTCTCATATGTTAAATTAATTTCATTTGTTTCTCTGAATTGAACCCATATTAGCCAACTTATTTTTTTTTAACCAAAAATAGTTTTTAATTAATGTAAAAAATATTTAAGGCGAAAATTATTGTATGATGAAACCAATAAAGATAACTAATAAATAATTAAATATCTTGATATTACAAGATAATTTTGTAGATGTTCTCTCAAATTAAATCACACCAAAAAATACTGAAAACTCAATTAAATTAAATTTTTCTTACTGTAAGCTTTTTTTCCCTTCGAAAAGATGCATGTAAAAAAATAACATATTTTCTTTTTTATTAAATTAATAAACCATTTTATGAAATCTACATTGTAATAAATTCTTCATGTTGAATTTAATAATTTGGTCCTAAATTATATAAAATATTTAATATTTGGTATTTTGCAAAATACTTTAATATTAAAAAAAAGTAATTTTTTTTTTTTTTTGCAATTGTCTAATACTATTGCTATTTGGAGCTCAAATTGTATTTTCTTTAATGGCAGTGTTTTTTCAAACATTTTCAATATATATATAAAAAGAATACTTTATAGTTCCTCTTTTAATATAGTACTCCCTCCGGATAAAAAAAAGAGTCCACTTAGCCTTTTTTTCTTGGATCGAAAAAAGAGTCCGCTTAGCAAATCAAGAAAGAATTAACCTTGTTTTTCCATATTTACCCCTATTGAGTGTTATATGATCAAATCGCAATGCCTATTTAATTAGGGATAGTTTAGTTAAATTACCTATTTTTGTTTATGAGTTAGTATTTTCTTAAGGGGTGTGTAAATGGCTAAGTGGACTCTTTTTTTGATCCGGAGGGAGTAATTTATTAGATAAATTTTATGTTAAAAGTGTACACACTTAAAATTTTAATTAACCACCGTACTTCGGAATTCATTTAGATTGAGACGGAAGGACTATAATTTATATTTAGATACATTTTCAAAATTATTTAATAATGATATAATTAATTCTATTTATTCTCTTAATTTAAAACTTAATCCTACGTTAAGTGAAATCCTTATGAATCACTTAAGTTTGTCAGCATGCACAAAATCATAGTAGAAAAAAGCTTTACGTTTTATTGGACTAATAAAAATTAAAATAGCAAATGATAAATAGTAAATAACATCAATAGATAATAAATAGTATTATAAGAGTAATATTTCAATAATTAAGCCTTTTAAGATAGAATTCGAATGACTTGATAATTCTTTATGTGTTTGTAATAAATTCTTAAGGAAAAATATAATTTGAAATAAGTTTGATAATATTTCCCCATAAAGATTCAAATATGTATGAATATATTATGTGGGGGCCACTGTACTCTTTTCATAACATCACCATTTTTAGTGCCATGAAAAAAGTCCATAAAGTTGTCAAAATTTACCAAAATATATGAGGATTTACAAAGTCATAACAACTTCAATTAGGGGTAAAAGGAGGCAAAAAATCTATGTGAGGACTATAAAAAATGGACATTCTCCCTTATATATAGTAGTAATTTAGAGACCCTATATCATTCATTAATATCTTTTGAGACTTGTTGGCAGGGTGATACGCCTAAATTACACCTTTTAAAATAGGAGTAAGCGATAGTTGTCAAATATAGAACACAACAAGGTTGGAGTCGAATCCCACAGGGAATACACCGAAGAAATATACGTTATAAGTGTATGGAAGAGGGGTATAAATAATGTTGGTTTTAATATTTGTAATACTACTTTGATGGAGAAATATTATGATCGGTTTAACAATTATGTAAAAGCACTAAGGTTGCGGTCCCAAATGGAAAGTAATGCAAATGGGTATCGATCCAACTCATATATGTGTCTAAATGTAATTAAACATGGGCTACGTAGATTTATCAAAAGTCTCTCGACCAAATTGATAAATGTCATTACTAAGCTTTCTCAAGCCTTAGAATATAGAAAATGAGAACATCCATTTTATTTTAAGTTAGCTTTCCTATCTCTAGCTCAAGCTATTAGATGGGGTTTAAAGCCCCAAATCCTTGGTATCTAACTCTTTTCCTAACTTTTACTTTCTTTCTCAAGCAAAGGAAAAGTATTTAGGCACAAATAATGTTGGCCACCATTAAAAGTCATTAGAGCTTGAAGAATTAATAGAAAAACATCTTTAAGATACAAATGCAGTTTGAATGTAAAACTCAATCACAAAACTAACACATTTGGTCCCACAACCTTAGCTAATGGGATTAACTACTCATATTCATACTATAAAAGACAATACTAGATAAAGCATTCATAAAGCTTACAAAATATAAGGAAGAAGGAGAAAAAAAGTGCAGGATTCCTTCTTAAAAGCTTCAACTACCAATATTCTAAGTATTGAATGCTTCACTACTAAGTTTAAAAGTCAGAATAATGACTACAAACCCTAAAAGTGTACTTATAATGGTCAAAGCATGAAAAATCACTTAAGACAAAACTACTCTATCATTAGAAATACAGACCGTAGAAGTTTGCAATCTTCAACTCAGGTCTTCTTTTCATGCTTCACTTTTACGGATCGTGAAACAGAATACGGTCTGTATAATTCCACTGCAGAATGACGCTTCAGGCACTAAGTTCTGTTGCAGCTTTTACGGTGGGTTTCACGGGCCGTGAAACATTTCACGCTCCGTAAATCCTCACCGTATCTTGACAAGTCTTGAATAGGTTTCTATTGATGTGAGAGGCAAGAAATGCGGTCCATATAATGTTTTACAGACCGTAAACCTCATCGTAAAAATGAGATTCCTGTATCTGCATTCTGAACTTCACATTTTGGCCCTTTTTCTTGCTATTTTCCATGTAATCGCCATCACATGGCTAAGACACCTACAATAAGACAAAAGATATCAAAAACGACAACAAGTTACTTGAAAACAGGTAAAACTTTGCGTAAAGAGGCATCAAATGTGCCGTATTTCTACGGAACTTAAAGTCTTTACTTGTCCTCAAGCAACTCAAACGACACATACCATTCATGACGAACAGTCAAGATTCACAAAGTAACCATGTCTACAATGATGATAGCAATTAGTCATAGGCGTGCATTCGGAGCAAGATTCCCCCCTCCCCTCCCCCTTCCTTAATCAAATCTGGTGCATTTACTTAAAGATGAGAGAATAGTCCTACCACTTCACTTAGTGACACAATGCTATTAGCTTAAAGAACCGGCCAAGAGTCTTAGGTCAAGAATTGTTTCCTGAGTTAGGTGTTGCAATCCCGTGTGCTCACAAAGAACAAAGAGAGTCCCAAAAACACATATATTTATCACGACACAAGGGACGTGAGACAAAGGAGAAGAGAACACTCACACTCAAAATAATGTACAAGTGCACTAGCGCGGTACCATAGGCTTGCCCTTCAAGTGTTCCTCTACTAATATAAACATGCTCGGTTTGAAATCAATTAGGACTTGCGGGTTGTATTGTCGGCTTTTGGGTTAAGGTAGAATTTTTTTAGGAAATAGTGACTTAGGCCTCCTTAAGTTTTGCAACTTGCTCATACCTTCTTCAACAACTTTCTATCCTTCCTCGATTATCATTCCACCACTAGTCTTCCCTTTATTTACAAACTTATTCTCCCTTTTATCTTATGTTGGTCTTTTAAAAAGAGAAAAAAATTACTCACACTAATTTTTTTTCATTTTAGAGAAATTATTTTCACCCTTTTGTGACTCTCACATCACTGCTCTCACCACCCCCAACTTAGGCTTTTTAGCCTAGGTTTCACTTCCTCACACTTAAGGAGGTAGGGTATTTGAAAAATGGATTCAATGATGATCAAAGAGGGTATGCTTGCAACATGGGTGCCAAAGAAAGGGTTATAGGCTCAAACGGGGTTGACTAGGGATAAGATACATGGGTAGGTAAAATTTGGGCATAGAAAAGGGTACAAAGAAAGCCTAACATCCTATTTCAAACCAAACGTAGTTTAGTATTTTGCCTTGAAACACTTTCCGGGAAAGTTCTAGACTACACTAATGCACAAGACTTGACAAAAACAAACCTCACAACACATGACACACGGGTTACTACACTGACGCATTGTTTCCACTTCGCAACCAAGTATTCAAGGCCGCAACTCATCACTAATCCGCACAATGTCACCACATGAGTCATGCATCCTATTCATTCATCATTCAAGTATTTATGCACAACTAACATTTTTTTGGAGGGGTACCTTTTCATTTTCAAATTAAAACAAAGTGTGAATTGGGGGTTCTTTATATAGAACCCCAAAAATCCAAGAAACCCTAACCCAACTCGATGTGGGACTTTTTCAAAACTTTGAGAATAAGCCTTTGTTCCAACATTCAAAGGTCACGATTTACTCACACAAACATATCAAGGGTTAGAATCGATCCCGAATCGAGTCAATCCATTTGGTTCCTAATGAACCAATGAGAACTCGATATTCAAATTGCATGCAAACAAAAGCAATTAAAGATTTTCAGTGTTTGAGACCGTTGTAAAGCAGAAAGGTTAGAAAAGAAGAGGTTAATACCTTGTTTGGGTTGGAATATGGCGGATTTGGTTGAGAAATAGTAGAGCAATAAATGCTCTTGCCATTCTTATGCATGCCGAGTAAACACCACTCATTGAGGGCCCGCAATTTTTCCATTTCCGTCCTGTGATGTCGAAGAGAGACAAAAGGGAGGGGTGGCGGCTAGGGTTTGCCTTTCCTCTTCTGTGTTTGAAACAAAATGAGACATTTAGGGTCAGTTTGTGTTGTTGTATATGAGAAGGGTTAGGCTAGGTCTGGCCTTATTGGGCTGGACTCGGCTCAACTTTTAAAAGGAAAAAGGGCTAATATACCTATATACACACAGTATACATGTATACCCATGTATATCTGGGTATATGTGGTATGTACACGCATGACAACTTAAGTAAATAGCTATAATTTAAAAACCAATTAATCGACTCTTTAGTCATAATTGAGTAATTAGCCAATCAACCCAAATAAAAGAGTGGCTAGTTATGCAATAAATCATAGATTTGTAATTATGGCTTTAATTGAACCTAGACCACGAAATGACCATTTCAATTAGAGCCATACTTAATCTAATTAACCAATCCACAACTAATTTTGCACAAATGGCCTTGATTGATTTAAACCATGAAATTGGCTATTTCAATCATGACTGTAATTAACTAACAATTAATTATTTCAATTGCAGCCACAATTAATCACCATGGTAAACAATTTATAGAATTTAAGCATAATTAAACATGTGGTTAATTATGATTAATTCTAGTAAATTGTATAGATGCACATTGATTTATGCAGAATTAAGAGTTGAGGGGTAAAATGATTAATTTATTTAGTTAATTAGATTTCTTGAATAAAACAGAGTAAAATGCTTACCAATTGATCGAGAGAAAGTAAGAAAACTATTGCACACGCTCCCCATTCGCCCTTTACTAATATAATAGAAGGTAAGGCAAAAGCAAGAGTGAAACTACGAGCTAAAAGTAGGCGTGCCTCTCTTATAAGAGAATATGATACCATCCCCCACTTTTGGCGCACTTGTTTGATGAGCTAAGCCTAAGCGCCATATAAGTCAAAAGCTAGTAGGGCTAATGAACGACCCTTTGATCTATGTCGTTCCAAGTTCAGCCAGGTCTGATTAGAAGTTCAAAAATGAGTGGAGCGAGGGGCTTTAGAGGGAAAAGGGGGGGGGGGGGCGAGCTTTAATTGAAGTAAGGGCGGAGTAAAATGCTTGCTAATTGATTTTCTTGGTAATTTTAACAATTACACAAATAATTTAAATTATCTAGACTGAAATTTAGCAAAATGTTTCATATTTATTATGGCAAAATGTAACTTATGAAAGTTATTTGATTTGCAGAAAAAGTACATATTTCACCCAGTTTAACATCCAAGAACTCTGAGTAGTTAAAATAAATTATGGGAGGTAAAAAATTAGGTGTCAATAGGAGTTTCATGAATTAAGGCTACTCAAACTTCACCACATCCAAATTTCTTTGAGTCATTTCATTGAACAGTTGGCGGGCATAACTACCATTCCTCTATTTCTGAAGCTAAATGGTTGAAATGCCCTCAGACTCGATGAAATGTTGAAATAAACCCTATACTAGCAGCACACATACCAAACCCGACCCCCCAACCAATTCAAACAATCAATTTCAAACACCGAACGCACTAAAGGCTATATTTCGAGAATTAAAACCCTAGCTAGAATTCTTAGTTAAAAGACAATACTTCTCATGCAAACGAGTCTCAATACGAAGGAGAATACACAAAATATCACCGAGAGTGAAGAATGAAACATTACCATGCCTTGTGGTCGACTTGATGTACTTGATGAACTTCCCAAGAAAAATAAGCAAAGAAGAGAATCTATAATTGCAAGTATATGCTGGGTGTGGGTGATTAAGAGTGAGGGAATGATGATTAGTGGTGTGGTGAAGTTATAGGAGAGGAGAATCGTTTGTTACAGATTTGGGGGTAACAGTTTTGGAAGAGGGATATTGAAACGTGTTTTGGGTCAAGTAGGTATGGGGTTGGGTATTTAAACCTTTCCCCATTTCTACATCACCCTCTTTTTATTTTAATCGGATAGTACTTTTTTTACGCTCCATAAACCGGTTTACGGTCCCTCTAGTGAATTACTTGATGGCGTGGCTGGAAGTAATTTTACGGTCCGTGAATTTTCACCCTGCAATTTCCAGTGAACCAAACTTCACTTTTTGATTTACGGTCCATTTTATGGACAGTAAAATGTTTGACGGTTAGTTCCAAGGTCCGTAGAACGGACCTGTGTAACCTTCGTCCTTGCTCAACTCACTCCATCTTTTCCCAAGTTTCTCAACCTTTTTAGTCCTAACACACAAACAAACATCAAACAACACAAAAATAAACAATTGTAAGAACTTGGGTTGCCTCACAAGAAGCGCTTGATTTAACGTCGCGGCACGACAGTTTTACCCGTAACGTCGCGGCACGACAGTTTTACCCGTTTCATGGTTCATTGAGATAGGTGATCTCAATCGTCTTCATTTCATTGGGTAAGCCCAAGTAGTGCTTAACCCACTGCCCATTCACTTTGAAATGCTCTCCATCCGGGCCAACAATTTCTATTGCTCCATGTGGGAACACTTGTGTTACTTTAAAGGGACCGGTCCATTTGGATTTCAATTTTTCAGAAAAATAACTGGAGCCTTGAGTTGAACAATAACACATGATCCCTGGGGCTAAATTCTCTTTGCAAGATCTTCTTATCATGGAAGCGCTTCATGCAGGCCTTGTAGAGTGAAGAGCTAACATAAGCTCTAAATTAGAATTCATCCAGCTCATTAAGTTGTTCCATCCTCAAGTTTGAGGCATCACTCCATTCTAGATTGAACTTTTTCAAGGCCCAAAATGCCTTATGTTCAAGTTCCACTGAAAGATGACAAGATTTGCCAAACACCAATTGATACGGCGACATGCCGATTGGTGTCTTGTAAGCCATTCGGTAAGCCCATAGAGCATCATCCAACTTCTCTGACCAATTAATCCTATTTGAATTTACCGTTTTGAGAGTATGCTCTTGATCTCCTTATTTGACACTTAAACTTATCCACTTGTTTGGGATGGTACAGGGTGGCAACTCTATACTTGGCTTCATACTTTTCAAGAAGAGTCTTGAGTAACCGATTGCAAAAATAAGAGCCCCCATCAGTATTGATTGCCCTTGGAGTCCCAAACCTTGAGAAGATATACTTCTTCAAAAATGCGGTGACACTTCTTTCTTCATTGTTAGGGAGCGTGATGGCTTCCACCCATTTTGACACAGCCCACCGCCACAAGGATGTACTTGTTCTTGTATAAACTCACAAATGGATCATAACATCAATTCCCCAAACATCGAACAATTCAACTTCAAAAATCGGTGTCATTGATAGCTCATGCCTTCTTGAGATGCCCCATGCCTTTGATATTGATCACAAGCTTTCACAAAGTCATGGGTATCTCGATAGAATGTTGGCCAATAAAAGCCACTTTGAAGAACCTTAGCCTCCGTCCTTAAGCTACTATGGTGTCCACCAACCGGTGATGAGTGATAAGCCTCAATGATTGGTATCATTTCCACTTCGGGAATGCATCGCCTTATGATGTTGTCGGCGCAAACTCAGAATAGATATGTCTCATCCCAATAGAACTTCCGGACATCACTCAAGAACTTTTTCTTTTGGTGGAAATTCAAATCTTCCGGCATGATGTCACTAGCATGATAATTAGAAAAGTCGGCTTACCATGGAATCATATCATGTGACCCCGCCATCACTTGCTCATTCGGAAACGATTCATTGATTTCAAGGATATCCGATGGATGCTCACCTTCTTCAAGGTGAGATAAATGGTCCGCAACTTGATTTTCACACTCCTTTCTATCCTTGACTTCAAAGTCAAATTCTTACAATGGAGGGACCTAACGTATTAACCTAGGCTTTGCATCTTTCTTTGCCATGAGGTAACGAAGAGCTGCATCATCGGTGTGAACAACCACATGGGTTCCCAACAAGTAGGCACGAAATTTCTTAAAAGCATAGACAATGGAAAGCAACTCTTGCTCGTTGACCGTGTAGTTCATTTGGGCACTATTGAGAGTCTTGCTTGCATATTAAATCAGATGAAAGATCTTGTCATGCTTTTGGCCAAGCACGGCTCCCATTGCAAACCCATTAGCATCACACATGAGTTCAAAAGGCTTAGACCAATCCAGAGCAATAATGATAGGTGCCAACGTGAGTTTCTCTTTCAAGCAATTAAAAGCCTAGCAAGTATCATCAAACACAAATTTTGACTCATTCTCCAACAACTTGCATAGAGGATTGGTGCAACACCTCGTACCTTAAACTTGGCTACGTTCATGATTCGGGACTTAGAAACCAAGATGCAAGTGTTGGAACTCGAAAATTTCTTCATCACGGTGAAATTACATTTTTACGACCCAAGTACGGCCCGCACTTTAAGGTACGAGACGTATATGGTAGGGCATACCTCAATGGCAAATCACAGAAGGCAGTGGAAATTGGCATCCAAGTACGAGGCGTACCTGGTGCCCGTACTTCACCATGGAAATTAGATGCTCACTAGAATTTGACATTCCAGGTACAGGACACAAGGTGTGGCCCGTACTTCAAAGTACGGGACGTACTTCTCGTCCGCACTTCATCCGCTTCATGAACAGTATAAATACGCAGACTCAGCTTTATTTTATTATTTTTTGAATTTTGAACTCTAGAACGACCTGCTCTCATTCTCCATCACCAAGACCAAAAGGTAAGCAACCCTAACCTATTCCAAATGGAATCTAACATATATCTACGAACAATAAGCAAGAATTCATTGTTCTGAAACTAGGGTTTTCAAGAAAACCCAATTAAAGGGAATTCAAGAAAAACCAATTAAAAGGAATTCAAGATTTAGCTTTGGGATTCATCTTCAAAGTTCAAATTTCTACCACAAGTTTGGAGCATACTAGGTATGTAGAGTTTCTATCTACGTGTGGCAACATCATTGTCCTTCCCCACGCCACGTTCTTCCATGAAAGTATGAGGTTATACGAAAACTAGGGTTCTAGATATGTTCATGATAACCCTATGTCTATATACTATGATATACCATGTTTCTATGAATAGTTCATTATTGTATTCTTGATATTTCGTTTTGGTTATTGGGAATCCATCTGTAATCCATGAAAACCCATACTTGGCATTCCATGGGTTCTTACATGTAAATTATTAATTACTATGTTTATTTTCATGAAACACGTTTTCATGCAAGCATATTATATAACTACATCCATGTATAATTCAAGTCACGTTTTATGAAAAACCATAGGCTTAAATGCCACTTATATTATGTTTATGTTTTTGGGAGTTACACAGATTACCGAGAAGGCTTTAATAGTCTGAAACTACGTTAGCCACCGTAGGATAAGGATCGCTCCGCCCATGTTTAGGACGATTCTTTCATGCTTTATTGATTGGATCCTTTCATTCCATGTTTATATCTTATACCCCTGGCAAGGTATGAGAGCTACGTGGGTCGGGTCGGGTACCGGACTCCACATACCTACATTGTGATTTATGTTGTCGGTTATATTTATGCGCTCCCCACTTAAAATGTTTTTACTTATATATATATATATATATATATATATATATATATATATATATATATATATATATATATATATATTCATGACCGAGTTTCGGTTTTCGGCTCTCATTATGTTATTTCATGTGCCATGTTTATTTCATTCGGTTGCTTTACATATCAGTACATTCAATGTCTTTGACGTCCCCTTTCTATTGCCCGGGGGCCTGCATTTCACGATGCAGGTACGGATTTACAAGACTACGCATCTGCTCAGTAGGATCATCCAAGTATCAGCTTTTGGTGAGCCCCATCTTCTATGGGGTTTAGTCATTTATCTATGTCCTATTAGTTATGCATTAATGGTTTGCTGGGGGCCTTGGCCCAGCAGTTATGTTTAGCAGACTCATGTTCATGTTAGAGGTTTCATAGACTAGTCAGTTATGTTATGTCAGATATTGGGAGTCGTCTAGCCATTTTGGCTCGTTATTATTCTGCTTATTCAGACTATTCCACATTACGAATTATGATATTTTCAGACTTGTAATTTATAGTCCCACGCTTAATTTAAATTATGCATGTTCCTCCGTTATTCCGCATCAGTTCATGCCCATGTTGAGTCAACAAGCCATGTGGTTCGCTCGGTCGCATGCAGTCAGGCATTATTGTATTGTGTTATGCCCAGGCCATGGTTCAGGACATGATAAAGTTTGGTATCAGAGCCCTAGTTTCAAGTATCTTAGGGAGTTTATGAAACCATACCCAGTGGGGTTGCCTTTATATGTGTGAGGGCCCCACTGAGATCATTGCTAACCAAGCACAGCGAAAGGAAACGGCTTCTAGCGTCAGTGTTAGTGGAGGATCTACTAGTTCCAGGACTCAGGAATTCACGCAGATGAAACCTCCAGTATTCACAGGGACTAAGGCAAAGGAGGATCCGCAGAACTTTATAGATGGGCTGCAGAAGGTGTTCCGCATTATGCATTCTACTGAGACAGAAGCAGTAGAGTTTGGTGTTTTTCAGTTTCAAGATGTGGCCCATATCTGGTATGAGTCATGGGAACAATCCCGAGGGGAAGATGCACCACCTGCCACTTGGGATGAGTTTGTAGATGCTTTTCTCGACCACTTCATACCAATTGAGGTCAGGGAAGCAAAAGCTATTGAATTCAAAAGACTAAGGCAGAATAACATGACAGTCCAAGAATATTATCACAAGTTCGTTTCGTTGGCCAAGCATGCTCCCCATATGGTTCCTGATACGAGGGTCATTGTTAGGAGATTTTTGCTTGGACTCAAATCTGATTTGCACGGTGATGCAAATATGGCTGCTCAGAACAACAACATGACCATTGCCGGATGGTTGCTTTTGTACAAGGTAATGAGGACCGAATGAAAGAAGAAGAAGCTTTTCAGAAAGAGAAAGAGAGGGAAATCAGTAAAAGAGCTAAGTCTGCAGGTAACTTCAGTCATGGAGGAGGTGGAAGTAGAAAATTCTTTAAGAACAGGTCATCAGAAATTGCTTCATCGGCAGCTAGCGCCCTAGTCCCAAAGTTCAGGAACGATCAGAAGAGGCAGAATTCCAAGCCGACTTACCCCTATTCCCAGGCTAGTGTGGGTCAGAAGACTTATGACATTCAGGTTTGCAGTAAGTGTATTAAGAGACACCCAGGGGTGTGTCGTATGGGTATGGATTTTTGCTATGGGTGTGGCCAGCAGGGCCATTTTTAGAGAGATTATCCGTCAGCTAGACAAGATACCAGAGATAATGTAGCCAGTCCACAAATTCAGTAGCTCTTTGTAATTCTCAGGCCCAACAGGGGCGTGGAGCTTCAAAGTGTGGCAACTCGGGCGGTGGTCAAAACCGTTTGTATGCGCTGTCATGTCGCCAAGATACAGAAGCACGTGCAGATGTTATCACAGGTGCACTAACGATTTTCACTTTTTTCACGTCTATGCCCTTATTGACCCAGAATCCACCTTATCTTATGTAATCCCATTTGGTACTAAGAAATTTGGGATTGAACCAGAAAAGTTGCATGAATCCTTTGAGGTGTCCACCCCAGTTGGGTAATCAGTTATAGCTAGATGAATTTATAGGGGTTGCCCAGTTTTAGTCTATCACCGCAGAACCATAGCTGATTTAGCAAATTAGAAATGGTAGACTTTCATGTAATCATGGGTATGGATTGGCTATCTTCATGTTATGCTACAGTGGGTTGTAGAACCAAAATAGTGAGATTTGAGTTTCCTAACAAACCAGTCATAGAGTGGAAGGGTAATTTAGCGGTACCCAGGGGTAGATTTATTTTCTATCTTAAAGCCAGAAAGATGATTTCTAAGGGGTATATCTATCACTTAGTTCGAGTCAGGGGTTCGGATGCCCAAACCCCAACTCTCCAGTCCGTACCAGTCATTAATGAGTTTCCGGAGGTCTTCCCAGAAGATCTTCCCGGAGTTTCTCTTGACAGAGAGATTGACTTTGGAATTGATCTACTTCCTGACATTCGGCCTATATCTATTCCACCACACAGAATGGCTCCAGCAGAGTTAAAAGAGTTAAAAGCACAGTTAAAAGATCTCCTTGATAAGGGATTTATTAGGCCTAGTGTTTCACCTTGGGGTGCGCTAGTCTTATTTGTCTGAAAGAAGGATGGTTCCTTATGTATGTACATTGACTACCACCAGTTGAATAAAGTCACCATTAAGAATAGCTACCCTCTTCTCAGGATAGACGATTTGTTTGACCAACTTCGGGGTGCCCAGTGTTATTCCAAGATTGACCTCAGATCCGGCTACCATCAGTTAAAGGTTAAGAAAGTTGATATTCTTAAGACCGCTTTCAGGACCTGTTATGGCCACTTTGAATTTCTTGTAATGTCTTTTGGGTTGACAAATGCGCCAGCTGCTTTCATGCATCTTATGAACAAGGTCTTCAAGCCTTATCTCGATTTATTCATCATTGTCTTCATTGATGATATTTTGGTGTATTCCCGTAGTGAGGCTGAGCATGCAGAACATCTCAGAATAGTGTTGCAGACACTTAAGGATCGCGAGCTTTTTGAAAAATTCTCAAAGTGTGAGTTTTGGCTTAAGTCAGTGGCATTCTTAGGCCATGTAATTTCGGGTGAAGGAGTGAAGGTTGACTCTCAGAAAATAGATACCGTAAAGAATTGGCCCAGACCCACTTCAGTTTCTGATATAAAGAGTTTCTTGGGTCTGGCGAGATATTTTAGACGTTTCGTAGTGGAATTTTCCTCTATTTCTGCCCCATTGACTAAGTTGACTCAGAAAAAGGTTAAGTTTCAGTGGTCAGATGCTTGTGAGCAAACTTTGAAGAGTTGAAGAAGAGATTAACTTCTTCTCCAGTCTTGACGCTACCAGAGGGAACCGAAGGGTTCGTTGTATATTGTGATGCTTCGGAAATTGGTCTCAGATTTGTCTTAATGCATCATGGTATGGTTGTAGCTTATGCATCTCATTAGCTCAAGGCTCATACAAAGAATTATCCGACTCATGACTTAGAGTTGGCAGTTGTGATTTTTGCACTTAAGATATGACGTCATTATTTGTATGGAGTGCATGTTGATATTTTCACAGATAAAAAAAGCTTGTAGTATATGTTATATCTCGTATTTCATACATTGGGATAATCCGAGCTAACTATGATAAGTTAAGGACAAGACTATTCCGGGATACGAGGTAGAGACTTTTATTTATTTTAAGGCATAAGTTGCTTATGATTTTATTGGTATGGAATATTAAGGAAGATTTGGGGTTGAAAGTGAATTAAAGGAAGTTATTAATTCATGAAATAAAAGGGCCAAGTGGCCGTGCATATGGGGTGTGGGCCATGGGCCACATGGATGCTTAATATATGTATACAAAAGATAACTAATTAATCATCTTCATCATTTTCCAACCTTAGAAGTTTATAGAAACTTGGAGAAAAAAAGAAAGGGAGCCATTCGGCCATAGCTCTAGCCGAACAAGGTTCAAGAAAAATTGATCAAAAAAAAATATTTTCTTCTAGCAATTCAACCAATTGGAAGGCCCTTGTTAACGTGAGATAGTTGTTGGAGTCAACAAACCACTCGTTTTCATCATTTACAACCCTAGCTAAGTTGTGGAGTTAAGTGAAAAAGGTAAGGTTTAATCTTCTTTTTATATGTTATGGATGGTTTATGTATGTTGTAGTATGTACAAATGGATGAAACTCATGAAATTATACATGTTGGTGGTGAGCCGTGAGTAGGGGCTGTTTGGTGTACAAGGAATGAACTAATGTTATTTAGTATTTTGGTTGTTGTTGTTATGAATTCTATGTTGATAATGAGAGTTTAATGGTTCAAGTTGAAGTTGTAATTGTTGCGGGCTGTTTTAGAAGCCAATGTGATCTTAATATAGTTTCTTGTATTTATGAGAGTAATGTTGTTAACGTGTGGATTGTTGGTGTAGTTTATGAATTTGGAAGAAGGAAATGTGTTGTTGTTGTTGTTCTCGGGTTTGGGAGGTTTTGGGTGAAGTAGTATATTGTTTGAAATATTGTGCGGATTGTTGAAGCGTTCTTGAATCTTGATTGAATGATCTCGGATTAGTGCTTGAATATGTGAGCGTTGGTATTGATTTGAATGTATGTAGTTGGATTGAATGTAAATGGAATGCTGTCGAATTATGTAGAAAAGAGTTACTAACGTTAGAATGTGTTTTGAATTGATTGTTGATGTTGTTAATATGATTGTTGGTATTGTTGTTGATTTGGCCGAGTTGAATTTCGGGGTTGTTGAATTTATAGGGAAATGCATTTAAATTTACAGATAAAGTACTAGTTTGGGATGGAATCCCTACGTATCTATATCTAATGTTTGGTATTTATTGGTGATATTGTAGATCTTGGGAAGCCCGAGACTTAAGTTCGGTATAGCTTAGGAAGCGGACGAGGTATGTAAAGCCTAACCTTTCTTTCTCTTGGCATGTCTTAGTTGTAAGTAGGATATGATACGAGCCTCGAGGTAACTCCACTCTTTTGATCCGAGCATGTATACAATTCTTATTCCATTCTTGACGTTAGCATTCTTAATATAGTCGTACTATGGTTCTTGTGTCCTTTGTTTGGTCGGAAAATAAATGTTGCATAAGAATTTTTGTTCCTAAAGGAGTCTATGTTGAATATTGTCCCTAACTTTCATATATGGTCTCGGATTGCTATAATATGTTCGTAGAGAATTCTATAATGAATAATGCCGTAACTTTCATAGGCGGGCTCGGATTGGCTTGATACATGTTTATGATCCCTGAGACGCTATGTGACATATTTCGTAATGATACTCCAAGAGTCCTATGTGTGACTATTATTCGGATACTCGAGCGTTGGTTGTCTACTTATCTATTGAGTCGCAAAGGATGATTTATGTGTATATGGTTACTTACTACTCTGCTCGTGCGTGTGGTCGTTACATCTTTCACTGAGTCCTGGGCCAGGACATGTTTTCGTGCACAGCTACTCTCTTTGTATTATTCGCGAGTCCCTCACTAGAGGGCCGGGACACGCTATGTATATGATGATGGCGCCAGCCCACAGGATGGGCCAAGTATGATGTACACATGATGGAGACAGGATCTCCTCCACCGAGTCCCTCACTAGAGGGCCGGGACACGCTATTCACCGAGTCCCTCATTAGAGGGCCGGGACACGCTATATGTATATATATGATGGTGATATGATCTTACTTACCGAGTCCCTCACTAGAGGGCCGGGACACGCTATATGTATACACATGTGCAGAATGCTTGTCTGATTGTGTCACTAAGCCCCATAACAGGTTGGATATGATATTGTTATGCATGGTTTGTGTTTAAGAGTAAGCAGGTCGGATATTCTGATTATCGTCCTCGTTTCTGTACTTTTATCTCAATTATGACTCTGTTACTGTATTTCATGCTTTACATGCTCGGTACATATTTCGTACTGACCCCCTTTCTTCGGGGGCTGCGTTTCATGCCCGCAGGTACAGACGATCATTTTGGTGACCCTCCAGCTTAGGATTTTCCACTCGCCCTGTCTTGGAGTGCTCCCTTGTCCCGGAGCCTATATTTTGGTACAGACTCTTTTGTTGTATATGTGTGTGTCTATTCAGGGGTACGGCGCGGCCCTGTCCCGTCATATGATTCTATTATTACTCTTAGAGGTCTGTAGACATATATGTCGATTGTGAATAGTTCTGTTCCGTTGCGTTCGTATGATTTGTGCTTTGGGCGGTCCCACACCCCATGGCAGCCCTATCGGCTTGCGTTTGTATATATTTTGAGATGCCGTGTATATTATGATAGCCTTGGCGGCTTATGTGCGACATATAGATGTATATGCGACAGTTTGAGGCGAAATCTCACTTTTGTATATGTATAAGTTGTTTGTATGCTGACTATGGTTAATAGGTGTATACGAGTGTCCAGCTCGGGCACTAGTCAAGGCCTACGGGATTGGGTCGTGACAAAAGTGGTATCAGAGCGGTTCGTCCTCGGAGTGTCTACAGACCGTGTCTAGTATAGTCTTGTTTATCGGTGTGTTGTGCACCACATCTATAAAAAGGAGGCTACAGGACATTTAGGATGTTATCTTTCCTTCTGATCTTAGATCGTGCGATGAGGCTGTATTATCAGGATGACTCCTCCCTAACGAATTGTTATGTTTTCAGCGATGCCTCCAAAGAAAGCGACAGCTGCCCAGAAGGGCAAGTCAGCAGCAGCCGGAGAGACTAGCCAGGCTCAGAGAGTTACTAGGCCCCGTGCCCAGCTTGAGCCTGAGATTGTGCTCCCGCCAGCGAGCTCTGCGACACCGCCACTATCACAGGAGCTCGGAGCGGCAGCAGCTGCAGGTCAGGACACGGCTCCACCGCCAGCTCTCGAGGTTCCAGTGCCCGAGCCTCCAGCTCCTCAGCTAGGGGCGGAGGATAGGGCTATGAGAGATGTGGTCTAGTTGCTGACTAGACTAGTGGCTGGGCAGGCTCGCAGGCACAGACTAAGAGGTGACTATGCCGACAGACATGATAGTTTGAGGACCCGTGATTTCCTGACTTGTAATCCCCCAGAGTTCTACGGGTCAAAGCCCGAGGAGGCCCAGGAGTTTATTCGACAGATGCAGCGTACGCTGAGGATAATCAGAGCTTCCGAGACTGAGTCTGTTGAGTTGGCTTCTTATCGGTTGCGCGATGTGGCTGTTAATTGGTATGAGTCCTGGGAGTTGTCTAGGGGCGAGGATGCTCCTCCAGCAGTATGGGACGATTTTGTGGAGGCCTTTCTTGGCCACTTTCTACCTCCGGAGACGAGGCGGGCCAGAGTTGATAGATTCCTACGTCTGAGGCAGAATGGCAGGAGTGTTCGAGATTATAGTCTCGAGTTTGATTCATTGGCCAGACATGCACCCACCATGGTAGCTGATATGACCGATAGGATGCATCGATATGTGATGGGGTTGAATCGTTATTTGGTTGATAGTTGCCTGATAATGGCTTCCCAGCCAGGTATGGATATTGCTTGAGTGCGGTGCCTATGCACGGGGGATGGAGGATCGACACGAGGGCGGCCGCCCGGGGAGATCATGACAGGGGCCAGCCCAAGAGGGCTAGATCGACGGGTTATTCTGGGGAGTCTCGAGCAGGGAAGCCTCAGCAGTATACTGGGTATTCTTCTCAGCCGGCGCGGAGCGCGCCCCCACGGTTCCCGGGTAGGAGACTTGATAGCACGGGGTATTCAGGAGCCGGTCAGAGCTCCAGGGCTTCGGGTTCGCAGTCGAGCAGAGGTTTGGGCCAGACGAGGCCTTCTATGCCTCAGTGCCCTCAGTGCGGCAGGCGCCATCCGAGGAAGTGCCATTACGCTACGGGTGCTTGTTTTGCTTGCGGCCGTCAAGGCCATATCATGAGGGAGTGTCCGTATGTGGGTAACCCGGGTGGTGCAGCTCAGTCTACTGGGTCGGTTGCCGGTTCATCTTTCTCCGTAGCTATGCGCCCTACGGGGCGGGGGTTTCAGGCACCAGCAGGCCGCGGTAGAGGTCGTGGTGGAGCTTCCAGTTCTGGCGGTCCTTCGAACCGCCTATATGCATTGGCCAGTAGACAGGATCAGGAGGCGTCACCAGATGCAGTTACAGGTATATGAGTCCTTATTGTAATACTTTTATGTATGTGTATTTGCTGTATGAGTGTTACTTAATAAGCGGCAAGCATAAATCAAAAGGCCGATAACCAAGTATTTATAAGTAACGGCGATCAAGGTGTGTCCATCGCCATTGAGAATCTGGAAGTCTAGGACGAAAAGTAGTCATATCCATAGGTGAAAAGTGAATATTAAGGATTGAAAAAGGGCTAGAATAGTAATTGCGGAGTCAGAAGAGTAAGAGACCCTTTCTAATTCGGAGGGAAATGTGTTATGTGAACGTTTCAAAATCTGTTAAGACTTCGACTTGCATCGGATTATGTGATGAAGGTCATACGGTGAGATGGACGCTATCATACTAGCATTAAAGCATCGTATTTCATCAGAGTTCCAAGGTTAAGCATGCCGGAGTGAGAGAAATTTTAGGATGGGTGATCCCCTGGGAAGTGTACTAAAAGTCTTATAAAGTCAGACACAGGAGAGCCAAATGGGAAGCTAGAGTAGTCTAAGGGAAACCAGAGTGTACAGAGTGGGCAGAAACCTTAAGAGGTCACGTAGGCCGGAGCGGACTAGACCGGGGAAAAGAAAGAAGGTGCATCACAGCTCTAGGATTAGGGTGAGTTGGAATAGTGTTTCGGAATATTTTGTAAGTGAGATAGTAGTAATTATGTCCATATAAGTGTGCACATGATATCCCGTACATGGCTATATCAACGGATATATGTATTCAGGCAACCAACGTGGCGGTATATGGGAGGCATTAATCGGACAGGGTAACGAAGTTCAAGTGAAAAGAAAAATAAATGGCAACATGTTACAGGACAAGCTGATGCTATTTTCACTACAGGTTAAGCTTGAGAAGTACTAACACAATGATATTCGGAAAAGAAAGGAAGCGAGTAGATGAACGGCAAGGGGATCAGAATGTCGGAATAAAAGTACCGCCCAACTGAGATTAGAAAATGCGGACATAGGGCAAAGTATAATCGGGTAATAGTATAAGTACACCCTTAAAGGGGGGAAGCAGGTGCGAGAGATGCAAGTGCAAGATGGAGACAACCAATACGACAACATATTTGATACGGATGCTCGGGCTACAGGTAAGATTCCTTGCTGAGACAAGTCAGTAAGATCCAAGAGCCAGCAAAAAGGGGTAGAAGCTAGGATGGTAATTGAGATGCTGCTGAGAAATAATTGTAGAGATTTTGAATGATATGACATTGCAAAGTGGAGGCTTAAGGGAGAATACGACGAGAGAACGATAACGAGTAACTTACAGAGATATTGCGAAATGTGACACTGCTGTGTTGGATTAGAGGCTAAGATGTGGGCAATAGGGTTGTTCGCTATTGATACTGCGACTTATGAGCCGTAAGGGAGAAAAATAGAAAACCTCCTATAGTAGGAAGTGAGAGCATCAAAGGAGTGAGTAAAGGAAGAGAAAAGAGTATGACCGGATAGGCTACAAACGAATGTCAGGACGGAAGGAATATGTGGAGCGGAGTGAACCAGGAGAAGAAAAGACCGTATCTAAGATGGAATATACTCTATACAAGTTGTACAAGAGTAGTTATGTTACCTATGAATATTTATATGCTAGGGATGAGACCAAGCAAATACTTAATGAAAAAAAGTTTGGATTCAGTAATGACAATACGGTTACGAGATTCTGGGTACATTAAGGAAAGATGTAAGGATGGGTTAAGCTAAATTATCGAGATGGAGCTAATACTGAGGACAAACAGGACATGATTATGGTTGAACCAAAGATCTATTCCGATACCGGTAGTAAGAGAAAAGAGGTGAAGACAAAGTAAAACATAAGAATTAGTGAAGCCACGCTAAGGTATTTTTGGGCTAATTTGAGCACCTTCACATATTCTTGTAAAGATTGCAACATAATGTATGACCGGAAAGTTGAGAGAGAGCAAGTTCGAGTTAAAGAGGGACGATAGAAGATAGAAGAGTTCGAGTTAAAGATAAAGAAATGATACGGGGCAATGTGCCTAGAATGTTACAAGTTGAGTAAAGGGGATTATAAGATGATTTAAGCAAGATGATCAGAACTAGCTTGCTACTAAAAGAGGGTGAATTTATGTGTCAAATTCTTTCAGGATGATACCGACTGATGATAATTAAAGCAGGAAACGGCTATTAACAGCTCAGAGACGACAGAGATCATAGGACGACAATCGGCGTCGACACTCAGAATTCCAGATTGGCGAGTGGGTATGCTTGAAGATATCACCCATGGAAGGTGTAATGAGATTCGACAAGAAGGGGAAGTTTAACCCGAGATATATTGGACCTTACTACATAGCTCGTAAGGTAAGAAGGTTGCGTACTAAAGACGTGGCTTTTGTTAAGGTACTGTGGCGGAATAATAACGGAAAGGAGATGACAAGAGGAAATGAAGAAGAAATATGATTGGTAGATGAGACTGCATGTTATGGTAATAAAAGAAATCCCCCCCCCCTCCGGGATCCTTATAAGACCTTATGAGACTAGTTTAACATTCGAGAACGAATGTTCTAAAGGGGGAAAGGATGTTATATCTCGTATTTCGTACATTGGGATAATCCGAGCTAACCATGATAAGTTAAGGACAAGACTATTCTGGGATACGAGGTAGAGACTTTTATTTGTTTTAAGGCATAAGTTGCTTATGATTTTATTGGTATGGAATATTAAGAAAGATTTGGGGTTGAAAGTGAATTAAAGGAAGTTATTAATTCATGAAATAAAAGGGCCAAGTGGTCGTGCATATGGGGTGTGGGCCATAGGCCACATGGATGCTTAATATATGTATACAAAAGATGACTAATTAATCATCTTCATCATTTTCCAACCTTAGAAGTTTATAGAAACTTGGAGAAAAAAAGAAAGGGAGCCATTCGGCCATAGCTCTAGCCGAACAAGGTTCAAGAAAAATTGATCAAAAAAAATATTTTCTTCTAGCAATTCAACCAATTGGAAGGCCCTTGTTAACGTGAGATAGTTGTTGGAGTCACAAACCACTCGTTTTCATCATTTACAATATAAGTTGTGGAGTTAAGTGGAAAAGGTAAGGTTTAATCTTCTTTTTTATATGTTATGGATGGTTTATGTATGTTGTAGTATGTAGAAATAGATGAAACTCATGAAATTATACATAGAGAGTAGGGGGTACATTTGGTGTACAAGGAATGAACTAATGTTATTTAGTATTTTGGTTGTTGTTGTTATGAATTCTATGTTGATAAAGATTCAAGTTGAAGTTGTAATTGTTGCGGGCTGTTTTAGAAGCCGGATGTGATCTTAATATAGTTTATGATTATGAGAGTAATGTTGTTGACATGTGGATTGTTGGTGTAGTTTATGAATATTAAGAAGGATGTGTTGTTGTTGTTGTTGAGGTTTTTCTACTTATCTATTGATTCAGGCGGATTGCAGTATCTTGTAATGGATGATTTATGAAATATTGTGGATTGTTACTTCTTGAATCTTGATTGAATGTGGTCTTGAATATGTGAGCGTTGGTATTCTTTCATGTATGAGTTGGATTGAATGTAAATGGACATCAAATTATGTAGAAAAAGAGTTACAAACCGTATTATTCACCGATTGTTGATGTTGATATGATTGTTGGTATTGGGTTGATGATTCACCGAGTTGTCTTTTCGGTAGGTACGAGTTGAATTTATGAGGCCGGACATTCTTATTCATCGAGTCCATTCTAATTGGGATGGCCGTACTATGGTTCTTGTGCTATTTGGTATATATATGATGCATAAGATTTGATCTTACTTATCGAATAGTCCCTCACTTAGAGGGACGAGGACACTAACCTATATGTCTACTTGGCATGTCTTATAATGTAAGTAATTGAAAGCCTCGAGGTGTCATGTTTATGAGCCCCATGTATACGATTCTTATTCCATTCTTGATGATATTAATTATGCATGGTTTTGATCCTTTGTTTGGTCGGAAAATAAAGGATGAATTTTTGTTCGGATATTCCGTTGAATATTGTAAGCTTTCATATATATGGTCTCGGATATGATATTGTTATGCATCGGTTTGTGTTTATGAGCATTTATGGTGGGCGTCTATGTGTGATATACTCGAGTGTTGATTTTCTATTATCGAGTCCGCAAAGGATGATTTATGTGTATGTGGCCTGGACATGTGGTCGTACTCTTTATCTCCGGGCCGGGGACATGTTTTCGTGCGGCCTACTGATTATTGATCCGCTCTAGAGGGCGGGACACGCTATTTATCGTAGTTTCATCGAGTCCCTCATTAGGGCCGGGACGTATATGTATATATATATGATGGTGATATGATCTTACTTACGACCTGACACGCTATATGTATACGCGTGTGCGAATGATTGTCGATCGTGTCACTAAGCCCATAACAGTTGGATATGATATTGTTATGCGATGGTTTGTGTTTAAGGGCTGTCGGATATTCCGATTAAGCCCGCAGTTGGATATGATATTGTTATGCATGGTTTGTGTTTAAGACCCGGTCGGATATTCGATTATCGTCCTCGTTTACGGACTTTTATCTCAATTATGACTACATCGTATTTCATGCTTTACATGCTCGCCGACCCCTTTCTTCGGAGTGTGTTTCATGCCCGCTTGTCCCGAGCTTAGGATTTTTATTTTGTCTTGGAGTGCTCCCTTGTCCGGAGCCTATATTTTCGTACGGACGCGTGTGTGTCTATTCAGGGGTACGGCGGGGCCCTGTCCCGTCATATGATTCTGTTATTACTCTTAGAGGTCTGTAGACATATATGTGGGTTGTGAATAGTTCTGTTCAGTTGCGTTCGTATGATTTGTGCTTTGGGCGGTCCCACACGCCATAGCAGCCCTATCGGCTTGCGTTTGTATATATTTTGAGATGTCGTGTATATTATGATAGCCTTGGCGGCTTATGTGCGACATATAGATGTATATGCGACAGTTTGAGGCGAAATCTCGCTTTTGTATATGTATAAGTTGTTTGTATGCTGACTATGGTTAATAGGTGTATACGAGTGTCCAGCTAGGGCACTAGTCACGGCCTACGGGGTTGGGTCGTGACAGTATATCTTCAAGCAAAGGGATCTAAATCTTAAGCAGAGAAAATGGCTCGAGTTGCTTAAGGACTATGATGTGGATATTCTCTATCATTCGGGGAAAACGAATGCTATAGCTGATGCTCTTAGTCGGCGTTCGATGGGAAGTTTAGCTCACGTTGATACAGATAAAAGAACTATGACCAAGGAAGTTCACCATTTAGCTAATTTAGGAGTTCGACTCTTGGACTCCGAAGATAATGGCATTGTTGTTCCGAACAGAGCTCATTCCTCCTTAATGGTAGAAGTTAAAGAGAAGCAGTTTAGTGATCCCTTTTTACTGCAGATGAAAGAGGGGATTCACAGGCATAAGACAATGGCTTTTGAACAAGGCGGAGATAATGGTACCTTGAGGTACTGAGGCAGATTATGTGTTCCAGATGTAGATGGGCTCAGAGAGCGAATTATGTCAGAAGCTCAAAATTTCCGGTATTCCATTCATCCAGGTTCTACTAAGATGTATCATGATCTTAAAGAGATTTATTGGTGGAATGATATGAAGAAGAATATAGCAGATTTTGTGGCTAGGTACCCGAATTGTCAGCAAGTGAAAGCAGAACACCAGAGGCCTGGTAGCTTGGCTCAAAATATTGATATTCCTATTTGGAAATGGGAAATGATCAATATGGACTTTGTATCAGGTCAACCTCGTTCGCCCTAGGAGGCATGACTCTATTTGGGTAATCGTTGACTAGCTTACTAAGTCGATGCACCTTTTTGCCAGTCAAGACCACAGATTCAGCAGAAGATTATGCCAAGTGGTATGTTAATGAAATTTTCAGATTGCATGGGATCCCAGTGTCTATTATTTCAGATCGTGGTGCTCAATTCATAGAGAACTTCTGAAAATCCTTTCCAAAAGGATTGGGTACCAAGTTAAACCTCAACATAGCTTTTCATTCGCAGACAGATGGTCAGGCAGAGCGTACTATTCAGACTCTTGAAGATATGTTGAGAGCATGTGTGTTAGATTTCAAAGGTAATTGGGATAATCACTTATCTCTCATTGAGTCTACTTATAATAACAGTTATCATGCTAGCATTGGGATGGCACCGTTTGAAGCTTTGTATGGGCGAAGGTGTAGATCACCAATTGGTTGGTTCAAAGTTGGTGAAGCAGAGTTGTTAGGACCAAATTTGGTCTTTCAGGCTATGGAGAAAGTCAAGTTGATTCAAGAGCATTTGAACACTGCTCAGAGTCGCCAGAAGTCTTACACTGATATGACGCGAAGGGACTTAGAATTTTAAATTAATGATTGGGTGTCCCTTAACGTTTCGCCTATGAAGGGTGTGATGAGATTTGGAAAGAAAAGAAAAACTCAGTCCCAGATATATTGGACCTTACAGAATTCTGCGAAAGGTCGGTCAAGTAGCTTATGGACTTGAGTTGCCCCAAGAGTTGGTCGTTCATCCAGTGTTTTATGTATCCATGTTGAGGAAGTGTGTAGGAGACCGGTCGTTGGTTGTTCCTGCTGATACCATAACGGTTAAGGATGGCCTAACCTATGAGGAGATACCCGTAGCCATTCTTGATCGTCAGGTTCGCAAGTTGAGAACTAAGAAAGTTGCCTCAGTTAAAGTTTTATGGAGAAGTCAAAAAGTTGAAGAAGCTACATGGGAAGCCGAAGAAGATATGAATTCCAAGTATCCATACTTGTTTGACGAACCAGCGGAGAACGTCCAAGGCAACTAACTTTCGTATCCATGCCATGTCCCTTATGTAGTCATGTCACATGTTTCACGTTCACGTTTAGATAATCAGCAGTCATGTTTCATGCGTCAATATTTATGTTTCCATGTAATCATGTCATATAAGCTCAGTCCTATGTTTCATGTCATGTTTCCTTCAAGTTCATGCATTCAAGCCATGTCCAGTCCCAATCTTGACCTCGACTCATCATTTGAGGACAAATGATCCCAAAGGGGAGATATTGTAACACCTCGTACTTTAAACTAGGCTACGTTCATGATTCAGGACTTAGAAACCAAGATGGAAGTGTTGGAACTCAAAAATTTCTTTATCACAGTGAAACAACATTTTTAAGACCCAAATACGGCCCGCACTTTAAGGTACAGGACATACATGGTAGGGCGTACCTCGATGGGAAATTACAGAATCCGCTGGAAATTGGCATCCATGTACGGGGCGTAACTGGTGCCCGTACTTCACCAGGGAAATTAGATGCTCATTGGAATTTGATTCCAGGTACGGGCCACAAGGTGCGGCCCGTACATCAGAGTACGGGACGTGCTTGGCGTCCGCTTCAGTGAACAGTATAAATACGCAGACTCAGTTTTATTTTATTATTTTTTGAATTCTGAGCCCTAGAACGACCTGCTCTCATTCTCCATCACCAAGAACACAAAGGTAAGCAATCCTAACCTATTACAAATAGATTCTAACATATATCTACGAACATTAGCAAGAATTCATTGTTCTTAACCTAGGGTTTTCAAGAAAACCCAATTAAAGGGAATTTAAGATTTCGCTGTGGGATTCTTCTTCAAAGTTCAGATTTTTACCACAAGTTTGGAGCATACTAGGTATGTAGAGTTTCTATCTACGTGTGGGAATATCATTGTTCTTCTCTACGCCACGTTCTTCCATGAAAGTATGAGGTTATACAAAAACTAAGGTTCTAGATATGTTCATGATAACCCTAAGTCTATATACTATGATATACCATATTTCTATGAATAGTTCGTTATTGTATTCTTGATATTCCATTTTGGTTATTGGGGATCCGTCGGTAATCCATGAAAACTCATACTTTGCATTTCATGGGTTCTTACATGCAAATTATTAATTACTAGGTTTATTTTCATGAAACACTTTACATGTTTACACGTTTTCATGCGCAGTATATTATGTAACTACATCCATGTATAATGCAAGTCACGTTTTATGAAAAATCATAGGCTCAAATGCCACCTATGTTATGTTCATGTTTTTTGGAGTTGCACAGATTACTGAGAAGGCTTTAATAGTCTGGAACTACGTTAGCCACCGTAGGATAAAGATCACTCCGCCCATGTTTAAGACGATTCATTAATGCTTTATTGATTGGATCCTTTCATGCCATGTTAATATCTTATACCCCTGTCAAGGTATGAGAGCTCTGCGGGTTGGGTCAGGTCCCAGACTCCATATACCCACGCTGTGATTTATGTTGTCGGTTATATTTATGCGCTCCCCACTTAAAATTATTTTACTTATATATATATATATATATATATATATATATATATATATATATATATATATTCATGTTCATGACCAAGTTTCGCTTTCAAATTTCTCGTTATGTTATTTCATGTGCCATGTTTATTTCATTGGGCTTCTTTACATACCAAGACATTCAATGTGGCCGACGTCCCCTTTCTATGCTTCTGGGGCCTCGCATTTCACGACGCAGTACAGCATTTACAGACTACACATCTGCTCAGTAAGATCATCCACGTATCAGCTTTTGGTGAGGCCCATCTTCTTCGGGGTTTAGTCATTTATCTATGTCCTATTAGTTATGCATTAATGGTATCTGGGGGCGTTGTCCTAGCAGTTATGTTTAGCTGACTCATGTTCATGTTAGATATTTCATAGACTAGTCAGTTATGTTATGTCAGATATTCGGAGTCGTCTAGCCATTTTGGCTCATTATTATTATGCTTATTCAGACTACTCTGCATTATGATATTATGATATTTTCAGACTTATGATTTATGGTCCCATGCTTTACTTAAATTATGCTTGTTCCTCGGTTATTCCGCATCAGTTTATGCCCGTGTTGAGTTAGCAAGACATGTGGTTCGCTCGGTCACATGCAATCAGGTATCAAGTGCCATGTTACGCCCAAGCTATGGTTCGGGATGTGACAATTGGCCACCTTTGAGAAATTCTTAATGAAGCTTCGATAAAATCCGGCATGCCCAAAGAAATTTCGGACACCTTTGACGGAGATAGGAGGAGGGAGCTTATCAATTACTTCAATTTTGGCTTGATCAGCCTCAAGCCCCTTCTCCGAAATTTTGTGCCCCAATACTATGCCTTCTTTTCCCATGAAGTGACATTTCTCCCAATTGAGAACCAAGGTCGTTTCTTCACATCTCTTTAATACTTGGGCTAGATTCCCTAAGCACTCAGCAAAGGAATCCCCAACTATGGAAAAGTCATCCATAAAGATTTCAATGGACTCCTCAACCATGTCGGAGAAGATGGACATCATGTAACATTGGAAGGTTACAGGTGCATTGCATAACCCAAACGACATTCTCTTGAAAGCAAAAGTCCTATAAGGACAAGTGAATGTTGTTTTCTAATGATCTTCTGAGGCAATAGTGATTTGATTGTACCCCGAGTAGCCATCTAAAAAGCAATAGTAATACCTTCCCATAAGCCTATCAAGCATTTGATCTATGAAAGGCATTGGGAAGTGATCCCTTTTTGTCTAACGATTCAACTTCCTATAGTCCATGCACACCCTCCAACCGGTAACCGTACGAGTTGGGATCAATTCATTCTTGGCATTTGGGACAACGGTGATTCCACCCTTTTTGGGAACACATTGGACCGGAATAACCTATGGGCTATCCGATATTGGGTACACAACACCGGCATCCAATCACTTGATGATTTTCGTTTTCACAACTTCTTGCATAGGAGGATTCAACCACCTTTGGTGCTCAACACTAGGCTCACAATCTTCGTCAAGTTGAATTTTATGGGTGAAAATTCCAAGAAGAATCTTTTGGATATCCGCCACACACCACCCAATTGCCTTTTTGTACTTTCTCAAGATCACCAATAACCTCCCTTTTTGTTCTTCCATCAACAGGGCAAAAATTATCACGGGCAAAGTGTTGTTTGGTCCAAGGAATTCATACCTCAAATGTGAAGGGAGATGTTTGAGTTTCAAGGTGGGAGGCTCAATGATAGAGGGCTTTGCGGGAGGATTTGCACGATTTTCTAGACCAAGATCAAGCTTTTTTGGATTGTAGTGGTATGACCCAACCCAACTAATGCATTAACCATTTCCTCGAATTCTTCATCATTTCCCCCATTATAGTTTATCAAGACCGCCACCAACATCTCATCTACATGTTCGTACTCAACGGTTGACTCCATAGCTTCATTAATTGTATTAATAATCGATACTGCACTCATGTCCGCCGGTTGCTTCATCGATTTGCAAATATGGAAGGTGATCTCTTCATCATTCATTCTAAAGTTTAGGTCACCCCTCTCCACATCTACAGAGAATGCCCCATAGCTAAGAAAGGTCATCCCAAGATTATGGGCACCTCGAAATCAACTTCACAATCCAAAATCACAAAGTCGCCAAAAAAATGAACCAGTTAACTCTCACAAGCATATCATAAAGAATACACACCGGTCTCTTCACGGTTCTATCCGCCATTAGCAACCTCATTGTTATGGATCGGGGAGTGCCTAAAACTAACTTGTTAAAGATAGCAAGTGGCATCAAGTTGATGCTCGCTTCAAGATCACATAAGGCCTTTGCAAATTTGTACATCCCAATAGTGCGAGGAATAGTGAAAGCTCCCGGGTCTTCCTTCTATTACACCAAGGCTTTTGTCACAATAGAGCTACAATGATGTGTAACCCCCACTGTTATAAAACTAGAATACCTCCTCTTGGTCACAAGGTCTTTCATGAATTTTGCATACTCGGGCATTTTTTCAAGTGCTTCCACCAAAGGGATATTGATTGAAAGTTGTTTCAATTTCTTGATTAACTTGAGAAAATTACCATCATCCGCTTACTTAGCCAATCGTTGAGGAAATGAAGGAGGAGGATTAGGAATAGGCTTCAAAGCTTTAGGGACCTCATCCGCCACTTTCTCGCCTTCTGGTGCTTTATCACTTTCGAGAACATTTTCAACAACAATGGGCTCTTCAATAGTAGCCCGCTTCTTTGTAGGCAAAACTTCTTCTTCAATTACCAATGGCTCTTCCATAATTTTCTCATCATCAACCACCTCATTCTTCTTCATCACATTCTCTTCCCCAATTATCTTGCCAGTCCTTGTGTGTTGATAGCATGGCATTTGTGTTCATCATTTGCCGGGTTTGCAACTGTATCACTTGGGAGTGTTCCTTTTTGTCTTTAATTGAGGGTAACCGAAATTTGACTAAGTTGAGACTCCAATTGTCTAATGGAGGTGGAGTGAGAACTTACAACTTGCCTCATGCATTTCATTTCTTCTCTTGTTTCTTTGAAAAAGGCATCGGTCAACTCAACTTTCTTCAATACTCTTGACAACGTGTCTTCCACTTTTGAACTAGCGGGATCGCTAGTGGGAGGTTGGCTTGAGATTTGTTGATTTCCCTTGGGTAGGACATATGGAGTTGGGCTCTGATGATTGTTTTAGTTATTGTTGTAACCACTTTAGTTATTATCTCTATTGTCTTTCCAATTTGAGCTTTCTTGCTCTTTGTCCCAACCTTGATTCCCTTGACCTTGCCGCCAAGATCCTTGATTAGGACCTTGGTAGTTAGGCCGGGAACCTATCCCTTGATTGTTGACATAATTATCCTCCTCTTCATACATTTGGAAGCAATGCTTATCTTGAGGACCCCCTTTGCAAGATCTTACCGCATTCACCTTTTTGCTACTTCCACCCAACACATGCTTAGTAAGAAACTCCATTTGAGTGACTAATTTTGCTATTGTCTCATCTTTTTCTTCTTCTTTCTTTATTGTCTCACGAGAGAGCAATATTTTGGAAGAACTTCCTCCACCTACTTCCAATTCCCTAGTATGCCACGCTTCATTGGTATCGGTTAATTTATCTAACTTTAACCACACAAACTCTATGATACCCCTGAAGTCAGGGTGGTTCAAGATAGTCTTGAATAGTTTGAAGGGCTTGGGATGGATATTAACATGAGGCTTATCAATAGGAGAGTGATCTGAAGCCCCAAGTTTAAGAAAATTAGCCTCTATATGCGCATAGGATTACAACCATTGAAAAAACCCCAAAGCCCAGTCAATCTTAGAATACACCCTATCCCTTAGTTGCTGCTTGTTGCAAAAAGTGAAGTGCCAACCCTTTTCCCTCAATGGAGTCAGTTGCAGAGAGTCAACACAATCTCTAAAATAATGAGTTTCATTTCAGTAATTGGGGAGCCCATTCTATCCGCAAAAAAGAGAATAACATTTAAATCACCAGATAACAGCCATGATCCTTGAATAGTACTCTCCAGTTGATTGAGAGCACTCCATAAGTTAGAATTCGAACTTAAAGACCTTGTTAAATTAATTGATGTAACAATCGTTCGCTGACATGATCACAAGGATTTGGGCTTACGTTTAGGCTCGAAAGAGAAATTGAAGTGACTTGAGTAATACTTTTACTAAAGTTATTATTTCATCAAAGTCATACCTAATGTGTTTGATATAATGCTTTAGATTATTAATGTGTGTTAGACTGCAGCCGGCGAGCATGCATTATCCATTAAAAAATTGTAATATGTTCAACTGCATATGTTACTTCATATATGATAGTTTTAGTTCAACTGATAAATAGGCTTGTTGTATCATAAAAGAACGTTGTCTACTAACCTCATATACATACAACCACTCTTTTAAAAATAGTAATCGTATCAGCCTCAAACCCTCTTTTCTTCTTTGTTACAATTTGTATATCTTTTCTTTTCTCTATCCAAATTTTCTAATATAAGCCCCTCTATATTTTTTTTCTTTCTTTCCTGACAAAAGAGTCGCAAGAAAATTAAAAGAGCGGGTTATCACAAATACTGCAATACGAGAATAGTGTGAGTGACACGAGCAATAAAGTATTTTTATGTTTTCTTTTCTTTATTTGATCTGTTCATTATTTCCTTTTTCTTTCTTTATTTTCTCTTGTTGGGGTGCGGGGGATTCTCATTGGAGAAATTATTATTTATTAGGGGTATAAATGAAAAATTGGAGAGGGAACTAAAGAGGACCAAAGTGAAAGTGATGGTAAAAAGAGATGCTTCATAGTGTACGACAGATACCCATTATTACTATAAAATATTAATTGTAGAGAGTGCTTTGGTTTTCTTTTCTTTTTCTTTTCCTTCCCTTCCCTTTCCACTGCTTGGGAATCGAAACCAATCTGCAAAAAGCCATGGCCTTCTCATCTGAGTCCGAAACCAAAATGACCAAAAAAAAAAAAAAAAAAAATTTGAACCAAAATATCCCAACAAAAAAAAAAAAGGATACATAACTACCTTTAGCGCAAGAAATACTGCGCTAAACAATATTTTCTCTCACCTATAGCGTAGTATTTTACTGTGCTATATCACCCAACATAAAACCCATCGGGTTCCACCACTGGTCCCTCCAGTGGCAATTTTTTTTTTCAAAAACGCCATTGGAGGCGATTTCAAGGTGGTCCCCACATCAAAATACGTCGTTTTCTATTAATTTTCATCCGGAAAGTTTAGATTCTCCGTATATTCAAGTCAAGGAGCAAGATTCTAAGCTCGAATTTTGGAAAAAAGCGGCGTACAACTCGATTAACACAACTCTACAAAAAATCTTCGATTAAGGTTTTCTACTATGAACTTTTGTTGTTAATTTGTTATATACATTATATTGTACTCATGTTTAACATTTAATCGTCGTTAATTTTCAAAAAAAAAAAAAATCAATTTTGTTTGTTTGATCGGACTGGGCAGTGGCTTTTGCCACTGTTCCTTTTTTTTTTTTTAATTCATTATTTGTCAAATGTTTATGAATTGTTAATTTGTTAAATGTTTATGAATTGTTAATTTGTTATATGTTTATGAGTTGTTAATTTGTTAATTGTTTATGAATTGTTAATTGTTTATGAATTGTTAATTGTTAATGAATTATTATTTTGTTAATTAATTATTTGTTAAATATTGATTATGAATTAATTAGTTGTTAAATATTGGTTATGAATTGAAAGAAGTTGATTGGTAATGAATTATTATTTTTTAAACACTTTGTTTGGATGATTGTTATGTATTGTTTCATAATGTATCGTATTGTGTTGTATCGTATAGACCAAATCGCCGTTACATAAAATAGGACCTTTCGTCGTTACATAAAGATAGATTTAACGATACGATACAATAAAATTAAAGTAACAATCAAAGCAAACATTGTATTTAAACTAACAACACAATATAATACAATTGGTAACAACCATCCAAACAAGTTGTAAATGATTATGAATTGTTAATCTATATTATTTTAAAAAGCATGAATATATATGTTAAATAAAAAAAGAATATCTAAAAAAAATAGTTAAAGTTCTTCTTTTCATAAATACATAAGTTAACGATAAAAATGTAAAGTTTGTAGGAAAATATGTGGTCGACGAATATACTCTTTTAGTCTAATTTTATCGTAGTTGTGTTGGCTATTTGGTCAACTAAAAATATATCACATATTCAAAATAGAGTTCTAAACAAATATGACTGCTGAATTTCGATTCCCAAACTAATTAACTTAAAAGTCTTTGTCATCACATAATTCAAAACTAATTAACTTAAAAGTCTTTTCCATCACATATGTATCCTTACTATCACATATTAAATTTACTGCACATTTAATATGACGAAAGTTATGTTGAAAATAATTATTTTTATTCCAATATTTGGTTGGAGTGTGAAAATAATTTTTGGAAAAGACTATCTAATAAAGATTTATACATTCAAAATAAATATTGTATTCAAGATAATAAGTAGATATTTTTTTTCCAAGTTGCTTATCAATAGAATATAAATAATATTATAAAAATCGAATACAATCTCCTATTATGTTAATTATGCCATTGTTATTTTATTTATTTGTGAAATTATTTATCCCATGTTAGTTATTCACAAGATATAATACTACATAATTCACATATTCCCTTATCTTTCATTTCAAGAATAATGACTAATTTAGTTTGTACAGACCGGACTCTTTCATGGATCCGAATGTTCCCCCTGGGCCCGATGATCACCCGGGGCCCGATGATCACCGAGGGCCCGCTGATAGATCAGTATTGTCTTTGCAAGGCAATCATAGGTCAGAGTTATTATGGGCTGGTACTATAGTGATATCGACTAGGCTCCGTCCCGAAGGCTACATAGAGCGTGGGATCTTTTACGTGAGCGCCCCCACATTCTCGCGTCTTAGAGATATTGTTTCGGGGCGGTATCTATCTTTGCGTGTCCGTTGGTCGGTACAGCATGATTGGGCACTCATTCGCCATGGTTGAGCGGTGGAGGCCGGAGACACATACCTTCCATCTTCGCACTGGTGAGGCCACGATTACACTTTAGGATGTCAAGGTCCTCTTTAGATTGCGGGTAGATGGAGAGCCATTATACACTCAGTACGAGCCTCCTCCTGGTAGTACATGGGTGACGGAGTTGACTAGGCTCACCCACTTCGTGCCTGATGCCGAGGGCCAGATGTCGGGACGTCGCCTGCCCGCCTTAGTGTACTCTGCACTTATTTGGAGGGTCTGGATCCGGTTGTGGACGGCACCCAGCAGGACGATATTGATCGTCATGCCCGTTTATACCTGCTTATTATAGTCGGGGGCATCTCGTTCCCAAACTCATCGGGTGCGTTTGTTAGTTTACGTTATTTGGTTTTCTTAGAGCATCTGGACTGCTTGGGAGACTACAGCTGGGGCGATGCTGTTTTGGTGTATCTTTATAAATGCCTATGCCGAGCGTCTATTGGTGCCATCAGAGATGTGTGTGAATTTTTTTCTCTTCTCCAGGTAATATTTTAAGTGTGCGTTTCTTTAATGTAAACAAACCTCTTGAAACGATGACTAAAAAAAATCATATTTTCTAATATCGCTTATAGTTATGGGCGTGGGAGAGGATGCTTCCTTTTCAGCCCGTAGCTAGGCATCACCTCGAGACTGACATGCCTTATGCGAGGAGGTGGACAACGGGTTTTGACCGGGATGTGAATACGCACCACAGTATTCTTCTATTCCGGGACCAGCTTGATTTCATGACGGACGATACGGTAAAACTATTTAACTTTACATTATTAATTTAATTAAATGTCTTTTCTACTTGGTGATCACTGATTTATATTTATATGTTATGCAACTATTTATATGGATGCCGTATGCTTCTATATTAGATGGTTTGCCGGCCTTTTGTAGGGCAGGTAAGGGGGTTTGGACGTCGCGGTGTCCATTGAAGAACCTGGACATCGTAGATAACCACATGCCCGAGCGTGTCTTACGACAGTTTGGGCATACACCGAGTATACCCCCTGACGTCCGTCATGAGCTCCGACACTGCCAGCGGGACGATCGGGCTACCGTTGATAATGATTTTCTGGCTTTCATGGTTGTTCATCTCCACCGTTGGGAGAAAAGGTTAAGCACTATAGCGGTGGTCGGCCATTTGACTCCCATTGAGGATTACATGTGCTGGTATCATCAGATCACACGCCGATTGATCGTCAACCCAGCTTTACTTCCCGCTAGGGATGTATGATACTCAGCACTCGCTGGGCAATACGAGGCATTGGTAAGTTTATCGTATTTAGATTTATTTAATTGCATTAATTGTTACGTTTTAAAAAATAACTTTTTTTTTAACTGTTGAACACAAATACAACTGGTGGCCGTACATCGATTACGCATGTTGGGGTTAGGGTATCTGCCTTACCCCGGGCTTGCTGGGCTTGCGTTGGAGATGGTACGGATATCCGAGGATGGTATCCGACAGGCAGGAAAGATTAGGCGCATGGAGGAGCCTATTCCAGAGACTGAGTATCATCCAGGAGGGGGACCGGGTGCTCCCAGATGAGGAGGCCATGCTGCCAGAGGACGCCGTACGCGTAGAGGACGCGGTGCTGCTGCTAGAGGACCTGGTGGTGGAGGACACCGTCTGGTAGATGAGGTAGATGAGGCCAATCCCATTCCAGAGGACGTTCCCGGTCTAATCCATCCGCAGCCATTCCAGGCCGGTGGTGGCAACACTGGGACTCACCTACGTTTACGCCGCGCTCCTACTTGCTGAGATACCTGGGTCTTCATCACAGCCGAGCCAGAATGCATACATGGAGGAGCGTGATAACGTCGATTGGGCGGCGTTACGCGCTTCATTAGCTGATGAGCGGCCTGTGAGGAATTTAGAGGGAGCCAGGATTCTTGACTTCGATGAGTTTTTGATCCCGGTTAGTATTTAAAATACTTATTTGTTCATTTAAATTATTTATTTTAAATATATATGTTACTCATTATTTAGTAAAATTTTATATTTTAGGATTCGGCGCCAGCGGGTCCACCAGAGCCACCCACTCAGGCGTTTTCTCATGGGCCTGCCGAGCCAGCGGTGTCTGCCCATGTGACTATTGAGCCACAGGTAAGTTTTTTATTAAAATTAGTTTTATTCAATATAAGGTCAATGTTTAATATACACATTTGATTATTTAAAGTACTTATTTTAAATATGTATGTTACTTATTATTTTTTTTCTTCATATTTTAGGATTCGGCGCCAGTGGGTCCACAGGAGCTACCCATTCAGGAGCATTCTCATCAGCCTGCCGAGGCAGAGGTGTCTTCTCATGAGACTACTGAGGCGCATATAAGATTTTTACTTAAAATTAATTTTATTCAATATAAGGTAAATATTTATTTAATTTTTATAACCTTTATTTGGATTTCGAACAACATCTCATCCAGGAGACTACCTCATATTCACTACTAGACCCATCTCAGGAGCCTACAGACCCATCTCAGGAGCTTACTTAGGCGCCCGTTGATACACAGGTTTGATTATTCACAAACGTTAATGTAACGCCCCGAACCTGGGCCTGGACGTAACACGGCACCCGGTGCCTGACTACATGTGACCGAGTGAACCAACTAGCTGGCTGAATCAACATGTGATATCAAAACATAACTGAATACGGAAAACAACGAAACACATGATGATATACTAAAGGTCTGACTGGAATCATAATGCGGAAATACTTAGACAATCTGAAATATCTAAACGTAGCTAACATGGCTAAACCAAAACAACTGAACAATTGCCAATAAGGCTAACATAATAAATATCTGACTGTCTGGACTGTGTCTATGAAGCCTCTAATGAATACAAAGAGGTATCTGTCTAGAAAGCTATAAGAACTGCCTGACTAATATCGCCCCGAAGGAAACTGAGGATCACCAAAGTAGCTGATACGAACACTCCTAAGTAGCTGGATTGTCAATCTGTATGCGATGCAGGCCGCCAAGCAATAAAAGGGACATCAGCACATTTGAATTGTACTGGTATGTAAAGCAATTAAAGCAATAGAATACTGGAATTGAAACTGAAACTGAACTAAACAGGAAAGCAAGAAGCTGAAGTACTCCCTATTTTGGATGAAGAATCACCTGTAAAATCAGAATATAATCGTGGCCGGGGCCCAAATAATGTGCACAAAAACTGTGGCCTCAGGCCCAAGCAATACGTATGCATAAACTGTGGCCTAAGGCCCAAAAATACAGATACAGGTGTTCAACATTAACAATTTACAAGACTGAGACTGGCTATAGCTGATAGCATGATAACTGTTTCTGATTATGGAACTCATGCAAATAACTGGTTATACACTGACGGAGACTTCTGTGATAACAATGCATAAGTCTATAAATATTACGTGCTGAGTTCATGATGTTCAAAGTGACAACCATGAACGAATGAATCGCAACCCTAGAAGATAACAAGTTGGTTACAACATATCATGAAACTAGGGCTAAACTGTATTCTGAGTCAAATTACTGACAAGTATGAAGAATGAGGCATAGGGAGAATCATGAATATTCCCTAACGTAGATAGTTAGCCTCACATACCTGTAATCGCTTTAGTCCAACTAACTGAACTGCTTTTCTGACGTAGAACACCAACCCTCTAGCTTTGAATCACTTGGGAAGGATTTACCTTGGAAATCCTATGTTTGGTTGAACAATCATGTTACTAATCATGAATAATGTTTGGAATTACTTAGGAATCGTTAGAGCGATCTTACCTTGACGTGCGAGAATGAGGAGAGGAGGAAAACGGCTGCTTAGCGCTTTAGAAAAAAGTTGTAATGTCTAATAACTAAAATTTCGTGTTAAGTGTTGAATTTATAGCATGGGTCATTTTGGACCCCCTGGCTCGCCGAGCGCGGTCTATGGCTTGCCCCTGCCTCGCTTTGGGCCTCGCTCGGCGAGCTCCCTTGTCCATTTTACACTTAGAAAATTTTCTTGACTTTTTCCCACTTTTGGACCCCTACCTCACTGAGCGCGGTCCAAGGTGAGCCCTTGCCTCGCATTGGGCCTCGCTCGGCGAGCTCCCTGTCAATTTTTACACCAAGTCGACAACATTTAGTAAAATTGGCATAACTCCTACCACAAAGCTCCGTTCGGGCTTCACAATATACCGTTGGAAAGTTATTTCAAAGGGCTACAACTTTCATGTTTTAAGTTTCCTCAAATTCTCAATATATGTTCGCGAAATTGGACTGGAAGGCAGACGTATCGAAAACTTAGCCGATTCTATAGAATTTGAGTACCCCTCTATTAGCCATTTTGAGACGATCATAACTCCTTCATCCGGACTCCGATTGGCCTGATCCTTATATGCCTGGAAAGGTATTTCTATGTACTGCAACTTTAATTTAGGAACCTTTTCCAAATTCCCAACGAATTAAGGTGTTATGGTTACCCGAAGTAGGCCTCTTTGCCACATTCAAAAAACGTTCAAACCTTCAAATTTCCTCTGAAACTATAACGATACGAGTCTAACCTTTATTTTAAGATACGGGGTGTTACAGTTAATGTATTCAATATAAATAAGAAATGGTACTAATTATTATATACTTTTCAGGTTCATCCTTTGGCGTCTGTGGTGGCGACTCCCGACGAGGAAGAGATCGAGTTTCCAGACCCAGGTCAGCATGAGGTTCTGCCCGTGCTAGCAGGACCAGATCCCAAGAAGAAGCACATTCTAGTCAAGGGAGCACAGGCCAGGGAAGAGCAGATGATCATGACTTGGAGCGCCCGGTTATTAAGAGGAAAAAGGGCAATGGAGACGATGGCGAGGGCGGTGGGGATGGTATGAGCCTTAGGCCTAAGGATTGTCTCAGGCATACCACATGTGGGACCCATCCACGATAGTGTATATACATTAGTGTTGTACAGTTTATTGTAAATATTATATATTTTTTGCATATTTATAAATATTATCTTAGTCTTTATTATTGTTTATAGTTTCACATCCTAAATTGATAATTAAAAAAAAAAAAAAAAAACGTGACACATTCGAAATAAAGTTAAGCTTTAATTTAAAAATAACACGAAACCCTAATGACTACAAGTCTTCAAACAAAAAAGGACTTCGAGCACTTTCAACCACTAAAACGACAATCCAAACTTTTGCGTATCCTTGATGTATTGAGCCTACCTTATTAATTGTACAAATATAAGTAGGGTTCTATATAAAATATTAAAGTTCCAGAGTCTCAAAGCATGATTAATATACGACTAAACTATGTAAAAAAGAGTGAAAATGTAATAAGAGGCTGTTTTTGGAAAATGGTGGACTCCTATAGCGCAGTAAAATACTGCGCTATAGGTGAGAGAAACTTTGGTTTAGCGCAGTAAAATACTGCGCTAAAGTACTTAACGGCTCCGTCACGGTTAAGTGCTTTAACGCAATATTTTACTGCGCTAAAGGTAGTTATGTAACCTTTTTTTTTTTTGGGGTATTTTGGTTCAAAATGATTTTTTGGGGTCACTTTGGTTCCCGACTCTTCTCATCTTTGCTCTCTTCCTTCACATGCACCTCCATACAACCTAATGTAACTTGACACACTTCTATTTTCATCTTGATTGTGCAAATCTTCTTATGCTATTTAGAATCTATACATGCAGCCACTATTTGTGGAGATGAGAATCAGAATTTCAACTTTATGAGTTCTGAATTTTAAAATGATTATTTCAAGTGTTAGCACCGAATGTAAATTTATATACATATATATTTAATGCTTTGGTTAAAATAAATATATTGTTTAAGCAAAAGATATTGGGCTCGATCGAACCGTATCTAAGCTTCTACTTCTGCCCCTCACTATTTGAATTTTAAGCTTATAAGCAATGACGTATATAAAATTTAAATATTGTGAGTCCTGAATTGAAAGAGTAGATTCCTGAATGTAAATATAATTCTATGTATATTTGTTTTGGGGGTCATCGATAGTCCTTTAGTCATGAGCAACTGCTTAGTTCTTGCATAATCCTTAGATTATAATCAAGAGTATAACTAAGTAGATAATTCACTTTCTACATGGGATTAATGATCTTACTATTTTAGATATATTTTATCATGGTTTTAACTAATGCCTATACCTAAATAATACACAAATTTAATCTCAAATTTTATACCGAAGTAACCCTTAAGCCTTGTAATCAAATGGCCCTGAAGCTTCAGATCTTTCTCTACCTTTACCATATAATAATGAAGAGTATAACTAAAATAGATAATTTTATGATTTTCATATAAATTTTATCTTAATTTTAGCTAATACTTAATTAAAACATGGATAAATCTGATCTCAAATTTGATATACTAGAATAACCTCTAATCCCTGTAACCACATCCCCTAAAGTTTTCGATGTTTCCACCTTTTCCATATAATTAAACTAGTTCTTTCCAGTACATTTTGATAAGAAAAATAAATGAAACAATAAACAAAATAGTTACTTCTCTGCATAATTTGCCACTTGAATAAATAAGTTACTTTTTAACATGTACAGTTTTCAGACTTTTCAAACTAACTTTAGGCTGCTCATTGTGTCACAAAGGAAAACTTATGTAACTTTTGATGCCACAAAATAAATTAATGTAATAATTCAAACCTCAAGTGGAAGAAAAAGATATGATTAATTATATACATGTGTGGGTTTGTGTAAGCATATGGATGCAGTGAATATGTTAATGAGGCTAATATTTTATGCAATCCAGATCATATTTTATTAAATTAATCACAAGATCTTACTTCTCCATACAACTTTCTATTAATCTTAGGGGCTCAAGTATCAATGATTTTTTTCTTTCAATATAGCATGCTAAGTATATTTATCCGTTATTTTTTGGAATCGATGCACTGCTTTTTCTTAATTCGTTTTTGCTTAAGTCTGGATGACATCATTGTTGTTTCTTTACCGTTGATTATAAAAAATTCATCTACTAAATCGAGGAGTAAATGTGAATACCAATGCAGAACTGGTTTTCTTAAAACTTAATTGGCCCGGGAATTATGTACCAAGTGGGAAATAATATTAATAAATAGGACTACTAAATTAATAATTGATTATTCCTTTTTTTTTTTCTTTCAATAATTGATTATTCCTTTAAGCTTGCCTAGGTTAACATTCCTTTTGTCCCCCCCCCCCCCCCCCCCTCTTTTGTTTTCACTAAAAATCATTAACCAATGCAATTCTTGAGCTTTCAATTATCTTATTTTTGACTAACCTAATTTAGCTCCTAACTTTAGGTTGTGTTTTCCTTTGTCGTCTTCTTCTTCTTCTTCTTCTTTTATTTGTATTTTGTTTTACAAAGGTGATATTCAGACCAGCTTGCACATGTATACTTCGATTATTTCATATTCAATAATGGAACCAGGTTTTGCATTAAGATGAATCAAAATATGAAGAACTAAACGCATGAAGAAGCCAAAGGAATTCAACATCTACTGCGTAAACATTAAAAGGTTAATTTTGAACGTATATATACAATGTCATTTTCCGGGAAAAGAGATTTGAATCAGCCCCTGGCTCCGCCCCGTTCATCTCTTTCTTACTAGCACATATATCAAGTAATTAACTCTATCCCCCATAACTAGTAATTAACTCTATCCCCCATAACTTAACACCGGAAAACATTTCTCCAGAAATACTTGTAAATTACTTAAATATAGACTTAAAATGCCTAAAGGAGTTCACAACATCATTTATAAACCAACTAGGGAACATAGTCTCCCAAAATACTCCATGCAACTAGGAGACTGGAAAACTTAACTAAATTATGCATAACTGAATTAAAAGAGCTAGGTATACATACAAAATTTACTTTTCACCTTTCATTTTATTTTTTTCGTTTTTGTTAGGAATTAAACCTGATTTTTCATAGTTTCACCCACTTCATTGATCATTAGGTCATACCTTTGAATGCAAAGGTTATCTGTTTTTGTTTCTTACTTTTTGAATGTGTATTTTTGTGCCTTTTATATGAGGTCATACAATATTGTTTGGCCAACTCCTTTGAAATATACATATAATTATATCCTAACTTTCTAAGCAACGTAAGAAAACATGATATCCTTTGGTGGAGTTTTTTTTTTTTTTTTTTTTTTTTTTTTTTTTTCAGACAGAAAAAGTCACATTGCTTTGCAGTGACTCAATTATCAGCCTTTCTGGGGATTCAAAATCCATTTTCGTTTATACTATTTTGGAGGGTGTAAAACTCATTTATCGAATCAAACATCAACACTAGTCTGTGATATGCGCACAAATATAATCCTCTTAATATAAAACTAGTAACTAGTTGCCTTTGGTTTTAACAATTTTTATTAGAAAATGTATCTCACTCTTTTTCCTTTAAGGACAGATTGAAATTTCATATTTGAAGTCCTAGAAACATAAGAAAAAGTTGGAAATCCATAAAAAGGGAGATGATGGATTGGGCCAACCTACCAAGCCCAATTCTCTTAGTTTGTGCATCTATTTCGAAGTCATTCGTCACAACTAATCCTTCCCCTAAATCAAACAAAGGTATCCATAAAATTATATCCAATGGCCTTCAAAATTGGTGGTCTTGAACTGCTGACCTCTGTTTGCCCCATGGATAAACTTTCAAGGTAAAACGTTGAAACTTGTTAAACTGAAAATTTTGCTCATCACACAAACGGGGTCCAAAGATCAAGACCACCCATCTACAAGGGTCATCCTTGTAAATCACCCCAAAGTATGGATATGGGATCTTTAACATAGACAGCTAATATAATTTCGCACGCCTAGCTTAATAGGTTGTAGTTCTTACTGTTGTATACTCAATGTATATAATCAGCGTATACACAAGTTTTGTTGAATTGATGTGCAGTGTATCTCAAATATTAATTCGTTTAGGAGTTGAGTATTTGAATTCTCCTATTTCTTAGTTCGTTTGGTAGGATTTGGATATCCCTTATTAGTTTTTTTAAAATTTTAATTGCTAAGCCTATTGTAGAAGTTGGAAATCCATAAAAAGGGTGGAAAGAACGTGTGTGCCCTCTCAAATCAAAATAATTATCCGTCCATATCCCAATTACTTTTGTACCCCCAGAAAAAATAAAACTATTTACCCGAGATGCCCCCAAAATTATAATATCAACATGGTATATAAATATACTGAGATGGTATCACGGAAGACTGCTTCAGTCCTGTTAGTCCTCCATGATACCATCACGGTATATAAACATATTAAGATGACACTATGAATGATCATGTTCATTTATTAAAAAAGACACATTTTCCTCGAAAAAAAACATCTATGATACCATCATCTTATATGCATAAACTGTGATGGTATCACGGAGGACTGCTTCAGTCCTTCAATGAGGCACTCCTCAGGACCATGGTACCATCGTGGTATATAAATATACTGAGATGGTATTATGAGGACTGCTTCAGTCCTTGTCTTAGTCTTCCATGATACCATCATGATATATAAATATACCGCGATGGTATAACAGAGGAAGGGGTTTGAGCGGGGCTATGTCGGGTAAATATTTCTAGCCGGCTGGGGTAAAAGCGAAGTTACTTTAGGAGGGACATGGGGCGGGTAAATATTTTATATTTTAGGGATATTTGGTGTTATTTTCCCTAAAAAGGGATATGATGGGTCATGGATTGGGCCAACCTACCAAATCCAATTCTCTTGGTTTGTGCATCTTTATGACATCTGATACCTTCCCCCTTATCCAACAAAGCGTTTCCATGAAGTTATGCCCAATGACCTTGAAAATTGGTGGTTTTAAACTTTTGACCTCTGATTGCTTCATGAACAAACTTTCAAGGTGAAAAGTCAGAATTTATTACACTTACTGTTTTTCCAATCAGGCAAACAGGGTCAAAAGTTCAAGACAACCCATCTCCAAGGTTATTCCTGTAAATCACCCCAAAGTATTGATATGGGATCTTTAACATATTTAGTTAGCCAGCTAAATTAATTTTTATACGCCTAGCTATAATAGTTTGTAGTTGTTACCGTTGTATACTTAACGTGTATAAATTAGTGTATAATCAGCGTATACAGAAGTTATACATTAATTCTACACTGCATAATGGTTAAGATTTATATAAAATAAACACTAGGGTATTTTTTGTTGAGTTTGTTGTGCAATGTAAAAATATCAAATATGAATTTGTTTAGGAGTTGAGTATTCGAATTCTCCTAGTTTTTAGTTCGTTTGGTAGGATTTGGTTATCCCTTATCAATTCTTTTTAGATTTTCATTGATAAGCCTAATCTTTGACTAAGTTTCTGCCAATAGCTATTGAGAGTGGTATATGCACTCTTCTGAGAGAATTTTTCACAAATGACTCTAGTTTGGACGTTGTTTGCAAGGCGTAGCTATAGTTTTGTTAATTACCGTTCGTAGCGACAAAGTGTTTACCATTAGATGTATTTACAATATTCAATTCAGATATATTCAATTCACAGTATTCAATTCGGCTGTAGTAAATTTATTGTATTCATTTCGTAGCTACTTTTACACTATACTCAGTTCGGCTTATTTAAACAACAAAAAATAAAAAAAATACAGGGATATTATGTTGTATTCAATTCAGTTTTATTAAAAACATATAGGGATTTGCCCAAAAAAATCTCCTTACATTAAAAAATGCAGAATACACTCAAATCCGGCCAAATTTGAGAAATACAAGAAACAAAATACACTGATCAAGGTAAGCAGGAAAAGCCGCCGGTCTAGTTGACTCCGGCAACGACTATGGAGGTGATGGCGACGGCTAGATCTGAAACTCAAAAATCGTCGTAGATCTAGACATTTTCTCCGCCATGTCCGTCGATATGACACCTCGTACCTTTAAACTAAGCCATGTTCATGATCAAGACTTAGAAAATCAATTGGGGAATGTTCAAGTTGGAAACTGCTTCAGTTCAGCAAAAACATGATTTATACGAGCAAAGATACTGGCCGTACCAAAACAGGTTCAGCATATTAACATTCTGTTTTGGACACGGTGAAGAAACAATCCTTAAATACGGACCGTATCTAGAAATATGGCTCGTATTTCCAAACCGTATCGAAGCATGAAAAATCTTAAGTCACTGGAATTTGCCAACTTATTTAAATGCTTAAATACGGACCGTACTTAGTGGTCCTATAAAAAAATATGGACCGTATCTCGGTCCGTAATTATTGTTCGAGAAATTTCAGTTTCTGAAATTTTTGTCATTCTTAAATACGGTCAGTTTATACAGACCGTATATCAAAATACGGACCGTATAAGTTGACCGTATAATCCCCCGACTCAGTTAAGTATAAATACGAGACTGCGGTCTTTTATTCTATTTTTTTCATACTGTCAAGCCCTAGCACGAAGGTTCTCTCTTCCCACTATTAAAATACACAAAGGTAAGCCTATTCCAATTATTCCAAGTGAATTCTAACATGTATCTTAATTGCTAAATAAGAATTCATTAGCTCTAACCTAGGGTTTTCAAGAGAACTCACCTAAGGGCTTCAAGATTAAAGCTTTTGGATTTCTTCTCCAAGTTCAGATAATTGTTACAAATTTTGGAACGATTAAGGTATGCAGGGTATCTATGTATAGGAACATCATTGTTCTTCCCCACGTCACGTTCTTCCATGATTATACGAAGTTCACCCAAAACTAGGATTTTAGACATGTTCATGATAACCCTAAATATATGTACCATGATATACCATTTTGTATGATTAATTCGTTATTGTGTTCTTAATATTCCATTTTGGTTATTGGGAATCTGTTCGTAATCCATGAAAACCCATACTTTGCATTCCATGGGTTCTTAAATGCAAGATATGAAATTTTATGTATATTTTCATGAAATTCTACATGCATTCATGTTTTCAGACAAGCTATACTATATACTTATATCCATGCTATACTATACTCATGAATCATATTTACAAGCCTTGTTTATGAATCAAGTTTACAAGTCATGCTTAGAAGCCATGTTATAGAGACCATTGGCCCAGATGCCAACTATATCCATGTTCATGTTTTTGGGAGTAGCATAGGTTTACCGAGAACGCTCAAATAGCTTGAAACTGAGTATGCCAACGTAGGGAAGGGTCAATCCGCCCGGATTAGGACGACACCTTCAAACAGTTGAATTGGATCCATTTTCATGTCATGCTTATGTCTCATGCCCTGTCAAGGTGTTGGGCTGCTCTGCTGGTCGGTCCAGGTATTAGATTTCGTGTATCCACGTGGTGATTCCACGTTGTCGGTTATACTATAGCTCCCCCCCCCCCAATATATATATATATATAAATATATATATATATATATATATATATATATATATATATATATAAAAAATATGCACATGAAACGTTTTACTCACGTCATACATTTACTCATGTTAGATGATGCTCATGTTCATGTTCAGCTTACAGTTTCAGTTCTATTATTTCATGTGCCATATTTATTTCATTCAATTGCTTTACATACTAGTACAATTCAAGTGTACTGACGTCCCCTTTTATTTCCCGAGGGCCTGCATTTCACGATGCAGATTTACAGGACGACGGATCAGCACGTATCAGCTTTTGGTGAGCCCCATTCTATTCGGCGTTCTAGCTTTACTTATGTTTATTTCAGTCATGCAGTTAAGGTATGCTGGGGGCCTTGTCCCGGTAGACAGTTTAGTAGTCATATTCTTGTCAGAGGTTTCATAGACTGTTGTGCCTATCTGCCCATCTTATTGATTTTATGAAGTATGTGTTACAGTTCACTTTTACGCGGGTGCATAAAAGCTACTACGAGGTTCTTGGTGCTCTAATTGGATTTTATATTTTTTAAAGTCATCACCTAATTTTTAGGAAATTAGAAAAACCGGTTTTGAAGGGTTTATTCAAATACAGTGAAAAATCTTTTGTAATCCAGAGTTCTAGGTAAGGGTTCTGATGATCCCCTGGGGAAAGTGTTAGGCACCCTAGTATTAAGGATCCGTAGAATACGGTTGACTTTCGAGCTTCAATGTGTGATTGGGTATAAATTTCTTATGTTTTGTCTAGTTTCCTGTATAAAAATATTGTCATGGCATATCATTTTGGTTTTAAAAGAGTTAAACAAATTCCCTTTAAGCAAGGGTACTTTGAGTTCGGATTCAAAATATCCGGATAAATATAATTTGTCCTTTTACTTATAAGGATAGTATGTTATGTATATCCCATCTAAAAATGATGCCATGTGTTTATTTGTATGTAAGAAAAACATATATGTGTACAGTCTTTGTTTAATTCATACATTATCTACCTTTTATCTCTTCAGTCAACCATATCCTCAAAATTATTTTTCCAAACTCGGATTTTAAAGGGAATTCCACTTATTTAAATTCATTGAGTTGGGTCTAGCCCAAATGTTTCTTTTACTTTCTTTTCTCAAATTTCTCAAATTAAATACAATTTTAAAGAGGTATTCAGAAATAATCAACTTTTTGCAAGAAAAATATACTTTCACTTTTATTTACTTTAATCAAGTGGAATACAACTCTTTTATCATTTGGATACAGTTTTGAAACATCGTCTACCCAAATCCTAGGTTCTAACCTGTAGGGGTTTCAATATTTACGCAAATGCATTTGCATATTCGCACAAAAAATAATGTAAAACTATACTATAAGAAGGGGAAGAAAGTTTAGATTTTTACGGCCTGGGGCCCAAATCATTCGGCAGTCTTGTTCTCGTTCTTCTATGCTCTTCTAGTCTTTCATCCGAGCTGTCAAGCCTTCAACTTTACTCCGCTTCGTCTTCGGTAAAATCTCATCTCGCGGACCCATATTAGTTAGATGTACCTCGCAAGAATGAAAATGAAAATAGTTAGTCAAATGATCCGCCACCCCATAGGGTGACATTTATGAATATAAACAATAATATCTCTCTGACTCGTATCAAAATTTGGGAGCTTTGATTGTGGAGGCTTAGACTCACTGTCACGACTCATTTAGCCTAGGTCGTGCGAGGACTTACCTTTCCACCTCGGTAAGCGAACCCTCATCCCAACAATGAACCAATACATAAATTGAAGAAAATTAAGTAGCGAAAATAAACAAATACGTAAGTCTCACGACATATATATATAGATAGTAGAAAAAATGCGGAAGACAATAAACAACCCTCAGGGTCTAATATGAATAATACAAGAGCATCTAAGGAGAATAGTACAATCTGGAATACTAATATATAAATGTCTATGTCTCTGAAATAAAAATAAGACATATCATAGGAAAGTCTTCAGGATCAGCGGACGCCATGCTCATCCTGGAAACTAGAGAGAAAGCCGAAATGTCGATCAGCCACGGGTCACAGAAGTGGATCCGACATGGTACTCTGCATTCATAAAAGAATGCAGCAAGTGCAGGTCAGTACAAACAACAATACTGGTAGGTATCATCGGTCGACCAAGCATAGTTAACACAATTCAGAAGATAAAGCAGATAAGCAAGGAAACTAGCAAGTATAAGATAATATAATCACAATCGAGTATCCGTCATCGCCTATGTAAAACATCTAAACCCAAACATGTCAAGTCTGAATATATCCGAACCAATCCAATCATCACAATCCAATCACCAAGTATCTCAATCAAGTCATAATGCAATGCAGTGCAATAATGGTATGAATGCAATGCAATGTCATGTAAATGAGGTGTACATATGTACTCTAGACGGAATATCGACGTCTCGGTAACACAACCCAGCGTGACGCGCGAAGTCTAAGTGACACCTATCCCAGATCTTTGCCAAACAAACAGACAGAACCCTGGCTAATTGCTCACAGGAGGAGTCTCACGGCACCACCCTGGGGGACCCGCAGAGTCCATGCACTAACAACGAATCCGGAATATCATCGGAATCGGCCATGCAATAATGATACCGGAATAGATCATCGGACATCGGCCATCTCACAATCACTCAAGTAAAAGAGTCTATCTAATATTAGTCTCATGTAATCAACGATTTCGGAGTTGATCTTCGGACATCAGCCTTCTCACAATCACTCAAGTAAAGAGTTTATTAAATATCAGTTTCATACAATCAACAATTCCGGAATTGATCTTCGGACATCAGACTTTTCACAATCACTCAAGTAAAAGGATTTATAAGAATATCAGTTTCACTCCATCAACGATACCGGATCATCATCGGGTATCGGCCATGCATCATGAATGAGTGAGAATGTATGCAATGCGTATATCAATCATCAACAATCAAGTTCAATATCACAAGTACCAACAATGGGCTACGCCAACAATGTATCATATCACAATACCAACAATAGTATGCCAACAATATATCAATATCATAAGTACCAACAATGGGTACGCCAATAATGTATCATATCACAATACCAACAGTGGTATGCCAACAGTATATCAATATCACAAGTACCAACAGTGGGTACGCCAACACATATCCAAGTACAAATACCAACAACGGGTAGGGAAATTCTATCTCAATCAAGACGATAACACAAATTCCAATATCTACCAACTACTCATAGCATCAAACCATCACAATGAAACAATCAAGCACACATAACGGGGTGGCTAGTCCCAACACACAACAGAGCACAACCTAAGGCAATATCTAACCCGACTTCAAACTCGAAAGTTCACATGCTGTCTCCGATATTATAATCTAAATATGTGCTTCGCTATACGAAGTCTCACTAAAGGTAAGCCATAAACTACCTGGATAGGTGTAACGACCTTTCCAAGGGTAGAACGAGCTAATAGAAACTCAATTGTGACGAGCTAATAGAAACTCAATTGTGTAAGCCTAAGAGCTGAAACTTGACTTGTGTATGGTTGTTGTTTGATTTTATCGAGTTCGTCGAGGGGTGACGTAGAGAATTAGAACTTCATTGGGAATTCCAAGGCCACGGGTAGATTTGTATGACTTCTTTTTGTATATGTGCATGTTTTGTTTGTGTTTTTGAGGCTTCAAATGAAATGTTGGGTGATAGGGGAAAAAACTGGACAAAAAGTCAAGCTCACTGCCCAAATGGGACCACTGTGGCGGTGGGAGTACCGCTGCAACGGTACCGCTATAGCAGTGGGTGGACCGCTGCCAGCGGCCATCCATTTTCTCGGTGGACGCTATGGTGGGTGGTTGGACGCTGCGGCGATATTGCCATAATAGTGGATGGACCGCCATAGCGATGATGCGGATTCCCTTGGTCCGCTATAATGGTCACTTGACCGCCATAGTGGGGCCGTTGCAGCGGTCGACGAAAAACAGTAGCCCAGTTTTATAACACTTAGTCTCCCATTCTTAATTTATAAAACACCAACACAGTTCCCAACAAACACCTAGGGTGAAATTCCAAGTTAGGGAAAGAAACTCTTGAGAGGTAAGTCTCATCTATCCCTTTCTATCATTTCGTTTCTCCTTCATGATTGTCATCCCCTTTGTGGGTCTTTAATGGTGGAATTGTAATAGAAGCCCTATAAATTTATAAACCTTTTAAACTTGATAGGTTATGGTAGTTATCACTTATTTATCTTCTAATGGCTTGGATTAACTCCTCCTAATCATGAATTGAGCACTTAGAACCATATACTAAGTGAATTGAGAATTAAGGTTCTAATAAAAATGGAAGCTTTGTCCTAAAATCTGTCTTAAAGGGTAAAATTGATTAGGAATCCATGAATTGAAGGTTAATGATTGTAGAGATAGAAGTTATGATAAATTCACCATTAATGGATGGTCTCACCAATTGAAAAGGGTAGAAGTAAGTGGGTCTTCTTCCCCAAATTATTATTCTTGTTTAAATGCATGGTTTGTTGGTTACTCAGTATCATATTGCTAGACTTTGACCGTTATGAGGTGCTTCGGAAACAGAAGGCTCGTGCGGAGTAGTTCGTGGCTCCTGCTCTGCATTCGAGGTACGTTATGACTTACTTTAGTTAGACTTTGATTAGCGAAACGTATGTATTGTGTAGAAATAACGGGATAAAGCATGATTAGGTCTTCGGACATAGTTTTTTGGTTGGATATTAGCTAGGTTGGTATGACTTCTGATTTTGTGGGCTAGTCGCCATTACTTTATGTACTGAAATATGAGGTATAGTTGTATTCATACTGTGGTGATTCGGGATAGATTTCTATTAGGTTGATTATTGTGATGGTGGCTTGTTGCCCTATTATTGGGATTAAACTTATTGCCTAAATTGTCGTGTTGTACTCAGTTCTATCTTATTGTGACACATATTATCGAAGAAAGGAAGGATAATGATTTTAGGCTTGAATTGTGATATAAACGTATGACAGTACGTAGATGAACACTTGATGTATGATTTATTGTTGATGATAATATAGAAGAGTGCAACTTCTTGGTGATACAAGACTCAATTGTAAGGCGTACTTGCTAGATGAGGAAGTAAAGAGGGGCATAGACTCTTATGTTAGTTGAGATGGTTTGTATGATTCATTTCATGATTGAGTTGATCCAAGTCTTGATATGACTTGTGGATTTGTGACTTGTACCTTCACTGTTGCTTTATTGGTTTGCATTGATTTACCATGTTTACACTCATTTATGCATTCATACACTCATGCATGATGGAAATGATTTGGAAGACTTGTGGCATGATGCCTTGTGTTTGACATTTATATTGCTAATTGTTCATAGTCCATACATACTAATGAACTGGAATACATTGAGACATACATTGTGATGTGAAATTAGTAAAGAAGTTAATATAATCTTCTTGTTGAACTTGTGATACTATTTGATACATAGTACTTGATGAATTGATCATTGAAAGTGACGTGACAGTGTTACTATACATATGAAAAGGCACATTTGATAGGGGGTGAGGATGTGGCCTAGTTGTGAGCTCGTGGTCCGAGGTTCGTTCCTGAAACGAGAGGTACATTGATATGGCCCGCGTCCGAGGTTCGTTCTGGAGCTGAAGTTTATGCTCGGGTCCGAGGAGTGAATCTGGAATGAGTGGTACATGGACACCATGGGTCCCCTGCAGGTCATGACTACTGAGCAATGACATCAGTTAGCATGTGTGTACAGTTCGAGTGATTGGTCAGTGCATTGCATTGCATATTATCATATTTGCATTGCGCATTATTACATTTTATTCTGCATTATTATATGCTCGTTTGGCTTTGATTTTGATATGGATGTTGAATGCCTATTGTGATATCAGTATGACCATTGACTGAGTTAAATTGTGGATTAGTGACTCTACCTAGGGACGGAACTTGGACTTGTGCTTATCAGGTGAGATTATTGAGACTAGACAGACTTGTGGTTTAGAAGCTTCACTTAGGTTGTGACTCTGTTATGGGATATTCTGTGACTTGAATTTGAGTACTAAGTGCCTATCTGTTTATCTTGTTGATTTTATGCTTATATACGTGAACTAATCTTAGTCGGCCTATGATGCTTACTAGTATATAGTGTTTGTACTGATACTACCTTGCTGCACCCTCTTTGAGTGCAGATTGTGTTCCAGAGATTTCATCCAGACTACATCTCTAGCTTGATGCTAGTTTGCTCAATCAAATCCGAGGGTGAGCTTCTATCCATGCCATACAACCTGAAGATCTCTCTTTACAGATGTCTATTTTTATTCCAGACATTCTTTGTTATTATATTTGAGATATACTTCATTCTATAGACATTGTTAGTTAGAGTCCTTCTAAGATGACTTTCAAATTTTAGGGGTGTAATAGTTAAGACTTCCGCACTTATTATCTATTAATGATGACTTGTTATATTTATTTATTCATTCACATCGGCTATTAATAAATGATTGAAGAAGTTAAAATTGGCTAGTGATTAATGGGTTAACGGGTAAGGGTTCGCCTACTAGTGATAATAAAGTAAGTGCCCGCACGATCGGTAATTAGGGTCGTGACAATGGCCAAACCGCAACACCAATAACTCACTCCTTTGCCTTGCCCTTCCGCTGAACCTCGGAACCAAAGTAGTCTAAGCATAATCGAATTCTATATTAGAAATCATGAAGAATGATACTAATATTGCCATAATTCAATTAGGTCAATTTCTAACCCTAGAAATTGGGGAAACGGGCTCACAAGGGCAAAACGGGAAATTCGGGAGCAAAATACCAAATTAAGTACTAGGTAATCATAACCCAACCACTAATTGTTGATTTAGCCCAAGGATTAGCCTAATTTCTGATTTCAAGCAAAACCCTCAATTTGGGTATAAACCCTAAGTGTTCAATTCCAAAATTCAATGCTAAAAGTGGAAGATATATGATTAATAAGCTTAGATTAGTCAAAATCCAACATAAACATCATCAATTTCCTCATACATAAGCCTAAGGGAAAGTTTATCAAAACCTTCCTTCAAATTCCATCTCCAAAGGATTGTTAAAGGGAAGGGGGAAATCTGAGATGATTGCGATTAAGGAAGAGTAAAGGATTAGGCTAGGTTTACCTCCAAGAATTTCTTCAAAGTATCTCCAAAAACTGTTCACCCAAGCTCTAATTTCGAAATGGGAAATAATGAGGGTCTAGGGCTTATTTAAATCACATTTAATGAAAATAACTGCCCGTCACCGCCACGACGGTAGCTATGCCGCTACGGCTTCTGGGAGACCGCCACAACGATATGGCCAACAATATGCAGGGCCGCCCTAGCGGCCAACACACCACCATAGCGGTGCCGCCATTGCCGGCACCAGATACCAGAATCCCCCCATTTTTTCTAAGTCTTCATTTGAAATGCCGGGTTATTCCCGAGGCCATCTGCTCACAAACCAAACACAGACCCACACAAAAATACGCTGCGAATGCGCTTGTGGTCTCGAAATTTCCAACAGGGGCCTCATTGACCGAGTCAACCCATGATGCCTTAATTCCAATTTCCCATCCCAAGTCTCGAAATGCATCCGAGTGCATTGGGAATCGAACCAAATACATATACAAGTTGTAAACGACCACCCGGACCTCTCGGAATAGACAAAATTTTGAAAAAGGTTCGTTTGCCCAAAAGTCAATTTTGAGTCAACCATTTTTCACTTTAAGCTTATATTTTCACAAAAGTTGTTCGAATTCAGTGTAGATACCTCGAGAAGCATGTCAACGGTCCCCTCGGGTCAAAAGTGAGCTAATCAATGCTTAGAAATGGGCGAAAACACCGAAGAGACTATAACAACCAAACGGGCCGTTACATCAGATACTAATTGAACCATTGCTCTTCCTCGAGCGAAGAAAAGAAGGAAAATAGGGAAATACCTGAATCAACGAACAACTGGGGATATCGGCTATGCATATTGGACTCAGTCTCTTAAGTAGCCTCTTTCACAGGACGGTGCTTCCATTTCACCTTCAACGAAGCAATCTCCTTTGACCTCAACTTCCGAACCTGCCTATCCAAGATCGCGATAGGCTCCTCTTTATAAGTCAAATTCTCATCAAGCAATACAGAATCCCAACGGACAATGTAGGTACCGTCGGCATGGTATTTCTTCAGCATCGAAACATGAAAGATAAGATGAAATCACCAAGCCTGGCGGCAATGCTAACTCATAAGCTACATCACCGATACAATCCACAATCTCAAACAGACCAATGTACCTGGGGCTTAACTTACCCCTCTTACCAAACCTCATAACACCCTTCATGGGTGAAACCTTCAATAGAACCTGGTTACCAATAACAAACTTCAAATCCCGAAACTTCCGGTCTGCATACATCTTTTGCCGACTCTGAGCTGCCACAAGCTTGGCCTGAATAACTCTCACTCTATCAAGGTACTCTTTTAATAGATCTGTGCTCCAAGGTCGAGCCTCGAACCCATCAAACCAACCAATAGGAGATCTACATATCCTACCATATAAGGCCTCAAAAGGCGCCATGCCAATACTCGAATGATAACTGTTATTATATGCAAACTCTACCAAGGGCAACTGCTGATCCCAATGACCACCGAAATCAATAACACACGCTCTCAACATATCCTTGAGCACCTGAATGGTCCGCTCAGACTGGCCATCGGTCTGGAGATGGAAAGCTGTACGAAGATCCAATCGAGTGCCCAGCTCCTCATGAAATGCCCTCCAAAATCGGGAAGTGAAGATAGTACCCCGGTTAGATACAACAGAAAGAGGAACCCTATGTAATCTCACAATGTCCCGAATATACATCTTAGCTAACTTCTCTGCGGTATAGGAAACATGAACTGTGACAAAGTGAGCGAACTTCGTCAACCGATCCACTATCACCCAAATAAAATCAAACTTGCCAAGGGTCTTCGGAAGACCCGTGACAAAATCCATGGTAATCCTTTCCCACTGTCACTCGGGAATAGGCATCCTCTGAAGCACCCCACAGGGCCGTTGGTGCTCATCTTTTACCTGTTGACAATTTCCGCTCTTAGCCACAAAATCAACTATATCTCTCTTCATCCGACGTCACCAATAGTGCTGTCTTAAGTCTCGGTACATCCTAGTCGCCCCCGGATAAATGGAATAGCCAGAGCTATGAGCCTCAGATAAGGTCAACTGAATCAAATCACTAACACAAGGAACGCACACGCGTCATCTAATCCTCAAAATGCCCTCAAAATCAATTACGGCCTCCTTGGCCTCCCCTCTCGAAACCTTATCTCGGATCTTACTCAACTGAGCATCCTCAAACTGATGAGCCCTGATCCGATCCAATAATGATGACCTTGCCTCTATACAGACCAAGTTCCTGCCCGGGGTTGAAATGTCAAGACGGATAAAACTTTTAGCCAGAGTCTGAACCTCCATGGCCAACGAATGCTCGGAAATAATCAATCGAGCTACTCGCTATACTCACCGCCTTGCGACTTAAGGCATCAGCTACCACATTGGCTTTACCAGGGTGATACAGAATAGAGATATCATAGTCCTTCAGGAGCTCCATCCATCAGTGCTTCCTGGAATTAAGATCTCTCTGAGTAAACACATGCTAAAGGCTACGGTGATCAGTGAAAACCTCGCAATGAACACCGTACAAGTAATGCCTTCAAAGCTTTAAAGAGAAGACTACGGCTAGCAACTCCAAATCATGGGTAGGGTAATTCTTCTCGTGAACTTTTAACTGACGGGAAGCATAAGCTATCACTCTACCCTCCTGCATCAACACCGCACCCAAACCCATACGGCAAGCATCACAATAGACCGTGAAATCCTTACGTTCCACAAGGAAGGCTAGGATCGGGGCTGTAGTCAACAGAAGCTTGAGCTTTTGAAAGCTCTCCTCACAATTATCCGTCCACTGGAAGGGAATATCCTTTTGAGTCAATCAGGTCAAGGATGAAGCAATGGCATCAAAACCCTTCACAAAGCGGCGGTAATAACTGGCCAAACCCACAAAGCTACAAATCTCAGTAACGGTAGTGGGCCTCGCCCAACCTCTCACAGCCTCAATCTTCTGTGGATCAACCATAATTCCTTCCTTACACACCACATGGCCTAAGAATGCTACAGTCACCAACCAGAACTCACACTTAGAAAATTTAGCGAACAGGCTATGTTTCTTCAACAACCCAAGAATGGTACGGAGATGGCTCTCATGCTCCACTCTACTCTTGGAATACACAAAATTGTCATCAATAAACATAATCACAAAGGAATCAAGGAACGGCCTAAAGATGCCATTCATCAAAGTTATAAACGTAGCCAAGGCATTGGTAAGCCCAAAAGACATCACTAAAAACTCATAGAGGCCATATCTCGTCCAGAATGCTATCTTCGGAATATCCTCCGCTCTAATCTTCAACTGGTGATAGCCGAAACGCAAATCAATCTTCAAAAACACCGAAGCACCCTGAAGCTGGTCAAACAGATCATCAATACGAGGCATAGGGCAATTATTCTGAATAGTGACCTTGTTCAACTGGCGATAATCAATACACATCCTCATGGTCCCATCTTTCTTCTTCACAAATAACACAGGAGCACCCCAAGGGGAGACGCTTGGTCTAATGAACCCCTTGCTCAATAAATCCTGCAATGGTTCCTTAAGCTCTCTCAACTTGGCAAGTTCCATCCGATATGGTAGGATAGAAACGGGATGAGTGCCTGAGTCCACGTCGATACAGAAATCAATGTCACGATCGGGTGGCATACCCGGTAAATCCGACAAAAATACCTCCATGAAGTCGCTCACAATAGGGATAGACTCAAGGGGTGGAGATGCAATAGTCGTATCATGAACATGCGCCAAATACGCTAAACACCCCTTACTATCTTCTTCGCCCGAAGGAAGGAAATGATCTTCTTCGGAGCGAGATTAGGAGTGCCTCTCCACTCAAGCCTAGGAATGCCTGGCATGGCTAAGGTGAATGTCTTGGTGTGACAGTCCAAGATCGTATAATAAGGAGAAAGCTAGGACATACCAAATATAATATCAAAGTCCACCATATCAAGAATCATCAAATCTACCCAAGTATCGTATCCCATAAAAGTAACCAAACAAGACCGGTAGACCCGGTCAACAACCACAGAATCTCCGATCGGAGTAGACACATGAACAGGTATATCTATGCTATCACAAGGCAAATCCCAACCAACGGCATGAAATGCAGATACATAAGAGTAAGTGGATCCAGGATCAAATAACACAGATGCTGCTCTATGACGGACAGAAATAGTACCTGAGATCACAGCATCTGAGGCCTCTGCCTCGAGCCTACCAGGAAATGAGTAACAATGAGCTCCACCACGCCCAGTCTAGGATCCCCCTCTCGCACTCTGAGTACCACCTCTAGCTGGCTAGGGCCCACCTCTAGAACCATGTGAAGTACCGTGGCCTGACTGAGCACCGCCTCTTTGAGAATTCTTACCTCGACCACCGGATGATACAAGAGTCCTCGACGGCTGATAATCCCGCCTAGGTCAGGACATCTCTTGGTACCATGCCCAACTTCTCCACAAGAGTAATAGGTAAGAGGAGTCGAGTGCTCAAACACGGAAGCTAAAGACCCGGATAAAGCAGCCCTGTTCACTGGTTTGGAGAACGAATTCTCAGGAGCTCTCTGCCTAGGTATCCAACTAAAGAAAGCCAGTAATGCTGAATGTAAGGGACGACCGAAATAGGGCTGAGGTGGCCTCAAAAACTGACCGGCGCCCCTTAAATTAGAACCCCCAAAACTACCAGTCTGACGTAGTCTTTTATCACCACCACCAAAAGCACGGGCCTTAGTGCCCTCAACCATAGAAGCATGCTCGATAATGGATTGGAAAGAAGCACCCATAGACTCTATCTGAAGAAAAGGAATCTGTAGAGAGCTCACTAGTCCTCCAACAAAGCGCCTGATCCTATCGGCCTCAGTAGGGATCAGCGGAGTAGAGTAACGGGCTAGATAAAGGAAAACGGGTCACATAGGACTCCAAGGACATGCCCTTCTGCTCAAGGTGTAAAAACTGCTCTATACGCACCTCTCTCAAAGATCGGGACACATACTTCTCAAGGAAGGCCCGGTAGAACTGAGTCCAAGTCAAAGGAGGAGAACCCTCAGGTCTGCACGCCACGAAATACCTCCACTACGTCTTCGCGTCGCTACGAAATTGGTCGAACAAATAATCAACGTCGCGAGTCTTTACTCTGCCCATAGAGTGCAGCAACTCATGCATATCAAGAATAAACTCATAGGCATCCTCAGACGAGATACCAACAAACCTCGGCGGCTTTAACTTTCTGAATCTCCCAACCAACTCTTGATCAGAAACAGTCATAACAGCGCCCTCCATGGGCCTAATCTCATCACCAGGAGCTGGTATCGTATCAATGTGAGGAGCCATAGATGCAGCGGGATGTACTACCCGCGTAGGTCCCTACTCAAGGGTCTACACCCAACTTTAGTTTGTGAACCCCCGCCGGGTGTAGTAACACCGGTTGCCGCCTACTGGGCATCAAGATGAAGCAATAATCTAGCCATAGTATCATGCATGGTCTGATCGGAAGTAACCTCAGGCTGTGTCTGAGCTGGAGCCACATCCTCAGGCTCGAGGGACGGAGATCTCTCTTAGCGCTGTCCTACCGTCGGGAGCTATACCCCTGGCTGGGGCAGCCCCGCAGCCTCTCGCTCTAACGCGCCCTCTGGCTGTCACTCACCCTCGAGTGCCAGCCGTAGCTACGGGCTCTGGCACTTGACCTCGGATACCAATTTGATCTTTCCGGATATCAATTTGAATAAAGTAGCATGACGGAAAGAAAGAAAGTGAGATTTTCTAAATGTCTTATAGCCTCCTGCAGATAAGTACGGATTACCACGACGGAAAGAAAGAAAGTGATATTTTCTAAATGTCTTATAGCCTCCCGCAGATAAGTACGGAGCTCATCGTACCAATCCGCGAGACTCTACAAGGCATGCTTTTGTATTAAAGATCGGGTAACCTAGGGCTCTAATACCAACTTGTCATGATCCATTTAGCCTAGGCCGTGCGGGCACTTACCTTCCCACCTTGATAAGGGAACCCTCAACCCAACAATGAACCAATACATAAATTGAAGAATATTAAGTAGCAGAAATAAACAAATACGTAAGTCTCACGACATATATATATATATATATAGTAGTAAAAATTCGAAAGACAATAAAAACCCCCTAGGGTCTAGACTAAATAATACAAGAGCATTTAAGGAGAATAGTATAATCTGGAATACTAATACATAAATGTCTATGTCTTTGAAATAAAAATAAGACATATGAGGAAAGTCTTCAGGATCAGCGGATGCTCACCCTGGAAACTCGAGAGAAAGCCGAAATGTCGATCAGCCACGGGTCACAGAAGTAGATCCGACCTGTTACTCTGCATTCATAAAAGAATGCAGCAAGTGCAGGTCAGTAAAAACAATAGTACTGGTAGGCATCATTGGCCGACTAAGTATAGTTAACACAATTCAGAAGATAAAGCAGATAAGCAAGGAAACTAGCAAGTATAAGACAATATAATCACAACCGAGTATCCGTCATCGCCTATGTAAAGCATCTAAACCCAAATATGTCAAGTCTGAATATATCCGAACCAATCCAATCATCACAATCCAATCACCAAGTATCTCAATCAAGTCATAATGCAATGCAGTGTAATAATGGTATGAATGTAATGCAATGCCATGCAAATAAGGTGTACACATATACTCGGACGAAAATATCGACGTCTCGGTAGCACAACCCAGCGTGACTTGCGAAGTCTAAGTGCCACCCGTTCCGGATAATTGCTCACAGGGGGAGTCTCACCGGCACCACCCTGGGGACCCGCGGAGTCCATGCACTAACAACGAATCCGGAATATCATCGGAATCGGCCATGCAACAACGATGCCGGAATAGATCATCGGACATCGGCCATCTCACAATCACTCAAGTAAAAGAGTCTATCAAATATCAGTCTCATGCAATCAACGATTCCGGAATTGATCTTCGAACATCGGCCTTCTCACAATCACTCAAGTAAAGAGTTTATCAGATATCAGTTTCATACAACGATTTCGAAATTGATCTTCGAACATCGGCCTTTTCACAATCACTCAAGTAAAAGGATTTATCAAAATATCAATTTCACTCCATCAATGATACCCGATCATTACCGGGTATCGGCCATGCATCATGAATGAGTGAGAATGTATGCAATGCGTATATCAATCATCAACAATCAAGTTTAATATCACAAGTACCAACAATGGGGTACGCCAACAATGTATCATATCACAATACCAACAGTGGTATGACAACAATATATCAATATCACAAGTACCAACAGTGGTACTCAAATAGAGGTAAATTAGAATGTCTAAGCATATTCCAAGATAACTTACTCTTTAACACTTCACTATGCTAGGCTGTCAAATAGTGGTCATGCTTATTTAAGAAAACACAACATGGAAACTGGGCAGGAAACGCCTTAATTGAAGGCATGACAAATCCTTATGGGAGGTTGTTTTCAGTTCATCTATAACGAAGGGTAAGATCATTTAAGAGAGGGAACCACATATATGTAACATAAAGTGCCAGGCTTAAAAGATTCAGGACATAGAAGGGGCTACCACCATCCATATTTCCGATGCCGCAAAAGGTCAAAAGGTTTCTAGAACCTTAGGCATGACATGCTATCGGAGGAGTCAACAGACACTTCAGAAATCAACATTACAATTATCTAGGAATAGAGATAGAGATGGGGGTGATGTCAATCACATTTTGCACCTTTTCTTGTCTATACTAATAGCTAACCAACAAACTAATATTGAATATTATAGGCTAATTGTATTGTATAGGAAGTAACAGTAAATACAACTAAAACTGACCAAACAACAACCACAAGAACTAGACAAGGAATGACTACTGATCACCAGTAGTAACTTCAAGCTATTAATGAGAGGGAAGGATAATTTCACAGCTGATTTACTTACAAACTAACAATGGAAACAAGCATGATCATTAATTAATCTGGCAGAGCTTAAATCCATTAGCCAAAGGTTGATAATTGTATTAAGCTTACAAGGCTAAGGCATGAGCAATCACTTAAAGAGAACTAGATCAAAATTGAACTCAGCCAATCATACAAACATAAACTAAGACATGCCAACACACCACAAAAGCTTAAGAACATTAGAGAGTTACAGAATGTAAAATTCTGATGAAAACAAGCAAGGAAGTGCATTAACTGTTACACCCACTAAACCACCCAAAGGGAGTTATCTTGAACCATATTAAGATCACCTCCTATCAATCATCTCTAAAGATTTTAATTGTAACATTAATTCGAAAACTCAAGCTTAATTTTCCTTTGCACTTAACTTAAACCAATCAAAACTGTCACTTTTGTGTATCAACCTCTGAAACAGTATCCATATTAATTTTAAGACATTGCTACCTCAAAGCTTTAAAAACTAAAGGAGCATCCAAACTATGTTAATGCTGTTTTTAAAACAATGACATCTAATTTAATCTAAAACACATTAAACCAAGCATAGGAAGAACACATAATGGCATACTATGGAAGAATATAAAAAAAGAAGAATAAAAGAGGGATTTTGGGAATTACTGAAGCTTAAAACAGCACATAGTTACCTTGGCACAGAGCTAACCAATTTAATAACTCATAACAATAGTTAAGAAAAAGCACATTCTTGCATATTTAATTAAAGCCTATTTAAGTATTCAAAGATCATATTACTTTGATACAATTCAAACTGGGAAACAGCCTCACATTTAAGAGAAGAGTGATCATCCTTAAAACTAACTCTTTAGCCAATTGTGAATTCTACTTAGGCTAGATCCCAGAAACTGTTAACAGACTCAAGATTTCCCCTTTACCTCACTCTAAACCTAAGTGACAGCCTCTTGGAGTCTTTGGGATTAGATTAGAGGTTTAGTGTGACCTTAAACTTATTATCTTATCACATAATCCCATTTAGCAACCAAACAGTCTTGCTTTAAACCATTTATCAATTTCCAGTGTATTGTCATGTCAAGTAACCAAAATAGAGGTGACTCCTCAACACCTTTTTGAACAAAGAATAATAGTTTAGTCATAATAGAACACACAAGTACAAGGCATATATTGGGCATTCCTACATTTCCACCAACAGAGTAAATTCAAAATGTTTGAGCATACTATAGGATTATATTTTCCTTAGCCAAGAAACTCACTACATTATCCTATGTTGGTTTAGGAACAAACTGATTCCATAAAAAAACTTAAGCAGAAGCCTTATCATGATAGGATTAGACAGTGGTCTACCAAAGGAAAAGGAGAGAATGTTCCTAAAGGGGACCAAACAACAACACAACATCTTACTCAATACTTAATCATGCAACATACACTGTCAAGAGTGCCAAACATTTTAAATGCATTCAGAGGAAACCTCTTGGCAGTTATTTAGGTATGGACGACAACCTAATCCCACAAGAGAACTGATCCGAAAAAATCTTAATAAACTGACTGTGTTAAAAGAGCACGTGCATACAGATCACACAAAGAGGAACCAGCAAATAACAATAGATACACTAGAGACTGTATTTCAAAATCATGTTTCTTAATTAACTATCCTTGAGGCCCAAACTGGACAGATCCGAAGTTTCATTTTATCCTATATTAAGCTAACTCAAAATATCCACAATGGGGAGAAATTAAGACTAATGGATACTTAAAATAGCTACATCCAAACCAGACTCACATCCGGCCATTAACCTATAATCTGAACTTTCAAAACTGTTAACCTAAGCCTAGTCACAAGCTGGAACTTGAACAAAATTACATGAAGCACAACTAAGGAAAGAACTAGCAGGGGAGGGAGGTTACAATGTACAACATATATAAATTTGTTTATTTGAAAAGTTCAGTCTCAGATAAAAGCACTTAATAGTTTCAGCATATGTCCAGCTCAAGTTTTAACCTATGAACATATTCATGTAACATGAGGGATTGAAATACAAAAGGGGGAAGGAATTTTGATCTCCTATACATAGAATATTTTAAATCAAGTAGTTGGCATGTCTTTTGGAGAAAATGAATCCAATACAAAAGTACTGGAACCATCATCTAAACAACTGCATATTCTTGAGCTGGTCTTCAATAAAAGTGGAAACCTTTGTTTAGATAAAGTGGGCAGAGTCAGATTTTGTTTATATGAGATTGAGAACATGTCCTTAAAAGAAAACAGCCAGAAACAAACTTCAAGCAAAGGAAGAGGAAGAAAAGACGACAACAAACATCTATTCATAGCTTAAACATTTTAGAGAAAAGAACTAAGTCTAGGGGATTGAAAGCTCCGTTACATGTTCTTCCACTTGTCCAAACACAATCCCAAAACTAATCACAAACAAACTGAAGTCAGGGTGAACACAGTTAGTCCTGCTTTAACTACTCTCAACTAGATAAACTTAGAGAGAAATACTTTTTTGAAAGTAGAACAGTTTCTTAGGTTATGTAGTGGGAGACTGTCACCATTTAAACATATAATAGATTTTGAAATCACACTTGCTTTATTTGAAAAGAAAAAACCAAGAAAAGACTACTTCAAAAGGTTATACTTCCAGCAAAACCAAATTAACTTCTGGTAACAACTAAATATTTTAGATGAGGCTGAAACTTTAAAGCTCATCTCATCTTGCTTAAAAATAAAAAAATAAAATAAAAAGAAAAAAGAAACAGAGAAGAAAGACGCCAAAGGTGAATACAGAGCAGAGATGGGATATGTTCCACATTTTTTAGAAGAAAGATTGATTCTTGATAGTCTAGAGTTAAGTTATCATATAGGTTGCACTTCACTTCAAATTTGAACACTAAATGATCTTGAAATAGTCTGAGAAAACTGGGAAGACAAACAGATAGGAGTTTGTAACATCATCAGACAACCATTCAAGCCTTTCTTTATAGTTTCAAAATTAAAATATTAACTCCACACAAGCAAGCAACTAAGATCCCTAACAGGTCACAACCATATCCACCATTGATTTCAATAACTTCCAGATGATTTTAGGAAATACAAGATGCTCAACAAATCTACTAAGATCAACTACATTATAAGTTAGGCAGAGCCAAGACATGAAGACTTAACAACACTAACCATACATATGATGTTCATCTATATAAAACTAGCCAAGAACCCAAATAATAATGTCCTCATATTTCATGTAGCAAATCAGAACTTCAGAGCAATGAAATGACCAAGAGGAACTGAACTGAAAACTAAGATGATTATTAACATGACTACACACAAACAGATTTAAGCATATACTCGAACATGTCTCTACACCTTAAACAATCTTGCCATGAAATAAACAAGATAACATTCGTGCTTCACATATCAAAAATAACAGAAACTAGACTACCATAAATAATAAAACCTAGACTACCAGAGTCAAAGAACAACTAAAAGAGAACTAAGAGCTACTAAATCGAAGGATAATTACTCTAAAATAATGAACCGACGACCTTATGTGCCAAATTAAAGCTAAACTAAACTACTGTAACTAAATAATTCCACATAGAACATAATTGAAGAAAAATGAAAAGGGGAAGAGGATTACCTTTTTGCCGAGCAGCAACGGGGGCGACGAGTGTCGATGAATCACCTTTCTCTCGAATCGATTTTCGATGAACCGAAATGACTTCCAAAAACAAGTATGAGCTCGAACTTACTTGAAACTCAAGGCTTTTGTCGAGCTTCTAAGTGTTCGAACTCTTGAGGGTTGTCAAAAACCCCATTGTGGGTGTACAAACCCACTTTTTCATCTCTGAACTTCCTCCTCTGAAATTTCAACCCCCCTTTTTAATGAAGAGAAGGGTTTATATTTATAGAACCCAAAATGAAACATGACCGTTCCAAATTGAAATTCCAAAATCCCCAAAACTTACAAGAGAAGATAAGCAAAAATCCCATTGTGGGTGTACAAACCCACTTTTTCATCTCTGAATTTCCTCCTCTGAAATTTCAATCCCCTTTTTTAATGGAGAGAAGGGTTTATATTTATAGAACCCAAAATGAAAGATGACCATTCCAAATTGAAATTCCAAAATCCCCAAAACTTACAAGAGAAGATAAGCAAAAATCCGTTGAGACATTTAAAGGACAAAGTACATATTACCATTGAAAAATGAGCTGGTTATGTAAAACCTTAGAGACAGAAGCCATAGGGTTCGTTTTTATCCCTTTTTTTTTTTTAATCCCTTCTACAGGGAAAAAAGGGAATTAAAATGAGGGGATGGGCCGGGTCAGTCCCTTTGGGGCTGGACCCGGCCAAACTAAAAAGAGGGCTCAAATTTTTCATATGTGCCCATATATACGTAATGTATATCATCAGCGTATACATGCGTATATATGTGGTGTATATACGATATTTTAAGAAACTTTTAAATACCATAAGTATAAAAATAGAAGCATTTTCATTTGTCTCAAATTTTTTTAATTAAAACTAAGCTATACTCCCCCAAAACATAATTAAACTCTATTTTAACACTTAATTTACCCAAAATAAACTGCTAATTACTTGATCAATTCAAATCCCTCAACTTTGACGGAGTAGAACACTAAATGATGACTAATTATAAAATGCTTAAAATTAATAACTCGTAATTAACTATAAATACTCCTATATTTTCCCGAAAATATGCTAAAAGTGAAAAAATGACATGCGGTTGTTCTTTTGCAGGTGTTTTGCCAAATGTAATGGCAAACTGACACCGGGGTAAATTTGTAAAATTGATTTGACTTGTAAAATGTGTATTCTACTCCGTTTGTAATCCAGGGACTCCAAGTAATTGAGCAAAACTATCGGAGGTCAAAAATTAGGTGTCAACAGTATGCATGACACTAATCTTAGTCGGCCTATGATATCTACCGGTATATAGTGTTTATACTGATATTACCTTGTTGCACTTTTTATTTGAGTGCAGATTGTGTTCCAGAGACATATTCTAGACCTCATATCTAGTGTGAGACCAGTTCCCAATCAGATCAGAGGGTGAGCTCCTATCCATGCCATGTCGCCTGAAGATCTTTCCTTATTTGGATGTCTACTTTCATTCCAGACATTTATGATTATTTTAGACAATTATTTCATTCATTAGAGTCCTTGTACGATGACTTTCGGATCTTTGGGGTTGTAATAATTAGGACTTCCGAAGTTATTTTATTTATGACAATGATTTAGACTTATTAATGATTTATTTCTTGTCATTAATCTATAATTGTTCAAATGATTAAGAAAAAAGGTTAAGGGGATGGTTCGCCCACAAGGGAATTTTATGTGGGTGCCACTCACGGCTACTTGGGTCGTGACACACACTGAACGGAACATGAACAAGGTCAACTCCAAATATTTATACATAACTAGGAGGAAGTTTTATTTTCTAAACCTCTACGTCTAGAATGTAATTTTCGCATGTTACGTACATTTCATTCAATCCATAAATGGTGTAGGTCATTCTGTTAGACCAGTGACCATCTCCTATTTCTATACAAATGGTGGTTGATTGAATTTTATCGATGTTTTCAGGATCAAGCATCTGTCGGAATTCTTCCTCGTTTATTATCTGAAATGTTCTGCCAATGGGACCGCTCGATGTGCGGCGCAACACATTTCTTGCTGTCTGGTGCCTCCCCGAATAAATTAATGCAATTCCATAATAATAGATTGCCATATCATGCATCTCAACACCAGCAGCTTGTTCTAGTAGGTTAAAACCCTCTGCCTGTCTATCCTCGTAAAAGAATCAATATGTGCCTAGTAGTAGTGTGGCAAAGATAACTCTTTTTCGATGCAGCCAATCTATAAACTGAATCACACGAGGACTGGACTTAGGTAATTTACGAGTTTTTTCCTCCAATTCGAGGAAATTTACGAGTTTTTTCCTCCAATTAGAGGAAGTACTCGAAATGCCTTGATAGTATTATGCTTCTCAAACGCTTGGACCTGCAGTTAAATACATAGAAAATGCACTTTACGAGAGTAGTAAAAAATACATTAACTTGTTCTATTTGAATATTTGTCTAACAAAGTAACATTAAGAGTAACATATTTCACAAAAGATAACTCTTACACCAAGGAAATACTACTGAGATTCACTTTGGATGCACTTTGTTCAAGGACCTTTTCAAATATCATCTCAATAACCTCTACCGGAAGTGACGAGGGGGAGGGTTCTACCACACTGATTTATCAAAATAAATATGTTAAGATTACCTTGTGTTTACAAGAGAGGAATTGGAATATATGGGAAAGCAAGCAACAACCTTGCCATTTATAGTGGAAGTAAGTAAAAAGGGAGAGGCACATGAGTGGTTGTGTATTAATTTCCATCTGTTCATGGATTTGCATAAATGATGGTGGTTAGTGAAATGAAAAATTAGACGGTAAAAAAACGAAGTGTCTTTTCAATTCCTGATGAATAGATTTAGTCAATCTTGGGATGGGAGATTTTCTAAAACATTTAATTTATCGATCATTTGAACTTGAAAAAAAAAATCATTCATTCAAGACGCAATAAAAAAGTTTGAAAAATTCAGTTTAGATTCCCGCTAATACAATAGAAACATTTCATGTGGTCAAAGATGAGTTTCAACTTTTTCATTAGAAAAGAAAATTACTTAAATAAATATAGATGAAGCTAGTAAGAGGCTAGTATGTAGGGGTTGTATCATTAATCCAACTTTTTTTTAAAAAGTAAAAGTTTAGAGGAGTAAAAAAAATGTCTTTTGGGGCTAATACTCTTTTAATTAATTTCGGTAGTTAAATCCTCATAATTCAAACATAATGCTTCTCCGCGTACTTATTATAACCATCCTGCCTAACGCCCTCGACGGTCCTAACATGATCCACCACTTCCTGAAAGGAAGCACCTGAGGTTGCAAGCTGAAGAGCTGACAACTAAAGAGCAGTGTTCAACCCTTTCACAAATCTCCTAACTCTCTCCTCCTCAGTAGGCACAAGCTGGAGGGCATAGCGAGACAACGAATGGAACCATGCTTCATAAGCAGCCACAGACAGATTATCCTGCTTAATATTACTGAACTCATCATGCCTCCGGTCCCTCAAGGTACGAGGAACATACTTGTCTAACAACACCTGATAAAATTGAGTCCATGTCAACAGGGGCCATCCAGCGAGCCTGCACTCCACAAAAGCCCTCCACCATAACTTGGCATCACCCAAGAGCTGGAAGGTCACAAACTCAACACCATACTTCTCCACTGCCCTTATCTTATGGAGCCTCTCATGAAAATCCATGATGAACTCATAAGCAACCTCAACCTCAGTGCCAAAGAGCTCTGGAGGCTTCATCTTAGTAAACCTCCAAAACAAATCATGCTTATCCCTGGTCAACACCAGACCTCCCACTGGTCTAGGAAATACCTCCAGTCCTGGAGCCTCATCTAAACGAGGAGCCACAGCTGCAGCATGCTGTAACCCCGGAGCACGAACTCCGCCCAGAGTTGGATCACCCACTCTGGCACCCTGAGCACCTGGAACGGTTGGTAACACACCTACCTCTGTCAACCCGTTCAACAGGTTCAACACTCGAACCATAACATCTGAAAAAACTGGAGAAGCTATAATATATGGCTGAGCTGGCACTGCTGCAAACTTTGCTACCTCATTTGGAACTCTGCGAGACTCGGGGGGACTCGGCGCGTGCACAGCCGGCCACGTGCCCCGCCCCTAGCCGGGTCTTCGCTCCTTGCCTCGCCACGTCCACCGCCCGGCACTCGGCCTCCAACACGGCGCGGCTCCCACCGGCTTGCCCTCATCGCGAGTGCGCCCCGCGGTCGGCCCGGGTACCTTATTTGCTGCTGCTGTCGCACTAGTCCTCACCATCTGTAAGAGAATAGAAAGAAAAGTCAGATACCAATTTGAATCATCCAGATACCAATTGGAATCAAGTAGCATGAAAGAAAGAAAGAATTTGAATTGTCCTAGTGTCCCATAGACTCTCGAAGATAAGTACAGACGTCTCCGTATCGATCCGCAAGACTCTATTAGACATGTCCTTGTACAATGAGATCGACAAAGCTAAAGTTCTGATACCAGCTTTGTCACGACCCAATAGCCGTGAGTGGCACCCACATTAATTCTCCTAGGGGGCGAACCAATCCCCTTAACCCTTCATCCTTTTATTAATCAATTTTTAGAACAATGGAGGATATAATGATAATAATAATAATAATAATCAACTGTCCAGTCATGCCATAAATAAATATAAGGAGAGGAAATCCTAAATATTACAACCCCAAAATTTGAAAGTCATCGTACAAGGACTCTAAAACATAAAGTTATTTAATGAATGAAATGACTGTCTAAAATAATCATAAATGTTTGGAATCAAAGAAGACATCCAAATAAGGAAAGATCTTCAGGCGGCATGGCATGGATAGGAGCTCACCTTTAGATCTGATCGGGAACTGGCCTCACACTAGATATGAGGTCTGAAAGATATCTCTGGAATACAATCTGCACTCAAATAAAAAGTGCAGTAAGGTAGTATCAGGACAAACACTATGTACCGGTAGATATCATATGCCGCCTAAGATTAGTATCATGCATACTTTATAAAATTAATAAGATAGGCAGATAGGCACAACAACACATAACCAAATAATGTCATCTACAGAAATCAGCCAACACAGGAATAAGATAAGTCCAACTATCAATCAATCATAGAGTTGATATAAGTTTAGCCATCAGCCAACAACGGAAGTAACACGAGTCCGACGCAATGCAATAAAATAATAAAATTATCTCAACCGTGTACACACATCCTAAATGGTATTGTTTCCCCAAATAGTCATGACCTGCAGAGGACCCATGGTGTCCATGTACCACTCACTCTGGAACGGACCTTGAATCACGAGCCCATAACTAGGTCACATCCTCACCCCCAGTCAAATGTGCCTTAAACTAGGACACATCCTCACTCTCTGTCAAATGTGCCTTATGTATATATATTTTGTATCTAATCACAAGTTTCATCTCACGTACTTCCAGTTCAACACTCAGTATGAAACATGATCAGTCAATAATATCAATGTCAAGGAATATAGGGCACCATGCTATAAGTCACAATAAGACTCAGATAATTCAACTCAATAACAACATAAATGCATAAGTCATCTCAATCAACAAGAAGAGTATATGTGTCAACTCCTTCCTTTCCATATCACAACAAACACATCTCAGGTTTCTGTATATAAAGTAATAGCGACAAGCCCATATAATCAGCAATCATACCAATCTAAGTAATATCCAACTAGAAATCATGTCCGAAGACCTAATCATGCTTTCTCCCATCAATTCTACTACATATACAATTAACTAATCAAAGTCTAACTCAAGTAAACCATAACTTACCTCGAATCCGAACTGGAAAAATGCAATTATTTTGCAATAGCCTTCCCCTTTTGCAAAGCTTCAGAACGTTCAAAGTTTAGAAATCATAACGCTAAGGGAGTAAGGAATCATCTACTCAACAACAATAATTTGGGGAAGACAACCTCCTACTTCTACCCTTTTTCAATGGGTGAACTATCATTAGATATGAATTCATCCTAAAATCAATCCCAGCAATCATGCTATATCAATTCATGGGTTCTACAATTAATTCAACCCCTTTCAATAAGTTCTTAGGCTAAAGCTTCTATTTTTATTGGAACCCTAAGTCTCAATCAACCATTCCCACCATTAACAATCAAATTCTCATCCTAGGAAGTGATGATCTATACTCCTAAATGATTAAACAACAATAAAATCAATAATCATTCATTGTTCAAAGGTTTTCATAAATTCTAAGTTTCTAGCCTTTCAATTCACCATTAATGAACTTTAGATGATGTAGGGACTTAAGAGCATTATGGAATGAATGAAGCTAAAGGTTGAGACTTACCTTGACGAAGAGTGGTGCCCTCGCCTTAGTGTTCTTGGGAACTGTTTTTGGTGTTATGTGGGGAATGGGTTCGAAATATGGAATATAAAACACTATTTCTGCCTCCCGTCAACTGCTGAAGAGGTCGACGTTCGCTACTGCGATCCTGCTATGGCGGACCTCATTAATTCTCAAACCCCCCGTGGCGGCGGACTCGCTACAGCAATAATACCACCGCTACAGTGGTCCATATTGACCAGTGAGCTCCAGTTTTGCACCCAAAATCGCAACACCAATACAAGGCCTTTCAGACGCAAACCAAACATGCACATGTACATAAAAGCACACTACGGACTCACTCGTGGCCTCAAAATTCCTAGCGGAGGTCTAATTTACCAAGTCACCCCCCAAATGAACATACAACAAGTTTCAAACAATGTGCAACATCAAGCAAATCAAGTTTCAGTTTTTAGACGTCTAACTCTTTGAGTTCTCATTAAGCTCATTTCTATTCTTGGGAAGGTACTAACAAGGATAAAATGGTCAAAGCCCCCATAGCTAGGTCGTTACACTTCATCACCTGGAATCAACTGAAATCTAAGGACAAACCCTCTCCTTATATTATTATTCGCTACAAATATTCTCCAACCTTGTCTAAGTGTCCTTCTTCCACCACAATCAGCCATAGTTATATTCCAGTAATGCCTACGACAACATAGAAATGTAAATTACGGTGATGGAGGAAGGTGTTCATACATTCTTGAAGGAATATACTATAGAAACGTTAAAATACGAACAAAGAAAGGTAAAGGTTAGAGTAAGATTCAAAGGAATTAACATACCAAATCAGCATGCTTGATGAGAGAATCTGTCATAAGCACTACAAACAACCGATTGTTTATTTTCTTTTTGTTTTCTGTGTGAGGGTTTAGGGTTTAGTGTTCTCTATAGTAGCATATATATACACGACCAACATAGTTAAAAAAGTTAAATTTTCTTCCTTCAGCAATTTCTATTTATTTTAGATTCCCGCTAATACAATAGAAATATTTCATGTGGTCAAAGATGAGTTTCAACTTTTTTATTCAATAAGAAAATTAAATAGAGTTGAACCTAGTAAGAGGCTAGTATATAGGGGTTGCATCATTAATCCAACTTTTTTTTAAATAAAAAGTGTAAAAGTTTATAGGAGAAAATAAAAAAACATCGTTTGGGGCTAATACTCCTTTAATTAATTTCGGTAGTTGGTTAGCATGGTGTGAGGTTATATAGACCTACATTTGACAAGTATTAAATATAACAAATCCTCATAATTCAAACATAATGCTTCATCACATAAAGTATAATACTACTGGTAGAAAATAATTACAGGGCATAAATAATCCAAATTCCTGGGAAGTTGTGAAAGAAATAAAACAACTACTAGTAGTAATACTTAAGTACATAGTTTCACACACATACTACTATGAACTTCGACATTGAAATCGTCAATTACATGCACCTATAATAGTCGTATGGATAACACCAACCAGCTGAGCCTAAACATCATCCTATAAATACATATACATTTTTCAAGTAATTTGTGAAATCAATGAGTCCTTGATTTTGCACACAAATTTACTGCTAAATTAGTTCCATGCGACACATAGCAGGTTATCATATCCTCCGTTCTATGTCCTCCGCCTCCTTGGTAGCCACCACGACTATCACATACAATCCATATTTGATAGTTGATACTGCAACCACTGCGGACATCCATATTTGGTATTCTCTCAAATGCAGGACATCCATAATTGACTTTCACCGAAATACCATGAACACAAGAGAAAATGTTGCAAGGGTGGTTTAGGGGGTTCAAAATTCAACTTGAGTTTGCAAGTTCTTGGATACGCCACTATTGTCCACGACCCTGTCCTGCACCACCATGTTAGACTCCTTGTTGTTGCTGCCGAGGTGGATGGCAAAGTAGAGTGAAAGGGATTAAATGGAGTTGCTTGCATTAGTAGTATAAGGGTTCTTTTTTCCCAGTGGTATGAGAATAGTGTAAGATTCTGTCATACACACTTCAATCGGTCGATTGTTTTTGTTAAGTTGTTTTTAGGGGTATGAGAGTATATATATATATATATATATATATACGGCCAACATTCTTATAATTTTATTTTTCCCTCCATTAAGAATTCCTATTCTCAAAAAATTTAATAGAAACAATGCATGTGGTCACATATGAGTTCCAAGGAATATTCATTTAATTTTATTGGCCACTGAAAAAGGAGGGAATACGTGTGGAAGAGATGCAATTATTTTCTGAACAAATGTAATATGTATATGCATACACGCCCAACATTCTTCAAATTTTAATATTCCCTCCAAGAAGAATTCATATTCAATTTATTTCCCTCTCAAAAAATTCAATAGAAACAATGCATGTGGTCAAATATGAGTTTCAAGGATTCATTTAATTTTTTTGGCCATCGAAAAAGGAGGAAATAGGTGTGAAAGAGATGCAATTATTTTCTGAATAAATGTAATATGTATATGCATACATGCCCAACATTCTTCAAATTTTAATATTCCCTCCAAGAAGAATTCATATCAATTTAATTGCCATCTCAAGAAAATCAATGGAAACAATAAAACTTGGTCAAAGATGAGTCCCAAGGATTCATTAAAGTTAATTGGCCATTGAAAAGGGAGGGAAAAGGTGTGAAAGAGATGAAATTATTTCCTTTAGAAATGTATTAGAGTAAGTTAAATACACGGCCAGCGTTCTTAAAAACTTAAATTTCCCTCCATTGAGATTATTAAGTACTACTCCCACCGTCCCAAAAAGATTGTCTTCCTTTCCTTTTTAGTCTGTCCCAAAAATATTGAAACCTTTCTATATTTAGAAACAATTTAACTTTATGAGATGATTTACAGCCACACAACTATCTAAGGCTTGTTTTGGACCACACATTTCAAAAATCTTCCTTTGTTTCTTAAACTTTGTGCCAAGTCAAATTAAGACAATCTTTTTGAAATGGAGGGAGTAGTATCTAATTTAGTTTCTCTCTCAAAAATTTATTTAGAACCACTGCATGTGGAAGAGTTCGAACGATTCATTTAATTAGCCATTGAAAAAGGAATCGGTATGAAAGAGATGAAATTAAAAGTATGTATGTACATAAACAACCAACATACTTAAAAATGAACTTTTTGCCTCCACTGAGAATTCCTATTCAATTTACTTTGCCTCTCAAGAAATTCAATAGAAACAATGCATGTGGTCAAAGATGAGTTCTAACAATTCACTTAAATAGCCACCGAAAAAATGATTAGGTTTGAAAGAGATTGAATTAGTTTCCTTAGAAATATATATAAGATGCTACTAACAAATCGTTTTAGTTTCCTTGTAAAAAAAATCAATTGAAACAATTATGCTTGAGCAATTTGAATTCATGTGTTGATTTTGAACTGCGATTGGAATTTTCTTTGTTAGTTTGTTTTTCAATATTCATTAAAAAAATGGAGGATATGGTATTATTATAAGAACAATTGTCTAAAACTCCTGCTATTATAAAAAAATAATAATTAAAAAAAAAAAACTACTCAAGCTGCTACTATTATAAAAAAAATACTACAATTGTTGCATAAATGTGGGATAATGTTGCATAAAATTAGAGAATTAAAACTACAGACAAAAAGGAGTGATGGAGGATACACGTTACTATTATATGCACACTTGCTTAAAACTACTACTACTACTAAAAACTAATCAATGACGACAGGATCTTGCATCGTTCTTTCATCCCAATCAACAAGGAAGCCTACATCACTTTGATCATTTTGAACCAACCTAAATCTAAGGACAAACCCTCTCCTTATATGATTATCTGCTACATATTCTCTCCAGCCTTGTCTGAGTCTCCTTCTTCGACCACAATGAACCAAAGTTACATGCCACATTAATCCACAACAGGATAGAACTGTAAACTCCGGTGATGGAGGAAAGTGTTCATACATACTTGAAGGAATATACTGTAGAAACAATAAGGTGTTAGTATAATAAAATATGAACAAAGAAAGGTAAAGGTTAGAGTAAGATTAAAAGAAATTAACGTACCAAATCATCATGGTTGATGTAAGAGTCTGTCATACGCACTTCAAACGATCGCACTACAAACAATCGGTTGTCCATATTTTTGTGCTTCTTTTTTGTGTGTGAGAGCTTAGTGTTCATATATAGAATGGGACTGGGACTCTCTCTCTCTCTCTCTCTCTCTCTCTCTCTCTCTCTCTCTCTCTCTATATATATATATATATATATATATATATATACACACGTCGAACATAGTAGTAGAAAGTTTAATTTACCATCCAATTCATTTTAGATTCCCGCTCAAAAAAATTCATGTTGTCGGGGTTGCATCATTAATGAAACTCTTGATTATTAAAAATAAGAATCGGATAGAAAAACGTAACGGTGACAAAAGAAAACAACACCTTGTAGAACGTTCTATCAAGATCAGACTGTGCTCCGTCCGCTCAAATAAATAGAGACATACTCCAGTAGTTTTTGTGCAAAGGATTGTGCAAAAGAAACCAAATTTCATGAAAAAAATTTGATTGAATGCTCAAAAGCCCAGTTCCAGACCCTAAGTTAAATTACCAAATTCCTTAATAAAAAGGGCCCTAATAAATATAAGGTAAAAGAAATTAGGTACAATTAGTGACATGCATGAGCAATTTCTTGCTACGGAATAGAAATTTCATTGAAGAAGACTGAGCCCAAATACAAGACTGCAGTCCGCAATAGGAAAAGTGGGGTGTGGTGGTTTCCCAAAAGTAATAGAAATAGTAGGTATTCCTCTGAAACCCTAGACCCAAAAATCAGACGATAGCCAAAACCATCAAGGTTTGTTTCAATGGCAACCGAATTCAAGAAATCAGCAGTAATCATTCTACTGCTGATTCCATCATTAGGGATCGAACAGTAATCGTTTTATATTCACTCGATAAAGGTTCTATGATGTTTTATGATTTTACGGATGAGGTACATTACGTGGAAGATCATCCCAACTTGCGGTTATGTTTGCGCCCTCCCACTCCCAAAGGGCTAGAAGATTGTGTCTATCTTGACGCACTAGTACATATTGTCAATATTACGAAGCCGATTGCATGTGACTCAACTTTGTATTGGTTCAACAATGACCTGTGCTTATATGGGTATGATTATTATCATAAAAGATGGTTTCAATCCAATAGCCTTTGGCTAGAACTAAATTGGCCAGTTTCACTGTATGTTCCTCATATACTTCATTGTTCAATTTTGATTGACCTGTAAAATGGAACGTTTCTAGTGATCGCTCAACTAGGTATTAGTGAATTGGGAATGGCAACCCTTACAGTTCAAAAATCGGCAGACTCTCTAAAGGTGAAACTGAAACTCTCCAAAAGACTCGGAGCTTTGCAATAGAGTTATTGTGAAGGTGGTTACAATGGGTGCATTGTAAGGGTTAGGGACTAAGAGTTTAATTCCTAGGTTGCAATAGGTTGTAATCTAAAGTTGCTCAGTTTAGTAAAGTTGAAAATCCTACTGGGGTAGGTCGTGGTTTTTAATCCCTTGACCAAGAAGTTTTCCACGTAAATATCTTGCCTTATTTACTTTCCATTATTATCTGTGAAAACAGTTCAGGGACTAGGTCCCTTAGACTATTTTGGCAAAATTTTCAGGTTGTGAACTAGCTAACTGTGAACCCATAGGTTTTATCAATTGGTATCAGAGCAGGTTCTTTCTAAAAGGGTAATACCTAGAAAGGATCTTCGTCATGGCTAGTTCACCAAACATGGACAAAGGAGAATCTATCACAAGACCACCAAGATTCAATGGAGAACATTATAAGTGGTGGAGGACAAGAGTGCGAGGGGTTATAGAAATGAAGGACAGCGAGTCTATTCAAGATCTTGAGAAAGGAGAGTCAAGGATGGATGACTCAGGAAGTGACGACATCGACATGGAGTTTTTCACTCAAAAATTCCAAGATATGGCCCGAAGAAATAGTGGGATCCCAAATAAAGAAAGATCCAGCAGGAACTTCAAAGAAAATAATTGTTGTCACGAGTGCGGATAGCTTGAACATGTCTCAGAGGAATGCTCTCCTCATATGCAGATTCTTTATAAAAATCACAATGAAGATAAAGCTGCATGGAACCAGGTCCCTGTCAAGAATGCCAACAGAAGAAATGATGCTGACCGCCTTGTGAAGCAAGCCATGGCGACCAGAAAAGACTTCTTCAGCATGTCTAAAGATAAACAAGATGATACATCTATGATGAGTGTTGACAATGAAATTAAATCTACATTTACACTCAAGGTAAGATCTGTTGCTAAAAATGGCAATGAAGAAGTAATAAGAGAAGACCAGATTCCTAACACAAAGGTGATTTTTGTTGATACTCAAAAGGATCTGGATTGCTACTCTCAGAATAAGTTGATATCTCTTGCAGATCTCTTGATCAGTATGTATCCTGGCTGGGTAGATGTGTTCAAGCAAAATAGAAACAACGGAACTATGTCCACAGTAAATCCAAATAAACAAGTTAAGGGAAAGATCAGAGAAAATGTCGTAAGGTGAATCTCACAGATCTCCCGTTTTAGTCTAGGAGAAATGTTTGTTAGCTTCTTCATCTGATGAGTTTTCAGGGCATTTTCTCTGATCTCTTCCAGGTTTTCAGTGCAAATGCAAATATGGGTATGAAAACTGGAGTTACTTTCATTCTGACGACACTGGTTATTACGAGACATAAGTAGAAGGAAGGTGTTTGAAAACAAACCAAGAGGCAAAGGACCTAGTCCTTGGAAGCGGAAGGGTAAATGGCAAGGATGGGAAAACAAAGATCAAGTTTAGCCATTCTATTATTACTAGGGACCCAAACTGGTTTTGGCTCCTAAGGTCAACAAGTGATCAAGGAAAGGGCTGGAGTGAGAGAGGGCAGTGGAAACGCTGACTGCTCGGAGCATAAGATCGAAGAAATGGATAGTCTCTCACTCAAAGCCTTAAAACACATGAGTGTGTCGGTGTCAAGAATGAAGAAAATGATATTCTTTATATGAGCAAAATTGCAAGACACTCCTATGTGAAATCGTACACCAAGACCGAAGGATTTAACTACAAGTGAGATGAAAGTGTCAACTGATGGGAAGTTAATCCTAAGATGTCTATCAAGGTTCAAAATGGAGTTTCTTTCATTGATAATTAAGAGGGTTCAGAAATGGCTTTAAAGGTAAAGGACTTGGTCCTTATCATCCTTCTCTGAAAACGACTTCAAAATAAATGGCTTAAATCTATCCTGTTTGGAGCTGAAATGAACTTGCTACTATCTGGAGTGTTGCTCCGATCCACAGCAAATTGAGAACGTAAGTAGGCGCAGTCACAACAATATGGAACAGTCTCTTCCTGAGGAAAGATGTGAAGGAAAGGTCAAGTTATCCGAAGTTATGAAAGATGGAGAATTATAGTGCCTATGTCCTTCTTAAAGCATCAAGCAGAGGGCGTACTGATAAAAACCAACTGGAACTAAGATTGTCCAAAATCACTTACACTTCCTCAATGGTTGGCTATGTTGAGATAATAGGTGTGCTTACATAACCACATCAGCACAATACAAGTATTGGAGACATTGCATTTCTCGGACTTCTCTGCCTAAGCAATCTCAAATGCCAAGGGACCTGGTCCCTCTGGCTCAGGTTAGTAGTCTTTTCAAGCATTTACATACCTTATTAATGTCGTTGAATGCCTTGTCAGTCCTTTCTCCCGCCTTTTCAAAATTCATCTCATCAAATTCACGTTCTTCAAGCCCGACCTACATTGATCCGATAACCTTCTCTTGCCCAATCAAAAGGGGGTTTCTCATTTAATATTTAAACTAAAATGCTTTCTCTCTCCTCACCTCACAAATTCTTTTTCGATCAAAACCCTTTCCTATTCCTCCAACATCACCTCTTCATACTCAAAATCTTACCATGTCTAACCAAGATTCAACCCCCTAAAATGCTACTGAAGCCATCCCTATACATCCATCCTCTCAATCCCCCCTTCCAACTGACCATGCTACCTCTGTATTCGAGTTAGAAACCCAAAACTCCCATGAACAAAGTCAAATAAGCTTTGCTTCTAAATCAACCGTTCCTAATCCCTCTGAAACTCAAAAGGAGAAAAAATCACAAGATTGTTCCCTTGAATCCACACACCCTTTTCAGTCTGACAAACCCATCTCTGACAATAATGCCAATTCTGTCACTACCTCAAAAATCTTCGGGCTCACTGAGGAAGTAGCTGAAAAGGATGATGGAGTGGAGATAACTAGAAAAGATGCAACCAAAGAAGGTGAGAGAGTGTCAGAAAAATTGAATGAAGCAGCAAGAAACTCAGGTAATCAAAATCTCTTGGACTCACAAGTAAATGTAGACGAGTTCATTAATCAGGAATATTTGCATGTTGAGTGTGAACTAGAAATTGAGGGAAAATTTGAAAATTCGAATGATGCTCTTGAAAACAAAGAGAGACTGGGTGTATCCCAAATTGCTGATAATGTTGGTGAAAGCATTAAAAATATGGAAACTAGGGATGAGGTTACACCTGAAGTCTTGGTAGAAGGTGGAAACTTGAACAGATCCTTGGGTAGTGCAAATCTTGCTGGGAATATAGCAAATATTGTAAGTGGATGTATTAATATAGGAGAAAAGTGTGTGTCTGTAGAAATGCAAGAAAAGCAAAGAAACGATGAAGAAGCAAGTTCTCAAGTACAAGGGAAGGTACCTGGTCCCAATGAGGAGATTTTGGATGTTACGCCTCTATCTACTATTGTTGTTCCTTGGAAGAAATCATCAGCAAAGGGATCTAGTTCTGCTAAAGTATCTGCTAAGGGACATGGTACCGCAAAAACATTCCAGAAAGGATTGTTGGGAAAGAGTAAATCTACTGCACAGAAGAAGACTTCTTCTCAGCACATCAAAAGTCCACCCCCTTCCAGACCAAGGACTAGAGGAAAACTTGCCTCACAGTCCAAAAGTAAGCAGAGTACAAAGAAGAAAAAGAAACTGGTAAAAACCATTGAGTTGAGTCAACTAAGGGACAAAGAAGCTATGGTAAATGTGGATGAAATTCAAGAATAAGAGGAGGAGATCTCTCTAATAAAAAGAAGCTCTAGGGGGTAAGGAAAAAACCCGCTGCTGACATAGAAAAGGCAAGAGTGGAAATTGATGTAGGAGATAAAGATGGTGTTGAAAGGGAAAATGTACAAAAGACTCCTAAGAAAAGAAAAGAACATGAAAAGGAAGATGTTGGATCCTCAAAAAGAAGAAAGTCATGCATGGATAAGGAACTTTGTTATTCCAAACTGAGAAGTTCAAAAAAGGAGAAAGAGTTACTGAGATTAGAAAATCTAAGGGGACGGAGCGTATTAATGGGCAAGGTATTTGATTCAGAGGTGGAAGGGCACTAAGGAATGGTTGAGCTATTGGAAATTCTGAGAGTTCAAGGATGGGATCATCTTCTTGAAGGTCCTGCTGTTATATCCGGCAATTTTTGCGTATTTGGAAAAATTTGGAAGGTTCGGAATAACTTTTGTTTGTAAGAAATAAGGCCACATTTGGATTTTTCTAGTATGAATATGTTGGCTATGGAAACATTGGTGCGGAATTATCAAAGACGGTTAAGGGCAAAATCGGAATTTTGGAAATTTCGTTTCATGAAATTATAAAAGTTAGCCAATTGTTGGGCCAAAAAAAAAATAAGAAAATTAGGCCCAATTTTGCAAGGGGTGGCCGGCCAAACTCATGGCCCAAACCCACAATTGATTAAATTTCCCATGTGCTAAATATTATAAATGGCCTTTATCCTTAGAAATTTCAAGAAGCAAAAAGAAAAATCAAGAAGAAAAAAAAGATGGAGCTTTCGGCTCCATGGAGAAAAAAAGGAAAGAAAGAAGAAAAAATTCTTGGAGCCTTGTCCTTGATGCAAAAATCTTGTTCTTCTTGAATTAGTGACAAGTTCAAGACGCTCTCCGACGTGGTATAATTGGTTTGGAGAAAGAACCCCGTTTGCGGAAGGTTGAAATTTCAAGAAAAGGTAAGAATCTTATTCTTTATGTTATGAAAGGTGTATGTATGTTAAAATGGTTAGAATTGTATGAGAAGTATGGAATTGTGATGTGTATGTGGGAGGCCGTGTGTTGTGTGTGCATGCAAGTGTAGCCGTGTGTATGCATGGTTATGTAGGCATGGTGTGTTGAATTTTTTTGTAGTATTCTAGTTGTGGATATTATGGAAATTGTATTGGAAACGAAAAGTTGGATGAAGTTGAAGAATTGTAGGTGGCCGTGTGATGTTGTTATGGTGAGGGAAAGTGAATTAAATTTTATATAGTTGTTAGTTGTGTTGTTATGATGTTTGTGATGAAAAGAAAGGTTTAATGAATTAAGTTAGTATGAAAGTTGGTTGTATGTTGTTATGAGATTTTTATGTAAATTTTATGTAATTATGGAAGTAAGATTGTGAATGTGAATTATGGTTGTTGTTAATGAATTCGGAAGTTGAAAACGTGATATGAATATTTTTGTCGAAAAATGGAGATTTTAAGTGAGCTATGGTTTTGGTGGAAAATTTGCATATTTCGTATATTTTGTGAAATAATGAGAAGTGTGTCCGAATTGTGTTCGAATAACTTTGAGTTGGCAAATGAATGTGAGAATAATGATATTGGATGATAAGTGTGAAGTCGGAATGGAAACTATTGCCTTATGTTGGAAAGTTGATTAGTTGTGTTATGTTGTGATTGTTAATGTTGTTGATGTTGTTGTTGGGTTGTTGTTGCTACTTTGAGCCGAGTTGAACCTCGGGGATGCTATATGTATAGGGGAGATGCTGTCCGAATTTTTGTACACAAGTATTGGTTAAGAATAAAATTTCTAAGTCTCATGAATAGTAATTGGTCAAAGTGACCATTTGCAGATTTCTGACGAAACGGGATTTGAGTTCAAGCGAGCATACGACGTCCGTAAGGTATGTAAAGCTCACCTATTCTTCATATGGCATGTCCTAGACCTACTAGGCCGAAAACGGAACCTCGGGACTAATTCTGTTCCTAGAAATCCGAATTTGATTTTGGTTACTATTCATTCAGCGCTATTGAATCAAAATACTTACCTTTGGATATATGAACGTATAAACTTTTGAATCTTCCGTGAATGCATCCAAATGGCTCTAAAACTTTCACGGATAACTTTATGGAGCCTAATGTTTGTAAATTATGTTCGCCGCCTTGGCTTGATCCGAGGTGGGCCCGCAAGTCCCGAGACTTCCCTTATTTGGTTTGTCTGGCTCCTTTCTGTATGATACGAAAAGAAATGTCTGCCTATGACTCTATGGTCCGTTTGAAATGTCTTATTATGTTATTTGAACGCTCGTCCCTAGGAATGATGCCAAATTTTCCGAAAATGATCTACGATGTGTTTTTTGAGAAAAATTGATTATTTAAAAGTCCGCAACTTTTGTGTACTAATCCTGATTTACTCGACATTCGTTCTGAGCCTTTTGAGGCTAATATATATGTATATGAAACTACGTGTCAAGTCTCGGAACTTATTTTTGATATGCATATGATTTCTGCACTACTCTGTTCGTGCCGATTATTATGATTTCGTTCGCCGGTACCCGGGCCGGTTTTGTGATCGTGCGCTTTATGACATATTCGGCAGTATGATGTGTTACGGTTTCCGAGGCCTCGCCATAGGCGGTTACCGTCTATGGTGTTATGATGTGATATGGCTTACGTTATGTTTGATGATGTGATGTGTGTGATATTATGATTTGTTCGGTGTACGGAGATTTGAAAGCTTCCTGAGTATGATGTGTTGTGGCACCAGCGTCAGGGGGTGACCACGTTCCTTAGCCTTATGCACGATTTTTATTTGCATTCTGCACCTTTGCATTCCGCACAGGTTTGGGTCTGTTACTTCTGTATTTGTTCTGTATCTTCTGACTCCATTTATGATTTGGATTACGTACCTTCGCTTTACATACTCGTTTTTTCCGCATCGACCCCTTTCTTCGGGGGGCCGTTTCATGCGCGCGGTACGCGCTCGGTTGGGTGATTCCCGGTTTAGGCTATCCATTCGCTATTTTGGAGTGCTCCTCACTCGAGCCCACATTTGGTCTATGTATGGTTTGCTATGCATATTGAGATATTTCTGCGACTGTTCGGGTACGGCGGGGCCCTGTCCCGTCATATGTTCGTATGTGTGGTTCTGTTCTGTTTGTAGAGGCCTGTAGTCATGTTTGTGGGTCGTGGGTCCAGTCTGTTCGTATATGATTCCGGTTTGTCTGTATATGATTCTGATTTGCGTCCTGAAGCGGCCCCGTATGCTACTATGGCCGATGTGGCCCATCTGTTTGCATGAGTGTGTCTGGGCGATGTACATTCCGCCATCTTTGATTCTGATGTGATGTTTGACACGGTGCCGCTCGGGACCGCATTTGTATGATATCCGCTACGAAATTTATCGGTATGGATAATGTCTCGTTAAATCCGATCACGCGGTATTTTGATGACTTGATTTGTAAGTCCGTTCGGGTGCCGAGTAGGGCACCGATCCACGGCCCACGGGCCGGGTCGTGACAAAGTGGTATCGTGACGCCTCGTCCTCGGAGTGTCTACAAAGCCGTGTCTCGTAAGTCTTGTTTATCGGTGTGTTGTGCACCACATCTATACGGGGGGGGGGAGGCTACGGACATTTAGGATGTTACCTTTCTTTGAATCTTAGATCGTGCGATAGAGCCGGCCCAGAAATGAATTCCTTTTTACTAACTTTTGATTTCGAACGGGGAACGGTATCGACGTAAGATAGTGTCTGATGATGTCGGAAGCTACACCGTATGCAAGTAAGCAATGGCATGAAGGACGAATGCTGGGTAAGGTATCCGAAGCACGATTGTAGCGTAAAGTTGAAAATTGAAAGAGAAAGGAAGAGCCGATGTCTTATTGGTTCTAAATAATGGTGAATGAAACGTTTTCATTGTCAGTGGCAATTAAGGAGACCAGGACGAATAGGAATGATATGTATGTGAACGGGAGTGAATTGATGATTGTATAGTTAGAAATATGAACAAATTTCTTTAAAGCAGGGTGGGACCCGCTACGAAAATTTTTGAAAATTTAGTAAGACTCCGACCTGCCCTAAATTACGTGACAAAGGACGTGTGGGGCAACCGACGCGGTTATATCAAAGAATAGCGCATCGGAACGCATAAAGTTAAAAAGTTAAGCGTGCTAAGACCGGAAGCGAGCCGGATGGGTGACCCCCCCTGGGAAGTACGTCAAGAAAATTTCACAATTGAAGGCATGTGAAATAAATGGAAAATTTGGGGTAACCTAAGGAAAAGGAAGTGCGTGAAGTAGCTAGCACTCTTACAGAAGTCGCGCAGACTGAAGCAAACGAAGTGGGTGCAAGGAAGAAAGTGTGAGATCGTTCGGGATTTAGAGCAAATTTGGAAAGTGGCTGAGAACGTTTGTAAGTACAATGGTAATAAATATGTATGTATGTGTAGGACCTTACCCCTGGTGACTACGTTGATCGAGAGATGACGGTGCAAAACGAAAAGAAGATTGAGGATTTAGAAAGGAAGCCCCTCTGTAATAAGGAAAAGAAGAAAGAGCAACGTGGTTTTGAAATCGGAATAAGTTTAAATAAGTGTTTGGAAATATTTGCAGGAAGGATGATAGTAAATGTATATGGATATGTATGATTGTTCCTTGGTAACCATATTGGTCAAGAAAAAGATATGTGTAGAAAAGATTTTGTTCGGGAATCTTTGACTCATAAATTATGTTGTGATACCTAGATTGGGTTGGAAGAAATTAGAAAAAGGGTTCGAATGAGAACTTGAAAGCATTGCGAATGGATGTGTGGTAATGACATTTTTGCGGTAAGACAACGATGATAAGGAAATGTTGTGTATCAAAGGTATAAGAGAGTAAGAAAGGGCCTAAGGGCTATTATACAGGACGAGCGGAATTTTCATAGGGATATAAACTTAATTGCTGTAGCCTATCGAATGTTTTGATGAAATAATTGGGACACGAAGATCAGAGTGAGTAAGGAAACGTTAACAAGAGAACTTCCGTAAACCCCTAAGCATTAGTGAAAGTGGTCTGACTTTGACCGAGATTCCGTATGTCATACTTCTGCACCTCCGATTTCGATGAAACTCGTCTATTATGCCTCGTATTTCGAATCCGATCACGCTCCTATCCGATGTACCTCGTTCGTCCGACTCGATTACGAAACGTTTGATATACCTCCGTACGCCCGACTTCGGTTACAAACCGTCCGACGTAGCCGTACGTCCGATTCGTTTACAACCGTCTCGATATACTTTCGTATGCGTGATTTTGATTACGGTACGTTCGATATACTTTGGTACGTTTGGCTTTGATTATGAATCGATGTGTGTGTATGACGTCGGAGTATGAATTTGTCTCGGGTATGACGTACGTCCGAACCGAATACGTTTTGTCCGATATATACTTTTGTACGTCCGATTCTCGACGACAAATTTGTCCGATATATTCGCACGTCCGACTTCGATCACGGATCTGTCTAGGTTTACTTCCATACGTTCGACTCGACTACGGACCTATCCGACAAAGTTCGGTACGTCGACTCGATGATGGGTTTGTCCGATATGCTCTTGTGCGTCTGGTTCTGATTACGAATGCCGCTAAGATAACGTCGATTATGCCTCATCGCTCGTCGTACTTTTGTACTTCGGATTCCGGATCTGACCCCGTCCGACATCCGTCTGATCTTCTGGCTCTGATAAAGATTCTGTTCGTTATATATCCTATCTAAGATTATGTAACCCGCTGGACTAATAAAGATTTCGAGCAGCCCTAATGCGGTAATATCAGAGAATGATGGGAAAAGTTGGGAAAGAAATGCCCTCACAAGCGCTCTGATTAAATACGAGTATGTGGTTGGCAAGAGAACCCCCCCCCCCCCTGAGGAGTTTTCTTTCAGACCTATAAGGCTAATTTAACATTCGAGGACGAATGTTCAAAAGGGGGGGAGGATGTTATATCCGGCAATTTTTGCGTATTTGAAAAAATTTGGAAGGTTCGGAATAACTTTTGTTTGTAAGAAATAAGGCCACATTTGGATTTTTCTAGTATGAATATGTTGGCTATGGAAACATTGGTGCGGAATTATCAAAGACGGTTAAGGGCAAAATCGGAATTTTGGAAATTTCGTTTCATGAAATTATAAAAGTTAGCCAATTGTTGGGCCAAAAAAAAAAATAAGAAAATTAGGCCCAATTTTGCAAGGGGTGGCCGGCCAAACTCATGGCCCAAACCCACAATTGATTAAATTTCCCATGTGCTAAATATTATAAATGGCCTTTATCCTTAGAAATTTCAAGAAGCAAAAAGAAAAAAATCAAGAAGAAAAAAAAGATGGAGCTTTCGGCTCCATGGAGAAAAAAAGGAAAGAAAGAAGAAAAAAATTCTTGGAGCCTTGTCCTTGATGCAAAAATCTTGTTCTTCTTGAATTAGTGACAAGTTCAAGACGCTCTCCGACGTGGTATAATTGGTTTGGAGAAAGAACTCCGTTTTATGGAAGGTTGAAATTTCAAGAAAAGGTAAGAATCTTATTCTTTATGTTATGAAAGGTGTATGTATGTTAAAATGGTTAGAATTGTATGAGAAGTATGGAATTGTGATGTGTATGTGGGATACAGTGTGTTGTGTGTGCATGCAAGTGTAGGAGTGTGTATGCATGGTTATGTAGGCATGGTGTGTTGAATTTTTTTTGTAGTATTCTAGTTGTGGATATTATGGAAATTGTATTGGAAACGAAAAGTTGGATGAAGTTGAAGAATTGTAGGTGGCCGTGTGATGTTGTTATGGTGAGGGAAAGTGAATTAAATTTTATATAGTTGTTAGTTGTGTTGTTATGATGTTTGTGATGAAAAGAAAGGTTTAATGAATTAAGTTAGTATGAAAGTTGGTTGTATGTTGTTATGAGATTTTTATGTAAATTTTATGTAATTATGGAAGTAAGATGTGAATGTGAATTATGGTTGTTGTTAATGAATTCGGAAGTTGAAAACGTGATATGAATATTTTTGTCGAAAAATGGAGATTTTAAGTGAGCTATGGTTTTGGTGGAAAATTTGCATATTTCGTATATTTTGTGAAATAATGAGAAGTGTGTCCGAATTGTGTTCGAATAACTTTGAGTTGGCAAATGAATGTGAGAATAATGATATTGGATGATAAGTGTGAAGTCGGAATGGAAACTATTGCCTTATGTTGGAAAGTTGATTAGTTGTGTTATGTTGTGATTGTTAATGTTGTTGATGTTGTTGTTGGGTTGTTGTTGCTACTTTGAGCCGAGTTGAACCTCGGGGATGCTATATGTTAGTGGAGACGCTGTCCGAATTTTTGTACACAAGTATTGGTTAAGAATAAAATTTCTAAGTCTCATGAATAGTAATTGGTCAAAGTGACCATTTGCAACATTTACGACGAAACGGGATTTGAGTTCAAGCGAGCATACGACGTCCGTAAGGTATGTAAAGCTCACCTATTCTTCATATGGCATGTCCTAGACCTACTAGGCCGAAAACGGAACCTCGGGACTAATTCTGCTCCTAGAAATCTGAGTTTGCTTTTGGTTACTATTCATTCGCTATTATTGAATCAAAATACTTACCTTTGGATATATGAACGTATAAACTTTTGAATCTTCGTGAATGCATCCAAATGGCTCTAAAACTTTCACGGATAACTTTATGGAGCCTAATGTTTGTAAATTATGTTCGCCGCCTTGGCTTGATCCGAGGTGGGCCCGCAAGTCCCGAGACTTCCTTATTTGGTTTGTCGGCTCCTTTCGCGTGATACGAAAAGAAATGTCCGCTTATGACTATGGTCCGTTTGAAATGTCTTATTATGTTATTTGAACGCTCGTCCCTAGGAATGATGCCAAATTTTAAAAATGATCTACGATGTGTTTTTTGAGAAAAATTGATTATTTAAAAGTCCGCAACTTTTGTGTACTAATCCGATTTACTCGACATTCGTTCGAGCCTTTTGAGGCTAATATATATGTATATGAAACTACGTGTCAAGTCTCTCGAACTTATTTTTGATATGCATATGATTTCTCGCACTACTACCGTTCGTGCCGATTATTATGATTTCGTTCGCCGGCACCCGGCCGGTTTTGTGATCGTGCGCTTTATGACATATTCGGCAGTATGATGTGTTACGGTTTCCGAGGCCCGCCATAGGGCCGGTTACCGTCTATGGTGTTATGATGTGATATGGCTTCTGTTATGTTTGATGATGTGATGTGTGTGATATTATGATTTGTTCGGAGATGTACGGAGATTTGAAAGCTTCTGGAGTATGATGTGTTGTGGCACCAGCGTCAGGGGGTGACCACGTTCCTGAGCCTTATGCACGATTTTTATTTGCATTCTCGCACCTTTGCATTCCGCACGGGTTTGGTCGTTATTTCGTATTTGTTCGTATCTTCGACTCCATTTATGATTTGGATTACGCACCTTACCTTCGCTTTTACATACTCGGACTTTTTCCGCTTCGACCCCCTTTCTTCGGGGGGGCGCGTTTCGTGCCGCGCAGTACAGCGCTCCGGTTGGGTGATTCCCGATTTAGGCTATCATTCGCTATTTTGGAGTGCTCCTCACTCTGGAGCCCACATTTGGTCTATGTATGGTTTGCTATGCATATTCGGTATATTTGCGTCGGGTTCGGGTACGGCGGGGCCCCGTCCCGTCATATGTTCGTATGTGTGGTTACGTTCGTTTGTAGAGGCTCGTAGTCATGTTTGTGGGTCGTGGGTCCGAAACGTTCGTATATGATTCGGTTTGTGTATATGATTCGATTTGCGTCCCGAAGCGGCCCCGTATGCTACATGGCCGATGTGGCCCATCTGTTTGCATGAGTGTGTCTGGGCGATGTACATTCCGCCATCTTTGATTCTGATGTGATGTTTGACACGGGTGCCCGCTCAGGACCGCATTTGTATGATATCTGCTACCGACTATCGGTATGGATAATGTCTGTTAAATCCGATCATGCGGTATTTTGATGACTTGATTTGTAAGTCCGTTCGGGTGCCTGAGTAGGGCACCAGTCACGGCCCACGGAGCTGGGTCGTGACAAAGTCTAGCATATAAGAAAGATGTTGCTGATTTCTTTGTGAACCTATAATATACCAATGACAACACTCTGGTGTGCAGAGTTGGAAAAGTTGATTTTACCTTGGATGAGCCTCAGCTCGGTGAGATCTTGGGAGTACCCACAGAAGGTGTGAAGAAGCTTAGAGAGGACAAGGCCTCTGACGAATTCAAAAGTCTGATAGTCAGATTTGGTGAAGAGATAGCCACTGATACTCTCTACAAAAAAATAGATTAAGCCTACCTATCAGCTTCTTTTTGAACTTGTCAACAAAGTATTGTTACCCCGAAAGGAGAAAAGATGCATTGCTTCTAAGAAGGTCCTGGTCCTTATGGAAATTTTGGATGCTGGAAATAGATTCAGTCTGCCCTCTCTTATGATCGAACACATGGTAAAGGTGGTTAACACTAAAGACGGTGTACACGGACTCCCCTATGGATTCTTACTGACGAAAGTGTTTAAACACTTCATGGTTGCTCTGGGAAATGCCACTAAAGGAATCAAGAAACAGATGTTTTCTCTGGGCATGTTAGAAGAATGTGAAATCATACCTAAGAAAGGAGAAGCGGGAGGTACTTCCACTATTTCGCGACTGATTGAGGCAAACGAAAAAGCTCTAGCAGATATAAAGATGCTGAAGGTTGAAAATGCTCTGGTAAAGACTGAAAATGCAAATCTGAAAGTAGAAGGACATGGTCCTAGCACAGTGCTGAAGGCCGAGAATGCTGAGCTAAGAGAAGACAATGCCAGACTAAAAAGAAAGGTTGAGGAGCTCCAAGAAAAACTATTGGTTGCATATCACGCAACAGATGCTAGAGTGGACATGCTGATTGCAGCTCTCAACTCCAACAAACCAGCCACACATTGACTTTCTCTTTGCTAAGACAAGTCCTTGATCACCCTGTTCCTGCTCTCTTTTTATTCCTAATCCTACTATCTTTTCTTTTTCTTTGGACTGTAATGCTGACAATGTTTTTGGGGACTTTATTATGTATGTTATGCCTATATTGACTGCTATGGCCCTATCAGTGGCAGATATCTTTGATCTCTTAATATTTTTCTCCTTAATCTATGTATTGTTGCTGCTGATAATCTCTGCTTGTGGAGTTGATAGTCTTTTTTCGATGATGCCAAAAGGGGGAAGATAAGTGATAAGTGATGATAAGATAAAAAAAAAATGGTCACATGTTGTTAAAGGCCAAATCAACAGGGGGAACCTGGTCTCAAGATGGAAGATTGATTGATATAATATATTATTCTCGTTCATGGAATCCGGTTGAATCTGGCTCCAATTGAGCCTGGAAGACATTGCCAACGTGAAGGTTCTAATCCGCAGGGGGACATGATATGTTCTTCAAGTGTTGTTAGAAGATGAAGAATGTTGATCTGCTCTCATTGCTCAACAAGTTGCTGAAGCTGACTATGCAAGGGTACGTGGTCTTGGTACGGTATAATACTACTGAGGGACATGATACGGTACAATACTACTGAGGGATATGGTCTCAGGGGGAAGTTGTTAGCAGTTGTGAAATGTTTCAACATGAATATTGAAGGTCTAGCATGAAAAAGCTACATTGTCTATCCTACCTGAGCTTACTTTGAAAAAGAAACCATGGTCCTCAGAGGGAATATCACTTACAAGTTTGTCATCGTCAAAAAGGGGAAAATTGATGAGTTATAGCGTTTCATAGTTTTGATGATTGACAAACGATCAAAGGACCAGGTCCTCCATCAGGTCCAATGAGAGTAGTGCACGATACTTAACGGTATGCAAAAGCTTTGCCGATCGGGCAGAGCTAGCCAGAAAGATAGCTGTATGTATGATAGAGACTAAAAGCCCTTGGAAAGTTACCATCCTTGGTCACATGTTTCTCACATGCTCTATACCTTGGTCTCATATATCTACAACATGTTGGGATTAGTTTGACCTAACACTTGCAAATCTAAAAAGCTATATTTCTCTCAAGTGTGGCGGCTACCTTTCTCAAGGTGTCCACAAGAACAAGATCTCAACAATCAGAGGGACCAGTTCCTGCCACTGAAGACATCTGAAGTCCTGGGGTAGTTGAGTCTTGTTTCATGCTCTTAATTTTTATTCCTACACTGCTTATCAAGAAGCATCATAGTAGGACAAATTTCAATCTTTGTAACTTTGTTTTCTTGGCTAGATTTAGCTAAGTATCAGTTGAGTCGGTGGCTAGAGGTAGTCAAGACTTGGAGCTTTGCAATAGAGTTATTGTGAAGGTGCTTACAGTGGGTGCATTGCAAGGGTTTGGGATTAAGAGTTTAATTCCTAGGTTGCAATAGGTTGTAATCTGAAGTTGCTCAGTTTAGTGAAATTAGAAATCCTACTGGGGTAGGTCGTGGTTTTTAATCCCTTGAACAAGGAGTTTTACACGTAAATATCTTGCCTTATTTACTTTCCATTGTTATATGTGAAAACAGTTCAGGGACCAGGTCCCTTAGACTGTTTTGGCAAACCTTCAGGTTGTGAACTAGCTAACGGTGAACCCATAGATTTTATCAATGTAATCTGCATATACATGAAAAAAGCCCCCCGTTCTACGACGTGGATGGGTAGCACGAGATGGGTTGTCATTATTATCCCCTACTTTAGCGGAGTAGATGATCTCCTAAATTCTGTTCATGTCTTGTCGCTTCTCACCTTCCTCTTGTTCTCTCTGGTCATCCTGATCCTGTCTCCCTGTCTACGCCGATTGCCTCGGCCAATAATTCTTTGTCAAAGCCTCTGAAGACATTTCCAGATAGAAATTGTGCCCTGCCTTAGTGACCATCTTGATATCCCTGTTGATGTTGTCCTTGTTGTGGGTTTCCAGCTTGGAAACCTTTTTTTTATATTTATTTATTAACCAGCACTATGGTTCTATAGGATCTTTTGTATGCTCTCTGAACCCAATTTTCTAAGGTACCCTCGAAGTTTGATCAAGTCTTTTGGCACTGTCTTCCAAAACAACAAAAACCTCCTCATTTCATTCGCTGTAGACCCGGTGAGCAGCTCCCGCATAATAGGCAATGGTGTCACCCAATCTTAACTGGCCAATCCTCTTATGGCGATCTGGGAATCTTGAACCTGCACCTCTTTCTTACTGAAATTGCTGGTTCAGGACATCGAGAATTCATGATGCAATGAAATCCCCGACCGGAACATTACTCGACACAAAGCTATGGGAAGTTACACAAATAGAAGATGGAGAAGTCTCTGAAAAGTATAACAAAGATAAGAAGGAAGTGCCTAGCACTGTTACTGAAAGAGATCACTTTGCTGCTTAAACAGGATCTTTTCCTATGGGAGCAAATCAAGCTACGTAGTTGCGATTTTCTAGAATATTTAAAAGATTCTAACATATTCTAACAGTACAAAAAAGTAATCAATTACTCCCTCCGTCCCAAAAAGATTATCCTATTTTGACTTGGCACAAAGTTTAAGAAATAAAGTAAGACTTTTGAAATGTGTGGTCTAAAACAAGTCTTAGATATTTGTGTGGCTGTAAATCGTCTTATAAAGTTAAATTGTTTCTAAATATAGAAAGGGACAATCTTTTTGGGACAGACTAAAAAGGAAAGGAGGACAATCTTTTTTGGACAGAGGGAGTATGTAATTTTTGCTGCAAATTAATTCTTTTTGTGGTTTATTAGTTGAAAATGAGAGCTTAGTTATGTAATCCGTGTCAATGGCCTTGTTGAAATTTATATGTTGATGAAGTTTCTATGAAACATAGTCGTAGACGTATCGAACAACAGTATGCTGTATGCTTTACGCGGAAGATGGCCATTTTTATCTTAAAACTTCTAGGAAAAATTAGAATGTTAACAGAAACAATATATTCATCAAGAAAAACATCTCATGAGATACAAAGAGAAACTGAAAGGGAATTTGGAGGTGAGAAAATTTACATGATCTCGAAGTTTGATAAGTTAGGGTTCTAAGTGCTCCCTCTCTGCAATTGGCGTCTTAGTTCTTCACCTCGCCTCACCTTTTTCCATTTTTTGTCTCGCTTTGTTAGATATTTATATTTTTAACCTGTAACAACATAGCTATTTTATCATTTTATGAGCGGGGGGCGGGAAAAATCAATGCCATAGTTCAAATGTATGTGTTCATTGTGAAGTAGATAATTTCCGGAATAGGATGGTTTACAAAAATTGTGGTTAGAGTTAAACAGAGCGTGCTTAACGCTATCATCCATTTGCATCAGTTTTAAAAACTTTGAAAAAAGCTTCATAGCATAATTTACGGCAGTGACAACTGTGCACAGGTAAATAGATGGTACAGAACATATTTTCTAATTTTTTTTTCTTATTTTGAGAAGTCAAAACAGCCTTGTTAACCATATGGCTGGATTTACAAGCTAACCTCTATCAAGTAAAAAACTTTACATGTTCTGAGATCCTCAAAACCCTACACATACTACTGGTATGTTCTTCTGCTTGTTTTATTTCCAGGAAGCAACTATGTTTCGATGAGTACATTTGTCATCAGCTGCTTTTTGTCCCCTTGCATATTCACTGAATTTGCCCGCTTTGCCTCGTAAATCTTCCACAGCAGCCTTTATTTTGTCTTTTGCAAGCATGCTGCAGTGCAGTTTAACGGGCAGAAGAGAAATGCTTTGCCATCTACGTGCTTATTATTTATTTATAACTATTCTATCTCTTTATCATTTAATTCTCCATATGTTTCCCTTTCAACTATGTAGTGGCTACAATGGAAGAAGTAATAGCACATTTACGTCGAAAGGTCTTGAAATAAGCATTAATATTCTTTCCGACGACCTTGATCTCGAGTTTCATGAAGCACGCACTTTTGGCATGTGCCTACTGTTGTTCATTCTTTTAGAGATTGATATGTTGAGAGAGTATGTAGAGAACCTCTAATGTTAGAGAACTCCATTTCGCTCGTCTAAATGGTTTTTCAGTTTCAACAAAAAATTAGAGAGAATGAGCACACACAAGTGCGAAATGGATTGTAAGGATTCATATGACCGACCCATATGAGCTTGAGATTTAGTCATCTTTGTCACTCATATTCGTCTTTTTCGTTCTTGAATGCATGAATAGTTGATTTAGTTGATGAAAACTTAATACAGAACTTGAGTGGAAAAACTGAGAACAGTTTTCTCTGTTACGTTATTTTGTACATTGGGTGATTACTTTATACCTTTCATCTTTTGCGATTCTTTACACTCCCTTTTTATCTATGTTTTAACTGTCTCCTTTGGGAGGGGGAAAAGGGGGACAAAGAAACATAATTCGCCTAGTATAGAGGCAGTTTTCAAATTCCTTAATAATGCTTTGATTTTGGATGTCCTTCTCAAAAGAATGCTTTGACTTCGGTTATGATTTTTAGCTTAAATGGGAAAAAGGTAAGTAGTATGAGATTCTCTTTCACCTGTTTCTTTTTCCTTACCATCTCACCAATTAGTTCGTGATGAGTTTGTCATACTGACAGCTTTTTCATTTTTCACTTATTGTGTTGAAGTTTGAAGAATGAAGAAGGGGAGTCTATACTTGGAAAAAGCAAATATACAATGGAGAAGACTAACGGTAAGACGTTTGTTCGATTATCGCATTTTTTATTTGCTTTTTGTTTGGAGGAATAGTTTTATTTCAGTGGTTTCCCCCTACCTCGTGAAGTTAAATATGAAGCTACTTCAAAGTGCATCCATTTGGATTGTTGTTATACCTTCGATTTACCAACTTTTTGTTATCCTGCTATTTCATTTAGACCAGTCCCCAAGATGCCTCTTGTTATCTGGCATTTAGAAGGGTTTTCTAGAGTCTTGAAATTGCAATGAGTTCTTATTTGTAGTTTTTTAAGTATCATTTATTAATCTTTTATGCGGCGGGAATGTATCTCTGACCTTTCTTTTTTGTTGCCGGAACTTTGTTTTAGGTTCATGTTGTGCAATTTAACGTGTACGAGCTTTGTACTTCAGCTTTGTAACTCTTTTCATCTGGAACCAAGATTTTTACATAATGATAACACGCCCTTGAAGCCCTTAGAGTGCAACTTGCACGGTCAGAAATGGTAGCACTACAGTAATGAGAACTATGGTGTCACATAGTACAAAAGGAAAAGAAGAAACAAGAGCTTAGAATAGAACAGCATGAAACCATGCTCTATATTTTTTTTCTTATTGTTTCCAATTGTTAATAGCTTCTTCATGGTCTTTGTAGATTTATACAGTTCTTAAATAAAACTAGTGGATATTTGAGCCTCTGCATTATCTGGATCCTCAACTCCAATTTTCAGTTCTACATCTTCCAGATCATTAGAACTCACTAAAGTTGAAGCTGAAAGTTCCTTTTTTGTATTTTGTCATCTTTGCATTCCTCGAATATTGCCTTTGGTGACTTCATGCCTTCTGCTTGTTATCTGGAGTACATTTTTATGTTCTTTTCATGCTGAATAGAGCATCTGTTTTGTACTCAAGAAAGAAAATGGCATCGATTCATCCCTTTTTAGCCCGGCAATCTTTGAGTTGAGAATTTTCACGTCTAGCTAAGTCTCTTGAGCCTTTGCTTCATTGATAGACTGCTTTAAGATGTCTCTCAATCTGTAGTTTTCTTCCCTTGTTGCTTTAAGAGACTCGTTGAGCTTACTAGCCTCGTGTAGAGCAAGATTTCGTTCTTCTTCAACTTCTTTTATACACGTGATGAAGCTCATTTCTTTCCCATTCCAAGCCAAAAGTGACTCCTCTGCCTCTAATTTCAATCTGTTTGTTGTGTTCCTATATAGTTCTGCTTCCTTTTTTGCTTTATCCAAGAACATTTTGTATCTGGCCTTAGTGCTTTTGATCATTTCTTTCATTTCATCATTCAAAGCGTTGGCGTTTGATGATGCAATCTTCTCATTCTCTTTTGCCAATTCGGGTTCAAACCTGAGATTTTCCATTTCCTTATCTATCGAATTGGAAATCTCCCCATTGCAAGAATGATTAAGATAACCGCCATTTTGCTTGGAACAAGTGTCTAAAGTTTCAATCTTTTCATGAAGAGTCGCTATCTCAAACTTAGATTCTTCGAGTTCAATCTTGATTTGTTCAAACTGCCTAGTCTTTGATAACCAAGCATCAAATATTTTGGACTCCGATAACTTCATGTTCTTCGATTCATCTTCTAATTCTTGAACTCTTCTTCTAAAATCAGACAACCAAGCTGTCACGCGTATCTTGTATGCTTTTACATGATTAAATCCCTCTTTCACTTTTCCTAAACTAGAATCTCTCTCTATTAACTTCAGCTCACATTTCTTCGCCTTTTCGAGCTCTAACTTCAAGGAATTGATATTCTTGTCTTTTATCTTCAATTCTTCTTGTTTGTTACTAAGCAATTCCTTCAAAGTCGTAACTTCTACGTAGTATTCTCTTGATTTCATCTCACTAAGTTCATTAATGGCTCTGTTCTTTTCTTCTTCAACTAATCCTAATTGCTCTCTTTTATCTCTCAGCTCCTCCTCAAGTTTCGCCATTTGTTCTTGCATAACAAGTCTATTGGTCTTATTCTACATACACAAAAACAAATTAAAAAAATATATATATTAACGTTTTGGACAAACCCGTTATGTATATTAATTTAAAAAGATATCACTTCCCAAAAACGGAAAAATCAAGAATTTATTTGCATAAATTCCTCGAGTAAAGGGTAGTCCGGTGCACTAAGCTCCCCCTATGCGCGGGGTTCAGGGAATGGCCGGACCTCAAGGGTCTATTATACGCAGCCTTACCTTGCATTTCTGCAAGAAGCTGTTTCCACGGCTTAAATCTGTGACCTACACATCACATGACAGCAACTTTACCAGTTATGCCAGGCTCCCCTTCCATAATTCCCTCGAGTACACCTTAAAATTTTTAAATGAGAATATTACTCCCTCAGTAGAGTAAAGAATGGGAGGTTTGAAGTTTGGGAGTCAATTCATCCTTTTTGTGTGCGTTTGCCACAATTCTGAGCTAGTTGAAGCCGGTTATATCAATTCTCCATGCGTGTGAATTAAATATCAATCTTTTTTTACATAACATTTTTTCAAATTTAGGACCTAGATTAAAAACTATTTGATAGATGAAGTATCAAAGATGAGATAAAATGGTTATAATACCTTAACAGATGACTTTTTTTCAAGAGAAACAAGTGCATTATTATGAATTTGTGATCCCAAAGCATCACATCTGCAAAGCTTGGATGCAGAAATTGTTCTTGAAAATATTGAAGAATGTCTCCTCTTTCCATATTCAATGGATCCACCTCTACAATTCCTCCAAAAACATCAAAGATTTAGTCTTTATGATCATGTAAATTCATATAATCTATAAACAGGACACAACACAAACGTATGAATCAATAATTTCAGGACATAAAAGTAATTACAAATAAAATTCATGAAGATCGACATACTATAAATCCATGGGAGACAAGTGTTCAACCCCGAAACAGAAAACGTCAGTTGATATTTTTTTCTATCTAAGCTTTGGAGGGCGGAAAATAAGAGGTACCTTGACTTGGAACTTAACATCATATGTAAATGTTTGGAATGACTATTCATTGAAGATTCTTGATCTTGCCAAAAATCAGAAAATATATCACAATTTCCACTTTATGTTTGCTATGAATTACAGATAGGGGGTTTATATTTGCAACTCTGCTGTAACGGCCAAAATCCATATACTGCAACATATAAATAACATTAAATGTTGAAGAGACAATATGTAATTTAATAACATGACTTACTTTTCACACAAATGAAAAGTTTTAACCTTGTATATCTAATTAGGTTTGTTAATTTAATATAAGTAAATAAATGTGTCACCTTTCTAATAAGTCTTGAAGATGACGTGATCACACAAATTAAATAGTGAGATACCTCCTGCTTTTTTCACTACTATATTGTTCCTAGCCAATGCCTCCTTTGGCATGAAAGATCAAATGATATTTTATTTCCTACGAATTTTTCAAACAATTTTACTATATGTGGAGCATGCTTAGTGCAACGTCTAACTTTGTCAAGGGGCCGACAAGCATGATTTTTTGTTGCAAAAATTATGTAATGTAACTGATTATGCTCTAGAATTACATTTTATAGTGGTACTTTTAAATAATTATAAAAATACATCCCGTTGCTTAATTAGCTGCTAGTGCATTGATAGACGCTCCATTTTCACTAAAAAGTGTCAAGTAGCACTCGACCTGGTTAATTTTGTACATAATTTAATTAGAACTTTTATTAGTGATTTTAATTAGATGGATAAACGTTAAGGCGAATTAAAATCTAAATTAGGGTTAAAATTAAAATTAAAATGAGTAAAAATGCTCAGCCTTGGTTTCCCCCCTATTAACCTTCAATTTCAGTGTGAATTATAATTTAGCTTCTGATTTTGGTAAAAGAACCTAGGTTTTCTATAAAATTTTAGGTTATAAAGAAGGAGAAAGGTGAATAAAATCTCAGATGGAGAAATGAAGAAGAAAGGGGAAGAAAACAAGAAGATAAAGGAAATTTTAAAAAATTGGGTCAGCTCAATTAGCAGTTAGAGACGCCAAGTTGATCCATTCTTATGGGGTTTTTCAGCAATAAGGTGTGTCTTAAACTATTTGTCGAGTAATTTTAAACAGTTAGTCTCCTCTTCCAAATCTCCGTGAAGAAATGCAGTTTTAACGTCTAACTGCTCCACTTCAAGATCTAGGTTAGCTGCTAAGCTCAAAATGGTTTGAATAGAAGTCATTTTGACAACAGGTGAGAAAATTTCATCAAAATCAATACCTTTCTTCTGTTCGAAGCCTTTTACCACCAATCGAGCTTTACATTTGACTAGCTCTCCATTTCCATCTTTCTTGAGTTTGAAGACCCACTTGCATTTGAGTGGTCTTTTACAATTTGGAAGTTTAACCAGCTTGTACGTGCCATTTTTCTGTAGAGAGTCCATCTCTTCTTGCATGGCTTTCATCCACTGGCTCTTTTCTGGATGGGACGACACCTCCCCGGACTTTCGGCTCCCCTCATCACTAATGAAGACATACTCTGAGGAAGGGTACTTGGATGACTCTACCCTTTGCCTTTTTAATCTCCTCAGAGGTTGAGATTGTTCTTCGTCTTCCTGAGTAGGGTACCCCACTTGCTCGACATAATCACCAAGTTGCTCCCCCTGGTCAACAATCTCGTCAGGTTGCTCCCCCTGTTCGGAAATCTCGTCGGTCGTACTTTCTGCACTTCTAGGAAGGTTAGATGGAATGGTAACAAGGTTAAGGACTACACCATTCTTAGCTTTCTCTGACAGATCATCAGCAGTTCTAACTTCACTTTCTCGGAAGACTACGTCTCTGCTTCTGATGACCTTCTTCTTTACAAGATCCTACAGTCTGTACCCGAACTCTTCATCTCCATATCCGATGAATATGCAGGAACAGATTTAGCATCTAGCTTTGTTCTCTGCTCCTTCGGTACATGTGCAAAAGCTCTACAACCGAACACCTTCAGAAGCGAGTAAGATACCTCCTTGTTGGTCCAAACTCTCTCTGGGATGTCAAACTCCAATAGAACTGATGGACTCCTATTGATCAGCTAGCAGGCTGTCTGAACTGCTTCACCCCAGAATGACTTAGGCAGTTTAGCCATTCTGAGCATGCTTCTCACCTTCTCAACAATGGTGCGATTCATCCTCTCAGCTACACCATTGTGTTTTGGGGTTTTAGGAACTGTCTTTTCATGTCTGATCCCATGGCTTGAACAGTACCCTTCAAATTCCCTTGAAGTGTACTCACCTCCATTGTCACTGCGGAGACGCTTTAGCTTTCGACCCGTCTGCCTCTCCACCGAGCATACGAAACTTCGAAAAACTTGAAACACACGATCTTTGGTTTTCAAGATATAAACCCACAATTTTCGTGAAGCATCATCAATAAAAGTAACAAAGTATTTGTTACCGCCCATCGATTCTATCTCCATTGGACCACAAACATCAGAATATACCAAATCAAGCATATTCAATTTTCTTTCAGAAGATGTCTGAAATGAGACTCTATGCTGCTTACCAAATAAACAGTAGTCACATGGTTTTATCATTATACCTTTGGCAAAAGAAATGAGTGATTTCTTGGCAAGAACATGCAATCCTTTCTCGCTCATATGACCCATTCTTCCATGCCACAAATTCGCAAAAATCTCATCGTGAGCCGCGTTCAATTCACCTCGGCATATTTCTGCATTTGTCCTGTACAACGTTCCACGAGCAACTCCTTTTGCAATCACCAATGATCCCTTGGCGAGTCTCCATTTTTTATTTGCAAAATAGTTCTCGTATCCATCTCGATCTAAGGCAATTCTCGAGATCAAGTTCAACCGCAAATCAGGTACATGGCGTACGTCATTCAGAACCAATGTGCGTCCGACATTTGTCTTGATACAAATGTCTCCGGTCCCCGCAATCTTTGAGTAACTTGTGTTACCCATTTTCACAGTGCCGAAATCACCTGCTACATATCTGTAAAAAAAGATCTCTTATCGGTGTGGCATGGTAAGATGCTGCTGTGTCAACCACCTATTCCGACTCTGAACCTGCCAAGTGCATGCATTCCTCTTCCTCGTTTATGAAGAGAATGACATTATCATTGTTTTGCACCGTGGCAGTTGTGTTGTCATCATTCTTCTGACCACTGCTTTCACCTTTTTCCCTTTTTAGATTTGGACAATCTCTTTTGTAGTGACCAAGTTTATCACAATTGTAGCAATTTCTAGCTTTTGACTTGGATCGAATCTTACATTTCCCATGAGCTCCAGATCTACCACAGTTACTCGAACCCCTTTGGTAACTCCTACCTCTACTTTTACGTGATGAGAGCCTGGCCAAGATTTTCAGGATTCTTTCTCATCTTCTCATTGAGTAGAAGAGCTGATGTGACATCCTTCAGCTCAATTGAGTCCTTACCATGCAAGATGATTGTTGCCAAATTGTCATAAGATGAAGGCAACGAGTTCAGGAGCACGATGGCTTTATCTTCCTCCTCGATCTTTACTCCGAGGTAGGCCAGCTGCGTGATTAATCCATTAAGCACATTTAAATGTGACAAGAAATTGTACCTTCACCCATATGCAAGGCGTATAACTGTTTCTTTAGGTACAATTTGTTTGTCAGCGTCTTGGACATGTATAGGTTTTTCAACTTTGTCCAAATACCACATGCGCTCTCTTCATCGATGAGGTTATTGACCACATCATCTGTTAAGTGCAACCTGATTGTACTAGCCGCCTTTTCATCCATTTCTTCCTAATCCTCAGCTTTCATGGATTCGGGCTTTTTGGATTTTTCCACTAGTGCCTTGTGCAATCCTTGTTGGATGAGCAGATCCCTTATCCTTCTCTACCATGTTGAGAAACCGCTATCACCGTTGAATTTTGCTACCTCGTACTTTACTCCAGACATTTTTTTTCACCGAGTATAGTACGGCCCACCGCAAAAAATATTTACGTGAAACGAGAACCTTGCTACGATACCGATTGATGGGGAAAAAACCCCACGTAAATAATATTCACGGTATTTACAGCGGAATAATAATGTAGCACCGTGATACGGTTAATCAACAAGAATAAAAAAGAGCGATAATGACACCAAGATTTTTACGTGGAAACCCAAAAGGGAAAAACCACAGGCCAAGAGGAGCAACTGATATCACTATAGCAAGGATTTTACACTTTGTAGGTCTGAGTAAAATACTCCAAAGACCACTGCACACTCAAAAGAAATTACCCTCTTTTAAGATTTTCCACCTCACTACAATATCGCTCACACTCTCTATTTTTCCTCACAAACTATTTTCCTCTCTATGAATGCCTCACTCTTCTTTCTCTCTTTGTTGGTGTGTTTAAAGAAGTGAGGGAGCTCCTCCTTTTATAGGAGAAAAATACTTGACCACCAAGCACAAAAAGGAAAAGAATGAAAAATTTGTCTTCCACAAATTTTTCCTTGCTCTCCAAGTTCAATTTGTAGCCAATTAAATTGGCACATGCCAATTACCACCAATGGGATGGACTTCATCAGTAACTACTAAAAATTCACTATTTTTCCACTGAAATTTCCCACCGAAAAATGTTCAGTGGATATTCCCACTGAATATCGGTGGGAAAAACTTGCATAATAGTGTTTTCACACAAAAAAATTATGAAGTTTCTCAGCGTTTCAATGGGAACATGTTTCTCACCATGCGTTTTTCCAGTGAGTTGGTTCGCTTGTAATGAGGTGGGAAAATCATGTTTTATAACGTAGACTTCTCACTGAATGTCGATGGAAAAAACCTCTATTTCTAGTAGTACATGCATGCCTCGATGAATTATTTTTTACCTAATAAATATACATACTTTATTTAGTGAAGATGAAAGAGAACCATCAGGGATTTATGTGCTATTGAGGCCAAGTCACCTCTAAAAGAACATAAACAAGCAAACAATTGCAGTAATTTCTTCAGATACGTGCATTTTTTATTTTATTGTATTGTTTGGAAAAGTTATCTATTATTATATTATAGGACGGCTTAGCATGATCTTTGTGAAAATATTTATAAACCGTTCGTGTAAAAAAGTAAGCTCTTTTAAGAGCAACATAAGTTTCAAATTTAGGCAGGTTCCTTGGATTTTCATGAAGGTTGAAATTTTCAACTTTCTTTACACCGACCCAAACTCTATTTCAACTTTCTTTACACCGACCCAAACTCGATTTATGCGTTGCTTCATTATTTCCACACATATTATATATACACTTCCTATTTGACTTATAAATGCTCTTTGGCCGCTTAGACTCTGTCTTTGAAAAATACTTATTGTTTTGGAGTTTCAAATTTTACATGCGAAATTTCATGATAATATCCTGGAGCACTATATTCGGAGTTAATTTTAAACTACACGATAGTCACTATATTTCAACTGAAAATGACTATCGTGAAAATTACCAAATACTCCTATATATAATATATGGCAATAATAAAATAGGTATAATTAATTTCAACTATTTGGCAATTCAAAAATTGAAGAGACGAAGTCACGGCCTTATTCTAATGTTGATGTTCTCTTGGAATTTTCTATACACTTTCGCTTGAAAATTTATTGCTAAACGTGACAATCACTCGAATTCGTAGCTTCATCTTTCTTTCTTTTTCCTCCATTTTTAGATAGCAATATTAGGTTCTTTATGTTTTCGACTATGCCTTAAATGTGTCCCGAAATTGTTTCGTGCACTTCCCCAAAGTTGACATATGGGAATCTTGAACTATATATATGCGAAATGATATACAATAAGTTCTCAGTTAATAGTTGAGGTCGATCATGCCCCCGCCATTACAAAGTTTCATTATCATATTTTCAGAGAACTGATAGTTAAAGACTCACTAGTGTCTAATAGTCGGGTCACATGGCTTTTTCTGGTGCTAATCATTCTCTAACTATCAACAGTTTGAAAATAAGGGCAAAAAAGAGCAACTTTTGTAACAGGGAAAGCATGATCGACCCCAACTATTAACACAGGATATATGTAAGATCATTTTGCATATTTGAAGGTTCATACAAACTTGTGAATTTACAGATTCTGTTACTCACTAGACAACTTCAATGAGTTTCTACCATATTCAACATCTCATGATATATTACATTTTTTTTTTTTTTTTGGGTGTGAAAAACTAGCACACAATGGAGAAAGGTAAAGAAATTTGCTCAACCAGTTGTAGGAAGTTCCTTATTACATTCAACTAAAGAGCTACATAAACAAAGTCATTTAGTTGCAGCTACAAACATAATGCATAGCGGCCCTTCCCCGGACTCCGCGCATAGCAGGAGCTTAGTGCCTTTGGGCTGCCCTACAAACATAATGCATATTTACATTTTTTCTTCTCGATTAAAAAGACTAATTCAGAGAAATATGTTAATAGCTCTTGAGCTATATGAGCACATCTGAATGCGTCGATCGAAAATTATCGGAAAAGAACTCACTAACCTTCAAAATTAATGAAATCCATGCATATATCTGAGCCCCTAGGTACTTATTCAGATTTTTAAGATGTGGCTAGAACGGACCGCTCATAAATTTCATATGGCTGCATCCCACTTGAAGAGGCCTTGACAGGTCGTCCTTGATAGATGATGTAAATATTTTGTAATATTTTGTAATCTCTTATTTAGGTTAGAATATTTTGTAATATTTTGTACTCTCCTATTTTGAGTAGGATATTTTTGTATATTAACCAATTCAAGGAATGAAAGGGAACGACGGAAAATATTCTTTCATGGTATCAGAAGTCTAGGGTTTTCTTCTCTCTCTCCTCTCCGCTGCCCTAGCTCCGTCGGCTGCCATCTTTTTTTTTTTTTTCGGCCACCATGTCCACCTCTAAATCATCCTTCCACCCCGCTTTCGCCGTCTCCAACATCCGTAATCACATTCCTGTGGTTCTTGAAATGGAGAATGCACAATACGGCACATGGGCGGAATTGTTTAGGATACACGCCATATCCCATAGGGTCATACACCATATCATCGCACCGGAGAAAGGGAAGCAGGCGGCCCCTCCCTCCGATGACGACAAAGAACTTTGGTCGACCCTTGATGCGACTGTGCTCCAGTGGATTTATTCCACGATTTCGAATGACCTCCTTACAACTATTCTTGAACCTGGAGCAACGGCCATGGAAGCCTGGGATCGCTTGCGTGATATCTTCCAGACCATCAAACCGCCGTGCCGTTATGCTCGAACAAGAGTTCTCTACAACTAGGATGGAAGAGTTCCCGAACGCGTTCGCGTATTGTCGAGGCTCAAGAGCATCTCCGATCGGTTAAAAAATGTGGGGGCTCCGGTTTTCCACCCCGCCTTGTTCTTGCCTTGTCTCGGGTCTCACCGACGCATTCAAGGGTGTGGGAACGCAGATTCGTCACAGCAAACCATTGCCTCCTTTCACTGAGGCGCGCTCCTCACTCGTTCTGGAGGAACGAGAACAGGCGATGCAGGCGGCCCACTCTACTCCTTCGGCGATGGTGGCTGCCACATGTGGTGAGGGTTCGACTAATTTTTTTGATAATACTCATTTGTCTGGTCATGCTGTGAATACCAGGGGCAAAAATAACAACAACAAAGGCCGCAATTCTGGCCGTCGGAACGGCGCTGGCCGTGGCAACGCTGGCGGCAAAGCTGGCCGTGGCGGCAGCCGTGGTCACAACGGCGGAAATCACCAGCCACCGCCAGTGGCCGCGTCAGCCTTCTCCTCGCCCGTGGCAGCTTCCCAATTATGCTTGGGGATGGATGCCACAATGGGTCGTGCCACCGTGCCCATATCCGTCCACTTGGGCGACGTCTTCGCAAGGGCCTTCGGCCAAACAGCCGGGCATTCTCGGCCCTGCTCCCCAGCAGGCATATGCTGCTGCCCCGTTTCAGCAGATGTATGCCCCGTCTTATGCTCCCACGGACATCGAATCGGGCATGCATACGATGACTTTGAATCCTTCGGACCAGAAGTGGTACATGGACACCGGTGCCACATCTCACATGACATCCACGAATGCTAATCTCTCGTCTTGTTCTAATTTGAGCAATAATCATCATGGTATTGTTGTTGGTAATGGTCATTCAATTCCAATTCGCGGTTGTGGTCATACTCATTTGCCTCCCCCAAACCCTCCTTTCTCGTTGAAAAATGTCCTCCACGCCCCAAAACTCATTAAAACTTAATCTCTCGTTAGAAAGTTCACTACCGATAACTCGTGTCCGTTAATTTTGATCCATATGGGTTTTCTGTGAAGGATTTTCAGACGGGGATGCCACTAATGAGATGTGAGAGCAGGGGCGATCTATATCCCATCACCACCACCATCACAAACAAAGCCAATTCTCCATCAACCTTTGCTGCTTTGTCTTCTTCTCTTTGGCATGATCGTTTGGGTCACCCGGGAGCGTCAGTTTTGAATTCTCTTAGGATAAATAAAAGCATTGAATGTAATAATTCTAGTTGCTCTAGTATTTGTCGTTCTTGCGTGCTTGGAAAACATATTAAGTTGCCTTTTGTTCCATCCAATTCGAACACTTGTATGCCTTTTGATATTATTCATAGTGATTTATGGACTTCTCCTGTCTTAAGTTCCATGGGTCGTCGATATTATGTTCTTTTCTTGGATGATTTCTCGAAATATTTGTGGACTTTTCCCTTAGCTAGGAAATCTGATGTCGTTGCTAAGTTTTTAGAATTTCGGGCCCATGTCCGAACACATTTTGAACGAGAAATAAAAAATGTCCAATGTGATAATGGGAAAGAATATGATAATAATGATTTTTGGCGTCTTTGTGAGTCGAATGGGATGTCTTTTCATCTTTCTTGTCCTCATACGTCCTCACAAAATGGGAAGGCCGAAAGGAAAATTCGGTCTATCAATAATGTCATGCGCACTCTTCTTGCCCACGCTTCTCTCCCGCCTTCCTTTTGGCATCATGCATTGCAAATGGCAACTTACCTACTTAATATTTTACCAAGCAAGTTATTGAACCATAAATCTCCCCTCCATGCTCTATATCGTAAGGAACCGACGTACTCGCACCTTCGGGTCTTTGGGTGTTTGTGCTACCCTCTTTTCCCGTCAACTACGATTCATAAGTTGCAGGCCCGGTCTACACCTTGTGTATTTTTGGGGTACCCATCGAACCATAGAGGCTACAAATGCTATGACTTATCATCACATAAGATCATCCTTAGTCGTCATGTTGTTTTCGATGAGACTCGATTTCCCTTTGCTAACTTGTCTACTCCTCCACCCCATACATACGATTTTTTAGATAAAGGTATCTCTCCTTATATTTTTCATCACCTCCAAAAACCGGCACCCGCCCCCCTCTCCCCCCCTCCCCGCCCGCCGCCGAGCCACCATCGCTCCTCCGCTGCCTCCCGTCACCGCTGCTGGTCCCACGATGAGGCAGCCCCAGCTGGACTGACTGCCGGCCCCCGTCCACTTGCTCCTGTCCAGCCACCTATCCCTACTCCCCGTCCCACCATGGTCACCCGCAGCCAACGGGGTATTGTCAAGCCTAAACGTCTGTTTAACTTACATACCACGGTTATGAAATCTCCTCTACCTCGTAACCCATTGGCCGCTCTTCGTGACCCGAATTGGAAAATGGCTATGAATGATGAATTTGATGCTGTTGTTAGGAATAAGACGTGGGATTTGGTCCCCGTCCACCTAATGTTAATGTTATTCGTTCTATGTGGATTTTTACTCATAAAGAAAAGTCTAATGGTGATTTTGAGAGGCATAAAGCCCGACTTGTAAGTGATGGCAAAACTCGGCAGTTGGCGTTGATCGTGGTGAGACGTTCGGTCCGGTGGTGAAACCGGCAACTATCCGCACTATTCTTAGTCTTTCGTTGTCAAAGCATTGGCCTATACATCAACTGGATGTGAAGAATTCTTTTCTTCACGGTGAGCTCAAGGAAACTGTGTATATGCATCAGCCTATGGATTTTCGGGATCGCACACATCCTGATTATGTTTGCCTATTACGTAAGTCTCTCTATGGGCTTAAGCAGGCTCCACGTGCTTGGTATAGACGTTTGCGCATTTTGTGTTTTCGCTTGGCTTCTCTAATAGTGTCTGATAATTCGTTGTTCATCTACCATGCGGGGACTGAAATGGCATACATATTACTCTATGTTGATGATATTATACTCACTGCATCCTCAGACGCTCTCCGTCGTTCCATCATGGATAGACTTGGTTCCGAATTTGCTATGAAGGATTTAGGTCCTTTGAATTATTTTCTTGGCATTCCGTGACCCCTCGCGGGGGGATGTTCCTCTCTCAACGTAAGTATGCCGAGGAAATCATTGATCGCGCAGTATGTCATCTTGCAAGCCCTCTCTCTCCGGTTGACACAAAACCGAAGGTCGGTGCTACTTGGTGCTCTTATGAAGATCTCACTCATTATCGTAGTCTCGCAGTGCTCTTCGCATCTCACTTTCACGAGACCGGATATTTCATATCTTGTCAACGTGTGTGCTTACATATGCATGACCGCGGGACGATCATATGCTTGCTCTTAAGCGGATTGTGCAAGTATATTCGGTGGCACTCTTGATCACGGGTTGCATCTCTACCCATCATCGATCACCGACCTTGTCTCCTACACCGTGCTGATTGGGGTGGTTGTCCGGACACTCGTCGTTCTACGTCGGGGTATTGTGTATTTTTGGGTGACAACTTGATTTCTTGGTCGTCAAAGCGACAACCGACTCTTTCTCGGTCTAGCGAAAGCGCAGTATCGGTGTAGCTAATGTTGTCTCCCGAGTCTTCTTTCGGATTCGCAATCTTTTATTAGAACTACATTGTCCGGTTCGCAAAGCTACGTTGGTATATTGTGACAATGTGAGTGCCATATATACGTCGTAATCCGTGCAACATCAACGCACCAAACATATTGAGATGGACATTCATTTTGTGCGTGAGAAGGTTGCGCGGGGACAAGTTCGAGTCCTTCATGTCCCATCCCGATATCGCATTGCGTATATTTTCACTAAAGGTCTTCCTCGTGTCCTTTTTGAAGATTTTCGTGACAGTCTCAGCGTTCGTAAACCTCCCGTTTCGACTGCGGGGGTGTGATAAATTATGTAAATATTTTGTAATGTTTTGTAATCTCTTATTTAGGTTAGAATATTTTGTAATATTTTGTACTCTCCTATTTTGAGTAGGATACTTTTGTATATTAACCAATTCAAGGAATGAAAGGGAACGGCGGAAAATATTCTTTCAGTCCTGAAGCACCAAAACACAGATATTGGAGAATGGTGGCAGATAATCTAGAAGACGGAGGACCAACATCGGAGATGATGGTGAGGTTGGTTATGAAGGAGAAAATTATAAGTGAGGAATTGCCTAGAGCATTTGCATGCAGTGTAAGGGTAGTGTATTCATCGCAGAATTCGAAGCAATCACGAATAATGCCGTGTGATGTGTGGAAAATGGAGTTTGGAGGGTTTGCATGGAGGTTTGATCCTAAGGCTGCACTTAGCTTGGGTCGTTGAAGGAACAAAAACACCTTCACCAACCAAGAAAGCTTGCTCACAAGCCAGCAGGTAATCTTTTACAATAATTTTCTTTTTATTTCCATCCGGTGTAGTATTCGTATTGGAGCCCGATTAAAATCGAATCGCGCGCAGCGCTCCCAACAAAATCTTTTTCATTCTCAGGCTCGAAACCGGAACCTCTAATTATGGGTGGAGGGACTCCTACCATCCACCACAACTCATGTCGGTAATCTTGTACATATAGGAGTGCTATATATCTGTTGAAAATCATGTAACTCATCGGAGTAGGCAGAAATTTTTGTAAAGGATGGAGTATCGATATTTTAAAAGCGAATAAATGAACAAATCAAACATAAAATTTCGATATTAACGGAGTATATATTTTCAAGTATTTTTCTTTTCAAATATTCTACAATCCTCTTGAACGAGTTTTCGTTTTTAAAAGTGCACACACATTAACGTCATAAGAAATCTAATTCTTAAACAATAGTACTTTTCTTTTAAGACATAAAAACATTTTATTCTTACATTTATTTATATATAGCAACTTTTTTTAATCAAGCGGTGTTACTACGCACCGCTTGACCTAAGTGGCTTTACCCCTAGGGGAAACCAGCTGCATAAAATCTAGCTCAACATGATGCACTTCTTGTTTAAAGCTCTATAAGTAAAAGTATAAGGGGACATTATTGAAAATCAAGATTTGTGAAACTGCAAAAATGTTGCATGGTCAATTGACTTTCTGTCAACTTTCAATTCTTATACTCCAATTGAATAATAGTATTAATGAGTAATGAAATATACTATTAAGTAAGAGATTTAAGTTATAAAGTCTGATATATAAGTATGTTATGCTATTAATGTTGTTTAGTTGAATTAATTAAACATTCAGCTGTAGATGTTGAATATTAAATTGACGACTATTTTATACATAACGCCTAGCGTAAATATTAAATTAAATTCATTCAATTAAATTTAAATATCCAACCTTTGGCAATTGATTTGTTGAACTTTGTACTGTCAAAGGAGAAACATGGAAAGAGTGCACATACTTGATATTGTTGAATTTTTATCACACGTAACATTTACTTAATTTGGTGATGACTTGACTATTGAATATGATTCTTCTATGTACTTGTTTGCGGAATCAAGATTTTCATTAAGAAGATTCAAAAAATAAAGAAGTAATCAAATCCACCAAAAAACTAAGGGCATTCAACATTTACCATATATGCATAAAAAATAATTTTGAACATTATGCACAATGTAATTTTCTGGCAAAGGGAGTTCACCCTGCTTGTTTGGCCATGAAGATTGAAGATATGACTAAGCAAAATTGAAGTCATTCGACTGTGTTAATATATCCCATATCGGTGGTTTAAGGGATGAGTGGACTCCTTATATGGACTTGGGCAATCTTCCCCTCACAAGCTAGCATTTGGGGTCGAGTTAGGCTCAAGATTAAATTTACAAACTGCACTTAGGTTGCCAATTGCAATATTGTACTGTGGGTTAAATTGTTTAAAGGATAAGTTGTCAAAGTTGATATGTTTTAGACATTAAATTGATAATGTAATGTTATCATAGACTGGAACCTGTCTAATGCCAGCTAGTAAAAGATCAAAGTTTGTGATAATTGAAAAGTATTCAGTCACACCTCTATGTAACAAGTTTTCTGTGGAACCGATATTTCATCTTATGTTATATTATATGTTTTCTATAATAACGTTTCGCAATAGTGATCAAACGATATCAGAACAAACGATCTTCTTATAAAAAGGTATGACTGTAATTTATGATGACAACTGGGTTCGACTCTAATTTGAAGCTGGTTTTATTACCTCGACGGTCCAATCTATTTTTGAATATTTGTTCTTTTTCTTTTTTTTGCTCAGAAAGAGTGAGTGGCTTAATAGGATAAGTTGTCAAAGTTGATATGTTTTAGACATTAAATTGATAATGTAATGTTGATAATTGTCGTGCGTCATTCAAATATCATAGAGTGGAACCTGTCTAATGCCAGCTAGTAAAAGATCAAAGTTTGTGATGATTGAAAAGTATTTAGTCACACCTCTATGTAATAAGTTTTCTGTGGAGCCGATATTTCATCTTATGTTATATTATTTCTATAATAACGTTTCGCAATAGTGATCAAACGATATCGGAACAAACGACCTTCTTATAAAAAGGTATGACTGTAATTTATGATGACAACTAGGTTCGACTCTAATTTGAAGCTGGTTTTATTACCTCGACCGTCCAATCTATTTTTGAATATTTGTTCTTTTTCTTTTCGCTCAGAAAGAGTGAGTGGCTTAATAGGCGATGAAATATAATGAAACTAAAGCAATGTTACTGGCTCGATGGGCTGAGTCCAGAAGGAGAAAAGTCCCTAGCAAACAAATAGCAAAGAGAGATCGATAGCAAAGAGAGATCGATGCGGTTGTGACAAAAAACAAGCTTATTGGCTCTAATAAAATGTGAAATAATCTAATCAAACCCAAAACCTTAAATTAATGCATGAAGTAACTCATGAGTCAGGACCATTTAAACATTTTGTTTTGAAAATCCTATACAATCAACAAGGAACAAGTGTAATATTATTCCATATAACGGGGTTTAACTAGCTTTTAACTGAATCTAGTCTATGATGTTGTACCAGATAATGTTACATAATACAATAATTGGTGATGTACTTATCCTATGTAAGTAGTTTCTCACTATAAATAGCAATACTTGACTGGCTCTATGAAGCATTGAGCCAATCAACACATGACAAATTTAGAAAAAGAAAATAGTATAATAAAAGTGCAACTCCAAGAAATATATATCTCCTCCAATTGGCTTTCCCTTTTGCTGTACCTAAGAGTAAAAATCGTAGGTCCCGGCTTTCTTAATTATGGATCTTAGGCCACCAATTGGTGCTATAACCGTCAATAGTACTCCAAGAATAATGCAAACCTGCCAAACATATGCGCATTTTAGATTTTAATATAAGCAATAAAGGAATTAGCATTGGACAGTTTGAATAATTAAGTTGCAACATACCCAGTTAATAATCCAAGAGAGACTGTATTTCTTTGGTTTGCAGATTAGTAGCCACATGATGCAAGGCAGCTGAACAAATTTTGAAAACAATTAAAGGAAAATTAGTCAGGTTAAGATCCCCAAATTAGTAGAAGGGGAGAACAAAACATAAGAAAATAGGATATAATTTACAAATTACCACTTTTCAGTCATGTAATTGAAAAATACGAATTTAAAGTTTCAGAGGTGAAACTCCAAAAAAATATCATAGAACTTCAATTGTGAAACTTCAAACTATGACGATGGATATTTTTTAATAACAAAGTTAAAAAATAACTAGCTCGCGCTACCGCTACACAAGAAAATCTCTTACATAGTAGGTTGTTGGGGCAAAAGCGAATCCTCCAAAGAATCCAAGCAGCTCATGGAAGAAAGGGAAGGTAATGCCAACAAACATGGTGAAAGCTGTAATTATTAAAAGCAAAATGTATAACAATTGCAGTTTAAATGGAAAGCAAAATTGCCCTTGGAACAATTATGGTCATACGGTTAGGTTCCAAATAGGCGTGTTGGAAACGTTTAATTTGGACAAACTAAAATTGATCAAATCGATAAATAAATTTGCATATGACTCATCACTCCTATCAAGATGGATGGGTCATGGGTCGATTTGGCCTAAACAACAATTTATAATTCAACTCGTCCAACTTAACTTACCCACATAAATGTTCCTTGTAACAAACCGCAACATCCAGGTCGCCTTGAACCTAAATTTTCTGACAAGCACTGTCTCTATCATGTCAAACACTGGCATTGCATATATCTACAAATCACAAATCAAACAACATAAGTAAGAAACTCATAGGCTCTGAACATAATAAAAGAAAAATAGTTTAACTTGTATGCACGGATAGTATAAATATTTTTTGAACTATCAAATGTACTAATTGAACCTATTCTGATAAGTAGCTTGTCATCAGTTTTAGATTATTTCACTTTTTATGAACAACAATTATAATTATCTTTAGGTAACTAATAGTAGTGTAAATGTTCTTTATATTGAAGACAAAATTAAGTAAATAATATTGTGCTATCTCAAATAGCTTAAGTTTTAATTTTAGATGAGATGATCACACACTTCAACATAATAGCAAAGCAGACAAAGGTCCTGCATTCTAATCTCATTACCATCCATTGTCGAAAAGAATTTTTATGTGCTTGATGAATAAGGTGTGTTTTAATATATAGGGAGTGATAGTTTATATATGTAATCAAAACACTAGAAAGTTAAGGTAGGTAACTTGTGAAAGTTTAGGTGTGTTTTAACCTGTCCATTCAAATATTAATGGGTTGGATCATATTGTTTGATGCTCGCTTAAATCTATTTTTAATTATTTGAATATGAAATAACATTCTTAAAGTCCAACGTATCTACATAAATTCCAAGTAAAATTTACTTAGCATAACTTCCATTATTACTTATTTATGGAACATAACTAAACTTTTCAATAATTATATTTAGTAGCTAAAATATAACATATTTACTCCACATAGCTACCAGTTTTTTACCACTCATCTGATAACTTCCCACACCCCTAAATTTAAGCCAACAAAAACGTCTCTCTCTTCTATCCCACTAACTTCACGCCATTATTCACAATATCCCTAAATTTTCTCCAATTTCAAATCAGTTTTACAATTCTACAACTTCCCTTTGTTATCTCTAATTAACTACTCATTAATTTCACTCATGTTTATTGTTCTTCACCATAACAGTAATTTTTAAGATTTTTAAGTATATTCGTGTGTATTTTGTTGACGGTTATTACGGATCGTAAGTAAAGTTTTTGATCATTTTTTTTCAGGGATTGTGGTGTGTATGTGGCAGCCTTTGCTGAATACTTGAGCTCAAGTGAAGTCATCCCAACCGAATTCGATGCAAAGTGGCACCGTATGAGATACGGTGCCCTTTTATGCGACTATGCATGGGATAAGTCAAACAACAATGCATCAAGTGATAACGAGCAGCCTCCAAGACCAATTAGACCAGCAGTTGATTACGATGCAGTTGATAAAGAGGATCTTGATTAGGCCACCAAGTCTTTTGTGTTTTTGATTTTCATGTTGAACAATAGCGTAGTTGGTTGCGACTTTTGTTGCGTTTTTTAATTTTGGACATATCGTTTCATGTGCAGTAATGTTTTTTAGGATGATTAATGTTGAACACCACCTTATGGTTTTTATATTGTTGTTTCTTTCAAGTATGTTATTTTTTCAATGTATACATTCCATTTTTCATTTTCTCGTGAAATGTATTCATTTAACAAAGCAAGATATCTAACCGATTAAATACAATCGAAATATACATAAAATATATACGAGATATATTTCATAAGTCCATTTTTTAATGTACGGTGTGTTACAAAAGTTAAAATTTCATCTAAATACACTTCAAATATATGTAAAAAATATATGAAATATAGTTAACAGTAAACCAGAATAAGATTTATATACCAGATCAGACAAAAATGCAACTAAAATATAGCCCAAATATATACGAAAAATAAATATTAAAAAAAATTCGCAAGGCAGAGTTTAAATTTCGCTATGCCCCCAACGGCATACACTTGTGAAGGAATTACCAAAGTTATGCCGGACCGGACATACTTATGCCTTATGGGCAGACTTGGCATAAGTATGCGGTCCGGCATAACTTTGATAATTCCTTCACAAGTTTATCTTTAGTCCGGCATAAAAGTTTGTCCATTAAAAGTATGCCCCCACCGGCATAAATTTGTGAAAGAATTACCAAAGTTATGCGAGTACCGCATACTTATGCCTTATGGTCGAATTGGCATAAGTATGCCGGTAAAGCATAACTTTGATAATTCCTTCACAAAGTTATGCCGGGTCCGGCATAAAAGTTTGCTCATTAAAAGTATGCCCCCACCGGCATAACTTTGTGAAGGAATTATCAAAGTTATGCCGGACCAGGCATACTTATGCCAAGTCTGCCCATAAGGCATGAGTATGCCGGGTCCGGCATAAAATTTGTAATTCCTTAACTAATCGTTGAATCTTTTATTTTTGGTTAAAAATATGAATGTACTTTTTTGAATTCAAATTTTTTTGAATTTGTGTAGCTGTTTGAATGAGATATGGGATCAGATATGGAATGGGATGATATTTGCGTGAATCAGGGAACAATAAAACTGATTTTAATTTAAATTGGAACAGATTTTGTTTCCATAAATATAGAAATTTCAGTTAGCCCAGCGTCTATATTTCCGCTATATTTGCACTATATTTTAGTATACCAGTCGACAGCTAAATATAGAGACATCTAGCTACGAATTGTAAATATATAACATGTAGTTATAGGTTGTTAGAATGAGCTAAAAAGTAGCTGTTTATGAAAATTTTACTTAAAAATACTCCTTCAGTTAACACTAAACAATACTTCCTCCGGTCCATTGTACTTGTCCTCCTAGATAGTTGTCATTTTAGAAAGCAAAACATAATTAACTAGTATTGGTTTTCGCCTTTGCCATTATGCAATAAATGCGGAGAGAGATTAATGTGGTGAAAAAGAGAGTATAACTTGAGAACAGACAATAAGCAGGACAATTTAGTTAAATTACTCTTTTAGTTAATGTTTTCTCAAGTGGCATGCAAAAAACACATATCAAGTAAAATGGATCGAAGGTAGGGGTGTCAATGGGACGGTTCGGCCGGTTATTTTTAAAAAAAATATGCCATCCCAATTTTTCAGGTATTTTACAATGTGTAACCAAAATTAGATTTTTCAAAACCATCCCAATCATATCGGTTTCTTCTCGGTACCGGTACAGTTTGGTTAATTTTTGGTAATTTTACTTTTAAACTGTCACCTTAAAATACACCACTATTAGAATATGTCTTTATTATTTAAAGAATCAACTCAAGCAAGTGCATAGAGGGGAAAACTCCTTTGGTTGTTCTATTTCTTCTACTAAAATGTTAACTATCAATTAGCACCACAACAATAATGGCAAACAAACAATTTGCACAATTACGACTTTGGGACTATAATAGCTTTTAGTGAACTACTTATTTCTGGTACTGCTATATAATTTCGACTCATAAATATATCATATAAGTTAATTCAATCAATTAAAGGCCCAAAGTCCAGTGACCTAAATTCTTTTTTTTTTTAATATTTGAAACATAATTTATAAAATATATTTACATGCTAAATTTAACATATTTTTTAATACATATAAAATATATTTCATACATGTAAGGCTATTCTGTTCGGTTCGGGATTTTTTCGGGTTTTATTATTACATAAAAAGACCACCCTAGTTGTTCGGGACGGTTATAAGCTTAAATAAAATCCACGGTTTTATTGAAAAATTCCGATAAATCGGTTCGGTACAGATATGTTCGGCCGGTTCGGTCGGTTTTTCATATTTTTTTGAAACCCCTAATCGAAGGAACTATTTTACGAAATTAAAAAAAGGTGGTGGCACACCCATAAATGAACAAGAACTATATCCACCTCTAAAAAAAAAAATTATCTAGCGATCTATATAGATAAAACTCGAATCGTACCCGCAAGGGTTGATTGAGTTGGTTGGGTGAGTGGTTTCGCACATGGAAGACCTAAGATCGATTCCCCTCACCAGTAGCCTTCTCAGTCAGAGCTCGTCGCACCAGGCTTGCCTAGTGCAGTTACGTCTCCTGTGTGGTTTCCGAGTTATTACACAGTGAGCAGGTTAGCCAATGTGCACCCGAAGGATAGCGGCTGCCGATTTCCTGGGATTTCTTTTTTAAAAATAAAAAATAAAAAAAAACTTGAATCGTAACGCTATAAGAGAGCAAAAAACTACATCTTGAACCAAAATAAAAAGTCCGTGGAATATCAAGACGAAATAAGTGCAGTAAGCTGAAGGTGTATTTTTTATGTAACTATAAAAATGGATAATTCTTATTCTCTTCAATTCGATGAACAATGACGCTAGTATTTAGAATTTGGGTATCCAACCACTTTGTTTTATAAAATTTCTTAAAATATTATTTAGTGCATAAAACAAGTAATGTAAGATTCAGGTGGTATTTTAACAAAATTATCTTGGATTTTAAAATATAATTTAGTCACGTTGAAATAAAAAATAATTGAATGAGCATAAAACAAAAGGATCCAAGTCATTTAGTATAATTCGATTGTACATTTACTATAATTCAATGAGTCCGCAACTTAATTGACCCACAAAGTGTGAGTTGGAATATAAATACTGACTAAAATAAAATGACAAAATTACCTTTTGCGCAGGAATTTACTGCGCAATAGGGGTTTATATAAACCCCAACACTTGACAATTTTCAAGTCACTCTTCAGCTCCTCCATTTTTATTCTATCAACATACTTTATCCCCCCCCCCCCTCCCCCACCCCCCAAAATCATGTCTTAAAGCTCCAAAATGTCAAATTTTGCTATAGAGAGTTTGTTGAGTCTTTGTTCCTTTATTCCATAAATTGTAAACCTACTCTTCTCTTTTAAGAAGTTGTTTGTAGGTGCTTGAATTCTGAGGGCGTTGCTTGCAAGAAGTTTATTTTTACAAGCTTTTGAGTGGTACACTAGGCTAGAGTTAGTCTAGGTATATTAGTTTGAATTCTCAGAAGTTGTTTGTGGGTTGTTCACCTACTTAACCTTTGAGTGCTACACTTGTCTAGGGATAGGCAAGGTGTATTAGTTTGCTTGGCTAGTGGTAGTTGAGAGTTGCTTACAATAGGGACATTATAAGGGAGAGGAATTAAGAGTTTAATTCCTAGGTTGTAATCTGAACATTGCTCAGTTTAGTGAAGGTGGAAATCCTATTGGGGTAGGTCGTGATTTTTAATCCCTTGAGCAAGGAGTTTTCCACGTAAATATCTTGCCTTATTTACTTTCTACCATTATATGTTAAAACAGCTTAAGGACCAGGTCCCTTAGACTGTTTGGGTGAACTTTAAGGTGGTGAACTCTGAAAGGGTGAACTCATAGGTTCTATCAAGTGTGTTTTAACCTGTGTAGACAATAAAATTCGCGTTGAGAAAATAATAATCAAGGCCGGAAAATATCGCAACAATCGTTATATTTTATTCCAAATATGAGTGTTACAATCTCTATGAATCCTCTGATTCACCTTTTCAATAATAAATCCAAGGGTTATTGAGCTTGATCTTGAACTTGATGGATTTGATCTTGACTTATACTTGGATTCAAGGGATTTTGAGCTTGATCTTGAATCTGGCAGTCTTGATCTTGAACTTGTACTTGGATTCAAGGCTTGAAGCTTGATCTTGAATCTTCATCTGGATCTCTAGAACTTTTAGAGAAATGCTTGAATGCTTTTAACTTGTAGAGAAATCTGCGGCGTTTGATCTACGAGCTCACTCTGGCTTCTTGTAAGAATTTCTGTCCCTTTTTCTGAATTATAAGAACCCTATTTATAGTTGTATGATGAAGGAGTTGTGATAAGGACAGACTTCTTTCAGCCAATCTGATTTAAGCTGACATGGCGATATTTGATTGGCAGAAACATGTCACTTGTACACGTGACACATCTTTATTGGTTTTTGATTTGACTAGGCATGCTACATCATTATGACACGTGGCATGACCCTATTGGCTCTTTCATTTGACTTGTCACGCCATGTCATTTGACATGTGGCACCAAATTGGGCCTCTTGGATAAGATGACATCTTGGGCTTGGCAAAGTGGACTCATTATTTGTAGCCCAAACTAATGGACTAACCCAATAAAATCGAACCATCAATTAAATCTACATTTATTGGAATTAAATAATTAATCCATCTATATTGGTCCACAATATTTATTTGGACTAATATATCTTGAATTATGTATATACGAAATTCTTGTGGACTTAAATTCAGTAAAATTTTGTTATCCACAAATGCCCCCTACTTCAAAACTTGTTGAAATGCCTAAATTTTTTGAAGGCTAGGCTTGAAGTATCTGGTCCACGCTGGAATGTAAAATGATCCCAAACATTGCTATATAATAATAACTTATTATCATTATTGCCATGCTATTCCTCCAATCAAACTAATGGTGTGGGCCACCGTAGCTTAATTTGCCTTCTCGAGATTTATTGGATCATTTGTGTTCAGATGGACTCAGTGGCATTTACCAATAAATGTGATGCTTATTTCTTTGGTTGGATATGACGTAACCTATAGTAATAGACATAACAAAGTCCAAGTCAAATTGGAAATAGTTCCACCGCCATTAACTCATTAATAAGTCCTTCTAGAATTCAACCATTACAAATATTCCACATCAATGGCATCTCATAAGTCACCTTGTATTAATCACCTATATAAGTCTGCATTTTCTCCAATTTGTGAACATCGATTTTGCTTTGCTTGCCAGTCGCTTGAAGTTCGTCCTTTGACAGGTAATTTTATTCTTTCCAGCGTTTTCTTTTGTTGCATTATTTTATTTTTTCTCGTTTTGTAGGTCCAACACAAAAAGTTCATGAGAGATCAGCTTAATTTGCGAGAGAATAATATTACCTCCGACATCTTAAGATTGACATGTGACATCCTTTTATTGATATATTCATGAAGCAATCGGCTTAGGGTGCGAGAGAATAATATTACCTCTGACATCGATGAGTGGTACCCTTTTATTGATATATCCATGAAGCCATCAGCTTAGGGTGCGAGAGATTAACATTGCCTCCGACACCTTGAGACTGACAAATAAAGATCCTTTTGACGACGTATGCAAGAAGCAATCAGCTTAGAGTGCGAGAGATTAGCATTATCTCTGACACTTTGATACTGACAAGTAAAGATCCTTTTGATGACGTATCGAAGAAGCAGTCAGCTTAAGAGTGCGAGAGATTAACATTATCTCCGACACTTTGAGATTGACAAGTAAAGATCCTTTTGATGACGTATCCAAGAAGCAGTCAGTTTAGAGTGCGAGAGATTATTGTTATCTCCGACGCTTTGAGACTGACAACTTGAGCTCCTTTGAATAATGCATTCACAAAACAATCAACTTAGGGTGCGAGAGAGTAACATTGCCTCCGACACCTTAAGACTGGAAATTCAGAATGCCTCAGCTTGAAGACCATACTTGGCGAACTTTGAATACTTCAACTTGCCACGAGATGGATTTGAAACCTCAACTTGAAGACTTGGCAGATTTGAAAACTTCAACTTACCGACATGGTGGATTTGAATCTTCAACTTGAAGACTTGCTATATTTTAAGCCTTTAACTTGCAGATGTAGCAACTTACTTCAACTTGAAGAGTTGGCGGATGTGAAAACTGCGACTTGAAAACTGACGGATTTGAAGACTTCAACTTGCTAAGATTCAATGATCCCGCCGTAGAAACTCATTTGCCATGGTGATTTGCCCCCATTAAACTGACAATATTTGGTGAAGGTCCAAATTTCAGTGGAAGGATGCTTGTAGATTTGGTCTTCATATGCCTGGTCAGGTAGATTACATTCCATCATACTTTACTTAGACAACACATAGAATGATGTATTTTTTTTTAACTCATAAGACTGAGCTTAGAATGAAACTCTAAGCGGCCTACGTACCTTGGTGAAGAGGATCAAGTCATTCCATAGTTCAGGAAAATGAGTTTTTTTTTTTTTTTTGTCCTCACTTTTGCCTAGGTCGCCTCTTGCGAGGTTTTCGACCTAGTGGACTTTTTTGTGTCCTAACTTTTGCCTAGGCAGCCTGTCGCGAGGTTTTCTACCTAGTGGACTTTTTTTGTGTCCTAACTTTTTGCCTAGGCGCCTCTCGCAAGGTTTTCAACTTAGCAGACATTTTTTTAGTGTCCTAACTTTTGCCTAGGCCACCTCTCGCGAGGTTTTCAACCTAGCGGACTTTTTTTTTTATCCTAACTTTTTGCTTAGGCGCCTCTCGCGAGGTTTTCAACCTAGCGGATATTTTTTTTGTGTCCTAATTTTTGCCTAGGCCGCCTCTCGCAAGGTTTTCAACCTAACAGACATTTTTTTAGGGCCGAGGAGTAACATGCAGGTTATGCTCGTACGTCGAGGAGCATCATCTTGCTTCAAGGATAGTACTTCTTCAAGAACTTTGCGTTGATAGGACCGATCCTCATGTCATCCGCATCAACAAGCTTGTAAGCGCCACTTGAATATATTTCTTGTACGACATATAGTCCATCCCATTTTGAGGTGAATTTGCCCCCAGACTTATCGAAAACGATGATGGGTCTTCTTACTGCAAGGACTTGATCTCCCACTTGGAAGGACCTCAAGCGAACTTTTTTGTTGAAGGCACGAGATAGACGGGCTTGATAACATTCAAGATTTTGTTGAGCCTCCAGCCTTTTCTCATCAAGTGCTTCTAACTCTGTAAGACGCAATCGAGCATTTTTCTTTTCGGTGAGCCCTTCTTGAATAGCAAGTCGTAAAGAAGGTACTTGGTGCTCAAGTGGTAGGACTACTTCAAGTCCATAAGCAAGCGAGTATGGGGTTGCTTGCGTTGGTGTGCGGTAAGTCGTCCTATATGCCCCCAAAGCTTCTTCCATTCGTTCATGCCAATCTTATTTGGACTTGGAGACAACCTTCTTCAATAAATTACACAGAGTCTTATTGAACGCTTCAACTAGACCGTTGGCGGCAGCATGATACATAGAAGATTTACGCTGCTTGAAACCGAAGAGATCACAAGTCTTGTTCATCAATTTATTATCAAATGGCTTGCCATTGTCTGTTATTATGTAACGAGGAATGCTGAAGCGGTAGCTGATATTTACTCGGATGAAGTTCGCAACATTCTCCTTCTTCACTTCTTTAAGAGTGACAGCTTCGGCCCATTTTGAGAAGTAGTCAGTTGCAGCCAAGATGTACAAGTGTTCACGAGAAGATTTCGGCAACGGACCAACGACGTCCAACCCCCAAGCATCAAATGGCCAAGATGCGATGGTCAGGTGTAATGCTTCGGGCGGCTGACGTATAAAATTCGCATGAAACTGACAAGCCTTGCATCTTCGAGCATAGTCCAAGCAACCTTTCACCATTGTTGGCCAATAATATCCCATCCCTTTTATGTGGAAGTGGAGCTTCGGTCCAGATTGATGTGATCCACATACTCCGGAATGTGCTTCTTGGAAAGCTTGGACTGCTTCATCCTCCCCCAAACATCGCAAGAGTACCCCCTCAAAAGATCTTCTATATAAAGTATCCTTGTAGTAAAGGAATTGAGGTTCACGACGACGAATTTCAGTTCTTCTTCTTGAGTCTTCTGGCAGTATCCCATAACTCAAGTAGTCCATGATGGGTTGTCGCCGCCTCTTCCTTCGCAGGTTCAGAAACAGCTACGAAATGCTCAACCTCATTTTCCGCGCCTCCATCATCATTTAGCGGAGGTACTACCCATTTCTGGCAGATAGTCACTTGTGTTTAATCTGGCAGAGTTAGCGTTGAAGCTAGAGCAGCTAAAACATCGACTTTCTTATTTTCCTTCCTTGGAACATGCTGAAGAGTCACATCACCAAGCCATCCTATCAACTTCTGAGCATAACCATGATAGGGGAATAATTCAGGCTTCTTGACTTCATAACTTCCCAAGAGTTGATTGATCACCAACTGAGAGTCACCAAAGACTTACAACTGTAACTGCTTCATGTCGACAGCCATTTCCAGTCCAAGTATTAGTGCTTGATATTCAGCGACATTATTGGAGCAATGTTGTGTCAAAGTAAAGGAGTATGGGAGAACTTCTCCCTGCGGAGTAACAAACACCACACCAGGACTAGCTCTATCACGCTGTGCAGCACCATCAAACTACATTTTCCACCGAGGTTGAATTTTAATGACCATTACATCTTCATCGGGAAATTCATCAGTTAGATCCCAATCATCAGGTATCGGGTGATCCGCTAGGAATTTCGCCAATGTCTGTCCTTTTACAGCCTTTTGAGGGATGTATGTAATCTTAAATTGTTGAAACTGGAGGTACCACCTTGCTAGTTGATCAGTGAGGACTGATTTTGACATCATAAACTTGATGGGATTTGCTCTGGAAATAAGGTGAACACTATGAGCTTGAAAGTAGTGCTTCAACTTTTGAATCGAGAAGACTAGTGCCAAACACAACTTTTCAATTTGCGTGTAATTCAGCTCATTTGGTGTCATCATTCTGCTCAAGTAGTAAAGAGATTTTTCTTTCCCTTCACTATTCTTTTAGGCCAACAAGGCTCTAACTGACCTTTCTTGTGCTGAAATGTACAGTATCAATGGTTTTCCACGTGCAGAGGCTACTATAATTGGATGCTTCATTAGATATGACTTGATATTCTCGAAGGAATTAGTACATATTTCGTCCCACTTGAAAGGGGTGCCCTTCTTCATGAGGCGACTGAATGGTTGCTACCTTCCAGCTAAATTCGAAATGAATCTCCTAATGTATGCTAGCTTCCCTTGCAGACTTTTTAAGTTATGAATATTTTAAGGCTCGGGCATTATCAAAATCACATCATCGTTGGCCTGGTCAATTTTGATTCCTCGATGTCGAACAATGAAACCAAGGAATTTTCCAAAAGTAACTCCAAAGGCACATTTCAATGGATTCATTCGAAGTTGATATCTCCTAAGTCGCTCGAACACCCTTCTCAGGTCTTGCAAGTGGTCGCTCCTCTTTCTTGATTTTACCACCAAATCGTCTACATAGCATTCAACATTTTTGTGGAGCAAATCATCAAAGATATTCTGCATAGCCCTTTGGTATGTGGCACCAGCATTTTTCAAACCGAAAGGCATCACTTTGTAACAATAAATACCCTTGGGTGTACGAAATGCAGTAAGCTCTTCATCTTTTGGCGCCATGCGAATTTGGTTATAGCTGGATGAACCGTCCATGAAAGGCATTGCTTCATAACCAGTGGTACCATCAATCATCAACTCTGGGATGGGAAGCGGGAAATTATCTTTAGGGCATTGTTAGATCCCTAAAGTCAACACAAACTCGAATTTGACCTGTCTTCTTCTTCACGGGAACGATACTAATTCACGAATAAAGTCATCTTTAATGAGTTTGTTGACTTCAATTTCGATCGAAGGAACCAAATGCAGTCCGAATGCCTCAGAGGCACCTTAACAAGACGGGCACCATTCTTGACCATGAGATGATGGACATTACTTTGGGATCTAATCCACGCATCTCTTTATAACTCCAAGCAAAAACATCCCTATATTCTTTGAGTATTTCCATGTAAGTGTCATCTTCATCAGTTGTTAGAAAAGCACTTAGGTAGGTGGGTGTCACGCCCCGAACCATGGTTTGGGCGCAACACGGCACTCGGGCCTTGCTTGCATGTATCTGAGAGAACCTCATGGCTTGCTTGTCAACATGGGCATCAAAACAACATAATCTATATGATGCAATTTAAATGAATTATGAAAATGTAATTGCGGAATAAAGTCTTGAAGTAATCTCATAGCAAGAAAAATCATAAAAAACGTAATAGTCTGCAAACATAAAAGCACAACTGACTCCGTGAACTAACATCTGTCTATGAAACTTCTAAAAAATGTCTGAATACTAACTACCCGTGACATGGCCACGGACTACCATAAATCGAATACTAGTGCGGACTCTATATTAACCACGAGAGAAGTGGGGCTCACCATAAAGGCGATAGCGAGGCGATCCTCTTGTGCGTATGTGTATGCTCCTGAAAATCGGTATCTGCACCGTGAAGTGCAGGCCCCCGGTAAAAAAGGGATGTTAGTACATGGTGAATAGTAGTAGTATGTAAAACCTGCTGAAATGAAGAACATGGTACAATATAGGTATAGGACATGAACTGAAACTGAATATAACCGAAACATGAGCATGAAGCGTGAGTAAAGCTTGAAAACAGTAAAGCAATGAAAATGCAGTATATATATAACTGCTTGTAACGTGGGGAGTACTACAATATAACCGACAACATGATCTGGTACTTGCGTCCTACCAGCAGAACACTCACACCTTGCTAGGGATATGAGATTTAAATAATAATAAGCATGTAAGGATCCAAACTGCATAATGAAGGTGTTGCCTCCTTGCTGACAACCTTTATCCTACGGTGGCTACGTGGTTTCAGGCTTTACTGAGCCTTCTCGATTAACTAAGCAAATCCCAAAATATGTGAATTATCATGATAGCTTGTGAGTTCATGGTTTCATGAGATACTTGTCATAATCTCGCAAACATGTTCCTGATTCATGAATAATAATAATAATCATAAATACATATAGTTATCTTAAAAACATTCTTGTGTCTTGCTAATAAAACCATAAAGTTTAATAAAAACATAATCGGAATGCATGAGGATGAATTCATGATTCACGGATTAAGCTTAGGTTCCTAATAGCCGTAATGGAAGATTAGGAATACAACTGTTATATCCCGTATTTCGTACGTCGGGATAATCCGAGTTAACTACGATAAGTTAGGGCCAAGACTATTCCGGGATGCAAAGTCGAGACTTTTAACCATGGTTTTGTTTAAGACATAAGTTGCTCGTGATTTGCTTGGCGTGGAATACTAAGAAAATTTGGGGTCAAAAGTTATTTATGGAAAGTATTAGTTCATGAACACAAAAAAAATAATAAATGGAAAGGGGCCATGTGGCCGGCCACCTTAGTGTGGGCCATGGCCACATGGAGGGTTAATATAAGTGAGCAAAAGATGACTAATTAGTCATCTTCACCATTTCCATCCTTAGACAATTCAAGAAAATTCAAGAACTTGGAGAGCAAACAAAAGGAGCCATATTCGGCCAAGGTGAGGGAAAAGGGAAGGCCAAAAATAGTGATCAAAAAATTATTTTCTTCTAGTTTCTCTACTAATTGGAAGGCCCTCTACAACTTGGAGTAGTTGTTGGAACAAACAAGGCATTCAATCTTGCAAGAACAAACTTTAGCCAAGTTGAAGAATCAAGTGAAGAAGGTAAGGTTCAATCTTTCTTTTTATATGTTATGCATGGTTTGTGTATGTTGTGAAGTGTGGAAATGAATGAAATGAATGAAAATATGGATGTTGGAGTGGGGAACCGTGGGTGTATGGGTTTGGCAGTGTGGTGTGTGTGCTATGTAGGAGTAATGGATTAATTGTATTTAGCATGTTTGCATGTTGTTGTAGTGTGTGGAAATGGATAGAAATCATGGAAGTTGTGTGTTGATGTTGTGGTAAAAATGGGTTGTCTTGTATGGCAATGAATAAACAAATTTTATGTGGTGTTTTAGTTGTTGTTGCTATGGATTTTATGATGATAATGAAAGTTTAATGAATCAAATTGAAGTTGTAATTGTTGTGGGCTGATTTAGAAGTTTACGTGATTCTTGTGTGGATTCTATGTTTATGGTAATGATATTGTTAACGTATAGATTGTTAGTGTAGTTCGTGAGTTTTGGAAGAAGGAAATGTGTTAGTGTTGTTTATGTTGAGTTGGGAAGATTTCGGGTAAGGTGGTGGTGTGGTTGGATTGTTGGAAATATTGTGTGAATTGTTTAAAGTATTCTTGAATATTGTTTGAATGGTTTCGGATTAGTAATTGAACGTATGAGCATGAATATTGGTTTGAACGTAAGTGGTCGAATTGAATATAATGAATGTTGTTGAATTATGTAGTAAAGGGGTGCTAATGTTAGAATACGTTTAGAGTTGCTTATTGATGTTGCTAGTATGTTGTTGGTATGGTTGTTGATGAATTTGCCGAGTTGAATTCTCGGGGTGTTGCATTTACGGAAATCTTGCCTAAATTCGTAAAATTAAGTGTTAGTTTGGGATTGAACTCTTAAGTGCCTTTAGCTAATGTTTGGTATTTAATGACGTATTGTAGATCTTGGGAAGTCTGCGACGTAAGTTTGGAATATCTTGGAGAGTAGACGAGGTATGTAAAGCTCACCCCTTCTTTCTTTTGGCATGTCCTAGTTGTAATTAGGCTATGACACGAGCTTCGAGGTAACTCTACTCTTAAATTCCGAGCATGTTTATGATTCATACTTGCTTATCAAGGTTAGTATCCTTAATATGGTCATGTCATGGTCTTTATGTCTTTACGTGTTTGGTATGGTTGGATTTAGAATGTTGTGTAAACGGTTTTGCTTCTAAAGGATCCTATGTCTAGAAAAGTCCGTAACTTTCGTAGATAGAACCGGATTGCCTTGAAACGTTCGTAGAAAGTTTTGTAACGTATAATGACGTTAAATTTCATGGGCGGGCCCGGATTGATTGATGCATATCCGTGGTCCTCGAGATTTTCATTTGTACAGTCCTAATGACTTGTTTTTTAAGGAACTTAGCATGATTTCCGTTTTAACTTTGAGCGTCGGCTACTTCTTATCCATTGAGTCTATGATGATGATTTATGTGCATATGGTTTCTCACTACTCTGCTCGTGCGAGCTGTTGCTATTTCCTTCACTGCGTCCGGGCCAGGGCATACATGTATTCGTGCAATTCCTTTGCATTGTTCACCGCGTCCCTCACTAGAGGGCCGGGGCACGTTATATATATATATATATATATATATATATATATATGATATGATGATATGGGGGAGGTGGCCAGGATGGCATATGATGACTCTATTCACCGCGTCCCTCACTAAAGGGCCGGGGCACGTTACACGTACATGCATATGATGATTTTACTTACCGCGTCCCTCGTTAGAGGGCGGGGCACGTTATCTTGCATATGTTCATGATGATTTTCCATTTATGTCACTCGGTCTATTTACGATTACGAAATGCATGATTTATGTTTCAAGGTAAGCTTTATGAGTTTACGGTTACTATACTACTTTTACGTCCTCCTTATTTCCGTACGATCCTATTTACTGTATTTCATGCTTTACATGCTCAGTACATATTCCGTACTGACCCCCTTACTTCGAGGGCTGCGTTTCATGCCACGCAGGTACAGATACTCGTTTGGGTGAGCCGCCAGCCTAGGATTCCTACTCAGCCGTCTTGGAGTGCTCCTTTTGTTACGGAGCCTACACTTTGGTACAGATCCTTCTGTTATATATACATATGTCTATGTCTATTCAGGGGTACGGTGGGGCCCTGTCCCGTCATATGATTCTGTTATTACTCTTAAAGGCCTGTAGACATAGATGTGGGTTGTGGGTAGCATTGTTCAGTGGTGTTTGCGTTCTGTATATGCTCAGACTGTATATATGATATATGTATATATGTGTGCGCGATGTTGTGCCTTTAGGTACGTATAAGTTCTTATTATGTTGACTATGATCTGATAATAGGGGATAGGTGGGTACGAGTGCCCAGCTCGGGCACTAGTCACGGCCTACGGGGGCACAGGTCGTGACAACAACAATGGATATAGATACACAATTCATGATCATAATTACATAACTATGGGCTACCAATATGTTGTATTTAATGCCCTAGGATTTGAACTTCATAGAATATAAGAAAACAAAAATGAAGAAAACGAGGCATGGGGAAGAACGTAGAGATTCCCACATGTAGATAGAAGTTCTACATACCTTGGTAAAGTTCCAAACTTGAGACAATTCCCTAGGGTTTAGACCTTGAGCCTTGAGTTTGGGTTTTTCTTGAAAACCCTAGATTAGGAACTATGATTTTCTTGCTTAGATTATTAGAGTACATGTTAGAATTGATTTGGAAGGGCTTGGATTGACTTACCTTGATGTTTTGGATTGTTGGGAGAAGAAATCCTTCGTTCTAGGGCTTAGAATTGTGAAAAGTGAAATAAGAGAACTGAAGGCCTGAATTTATACTAAACTGAGTCAGAAAATTATATGGTCATTTATACGGTCCGTATAAAGTTATATGGTCCGTATAATATGAGCATATTTAATCATGGCGCAAAACAGAACGTCGAGTCGAAATTTCATGAAATATGGCCATTTTATACGGTCCGTATAAAATTATATGGACTGTATAATTCGTCCGTATAAAATTATACGGACCGATATGATTAGTGAGCGGACTGCTCTGCATTCCTTCAGTAAAATGGACATAACATTTTGTACAGATGTCCGATTGACCTCCATAATATACCGTTGAAAAGTTATTTCAAAGGGCTACAAATTTCATCAAGGAAGGTTTCCCAAATTCCTTATTAATAAAGGGGTTATGGTGGCTGGAAGTAAGACCTTCTACAAACTCACTTGAAAACATGCCCCGTAGAGTGGCTTCCAACTTTGTTTTGCCCAAAGACGCTTCTTATGACTTGATTAGTTTTCAAAACACTTCCTATAATCCTTATATTGGTTCCATTATATTATCATATTACGAGTCAAACCTTAGCCTTAAGCTACGAGGTGTTACAATATCTCCCCCTTGGGATCATTGGTCCTCGAATGATGAGTCATGGTTAAAAATATGGCTAGACATGGCTTGACTACATGAACGTGAAGGAAAAATGACATGAAACATGGGGACTAAACTAATATGACATGGTTACATGGAAACATGAATACTGAGAAATGGAACATGGGCACTGGATACATGACATGAGCGTGAAACATGAGACATGACATGACATGGGCTATGGAAAGTTACCTTGAGAGTTCTCCACTTTCTCTTCAAACAAAAATGGGTACTTAGATTTCATATCCTACTCGGCTTCCCATGTAGCTTCCTCAACTTTCTGACTTCTCCATAAGATTTTTATTGAGTCTACTTCCTTAGTTCTCAACTTGCGAACTTGAAGATCAAGAATGTCTATGGGGATCTCCTCATAGGTCAAACCACCCTTAACTGTCATAGTATCAGCAGGAACAACCAACGACGGGTCTCCTAGACACTTCCTCAACATGGACACATGGAACACGGGATGTACATCAGCCAAATCTTGTGGCAACTCAAGTTCATAAGCTACTAGAACGACCTTTCACGAGTGCAGCAGGTCCAATATATACGGACCGAGCTTCCCTTTCTTGCCAAATCTCATAACACCCTTCATGGGTGAGACTTTAAGGAACACCCGATCATTAACTGAAAATTCTAAGTCCCTTCGCCTCATATCTATGCAAGACTTCTGGCGACTCTGAGCCGTTTTCAAACGCTCCTATATTAACTTGACTTGCTCCATAGCCTGATAAACAAATCCAGTCCTAACAGCTCTTCTTCACTAACTTCGAACCAACCAATTGGTAATCTACACCTTCGCCTATACAGAGCTTCAAACGGTGCCATCCCAATGCCAGCATAATAACTGTTATTATAAGAAAACTCAATGAGAGGTAAGTGATCATCCCAATTACCCTTGAAATCTAGGACACATGCTCTCAACATGTCCTCGGGGTCGAATAGTGCGCTGCACGGCCATACGTCCGCGGGATGAAAGGCGTGTCTCGAGGTTCACTTTGGCATCCAATCCTTTCGAAAGGATTTCGGAAGTTGTGTGGCGAGCACCACGATACGAAATAATAGACACCGGGGTCCCATGCAATCTGACACTTCCATTCACATATAACTTGGCATAATCTTCTGCTGAATCTGTCGTCTTAACTAGCAAAAAGTGCGCCGACTTAGTTAGCCGATCAATGATTACCCAAATAGAGTCATTCCTCCTAGCTGAACGAGGTAGACTTGATACAAAGTCCATATTGATCATTTCCTATTTCCAGATAGGAATATTAATATTCTGAGCCAAGCCACCAGGCCTGCGGTGTTCGACTTTCCTTGCGACAATTCGGACGCTTAGCTACAAAATCGCCACATTCTTCTTCATATTGTTCCACCAATAAATCTCCTTAAGATCATGATACATCTTAGTGGAACACGGGTGAATGGAATACACAGGTTGTGAGCTTCGACATGATTCGCTCTACGAGCCCATCTACATACGAAACACACAATCTACCTCGGTACCTCAAGGTACCATCATCTCCCCCTTGTTCGAAATCCGTCGCCTTATGCTTGTGAATCCCTCTTTCGAGGTGACAAGTAGGGATCATTAAACTGTTGCTCCTTGACTTCAACGACTAAAGAGGAAAGAGCTCTATTCTGAACAATCACACCACCATCCTCGGAGTCCAAAAGTCGAACTCCAAGACTGGCCAAATGGTGAACTTCCTTGGTCATAATTCTCTTATCTACGTTAACGTGGGCTAAACTTCATTTGGAATGCCGACTAAAAGCATCGGCTACAACATTCGCTTTCCCCGGATGATAGAGAATATCCACGTCATAATCCTTAAGCAATTCGAGCCATCTTCTTTGACTAAGATTCAGCTCCCTTTGCTTGAAGATATACTGCAGGCTTTTATGATCTGTGAAAATATCAACATGCACTCCATACAAATAATGACGCCATATCTTAAGTGCAAAAACCACGGCTGCCAACTCTAAATCATGAGTTGGATAGTTCTTTTCGTCAACCTTGAGCTGACGAGATGCATAAGCTACAATCTTATCATCTTTGCATTAAGACATATCCGAGACCAACTCCCGACGCATCACAATAAACCAAAAACCCCTCGGTTCCCTCTGGTAGAGTCAAAACTAACGCATAAGTCAATCTCATTTTCAATTCCTCGAAATTGCGCTCACAGACATCTGACCACTGAAATTTAACTTCCTTTTTCATCAACTTGGTCAATGGTCTTTGAAATAGACGAAAACCCCCTTTCTACCGAAACGTCGGTAATAGCACTTTGCTAGACCCGAAACTACGAATATACGCGGCCCCGTGTGGGTACGGGCCAATTCTTAACTACCTCAATCTTCTAAGAGTCAACCTGAACAGCCTCACCAGAAATCACATAACCTAAGAAGGCTACTAACTTGAGCCAGAACTCACACTTAACGAATTTTGCATATAACTTACGGCCCTTGAGAATCTGAAGAACTATACGAAGGTGTTCTGCAGGCTCGGCCTCACTACGGGAGTAATTGAGGATATCATCTATGAAAACAATGACAAAGAGGTCAAGATATGGCTTGAAGACTCTATTCATGAGGTCCATGAAAGCTGCTGGGGCATTGGTCAAACCGAAGGACATGACACAAAATTCGAAATGACCATATCTGGTTCTAAAGGCTGTCTTAGGAATATCTTGGTCCTTAACCTTAAGCTGATGGTAACCTGATCGGAGATCTATCTTGGAGTAACATTGGGCACCTTGAAGCTGATCAAATAAGTTATCTATTCGTGGAAGAGGGTATTTGTTCTTGACCGTGACTTTATTGAGCTGGGGATAGTCAATGCACATACGCAAAGAACCATCTTTCTTGCGAACGAAAAGGACTGAGGCACCCCATGGAGAGATCTTTGGGTCGGATAAAACCCTTGTCTAGAAGATCTTTGAGTTGAGCCTTAAGCTCTCGTAATTCAGCTAGAGACATCCTATAAGGTGAAATAGATATAGGTTTAGTACCTGGGAGTAGGTCAATTGTGAAATCAATTTCCGTATTAGGAGGAATTCCGGGAAGGTCCTCGGGAAAGACTTCTGGAAACTCGTTAACAACAGAGACTAACTAAAGAGTTGGGGTCTGGGAAGCTGAATCCCCAACCCGAACGAGATGATAGATATAACCCTTAGACACCATTTTTCTTGCCTTGAGGTAGGAAATAAACCTACCCTTAGGACTTACTAAATCACCCTTCCACTCTAATCCTGGCTCATTAGGAAACTTGAAATTTGACTTTGGTTCTACAATCAACTTACGCATAACATGAATATAACCAATCCATGCCCATGATTACATCAAAGTCCACTATTTCTAACTCACATAGGTCAGCTGGAACAACATGGTGATAGACTCTGACTAGACAGCTCCTATAAACACGTCGGGCTATGACTGACTCACCTACTGGATTAGATAATTCAAAAGGCCCTTTTAGCTTTTCGGGTTCAATACCAAATTTCTTAGCAACATAAGGGGTGACATAGGATAGGGTGGATCCAGGGTCTATGAGTGCATAAACATCGAAACTGAAAACGGTCAGTATACCTGTGACAACATCAATACGGGCATCACTATCCTGACGCCCGGTCAAAGCATACAAACGATTTGGGCCACCGCTTGTGTTGTCGGATCTAGCTGGTGCACGTCCTGCCTGAGTCTGGTTATTATGAGAGCGATGAATTTCTCGGCGAGTCCGGTTACCTCATTGTGCTGTCTAGCGAAGGGGAAATCTCGGCGAACATGGCCGTGGCCACACCCATGGCAAACATTTGATCCAGAGCGACACTCTCCAGGGTGCCTCTTCCCACACTTAGCACAAATCAGATTGGTAAAGTTACTAGTTACACGGCACGAGGCTCGGGGCCCGATGACTGAAAGGTGGCGACGGTTATCTTTCCTGAACTTAGAAAATGGAGCACTTGCTATGGACGGAGCAGTCGAGGACCCGTTCTTAAATAAATTCTGTTCCATTTCCATTGCCGTTTGTCCAGGTAGACTTGGCCCTCTTGTTGAACTTCTTGTCTTTGTCTTTCTGCAAGGCTTCCTCCTCCTTCAGCCTTGTCTCATTCCCTTGTACGAAAGCAACCATCTTGGAGATAGTCATCCCCCTATTCTATGCAGCAATATTGGCCCCATTATACAAATGGGAATCAAGACCCCCAACAAACCTTCTCACTCTCGCCCTCATGCTCGGTACCATATTTGGAGCATGCTTAGCCAGACTGATAAATTTCAAATAGTAATCCGAACCGACTCCGCCATGCAGCAAGCTTCGGGAATTGCTCGATAGCTTCCCACGACCTCTATTGGCATGAAGTGATCCAGGAATACACTTGCAAACTCATCCTATGTAGCATCAGGTGCATCCTCACCTCGGGACAATTCTCAAGATTCATACCAAGTGTTACCAATGCCCTGCAGCTGATGAGCTCCAAAAGTAGTTGCTTCGATTTCCATAACTGTCATAATCCTGAAGATTTTCTGAAGAGCATCAATGTAGTCCTGAGGGTCCTCATCTTTCTTTGTCCATGTGAAGAGTGAGGGATTTATCCTGAGAAAGTCCTTAGTCTTAGAAGACTCTCCATTACTTCCTGAACTTGATCCAGATTCCTGAAGTTCGGCCTGAGCTTCTACCAGTTGTGTGAGCATGTGGATAGCATTCCTAACATCCCTATCCGAATCACTAGGAGGTGTAACTGTATGAGCGGTTGGGGCTGCTGTCTGAGTCAGAACGGTCTTTTTGCGAGTTGCTTTCGCGGTAGCCCCCTGGCTAGTGGTTGTGGCCTTTCTGGTGTATTTTCTTTTCGCAGGCATTTCTCTGAAAATACGTACACGCACGAATTAGAAACGCATCCTGAAAGTACTGCTCTAACTACACGATCTAGAATATGAAATAAGTCAGACAATCCTAAATGTCTTGGTGGTCAACTGTTTATATGTATGGGGCCCTCACACATATAAAAGTGACCCCACTGGACACGGTTTTATAGACTCCCTAAAGACACCAGAACCTAGGCTTTGATACCAAGCTTTGTCACGCCCCGAGCCATGGTCTGGGCGCAACACGGCACTCGGGCCTTGCTTGCATGTGTCTGAGCGAACCTCATAGTTTGCTTGTCAACATGGGCATCAAAACAACATAATCTATATGATGCAATTTAAATGAATCATGAAAACGTAATTGCGGAATAAAGTCTTGAAGGATTCTCATAGCATGATAAATCATGAAAAACGTAATAGTCTGCAAACATAAAAGCACAACTGACTCCATGAGCTAACATCTGTCTATGAAACCTCTAAAACATGTCTGAATACTAACTACCAGGACATGACCCTGGACTACCATAAACTGAATACTAGTGCAGACTCCATGTTGAACCCCGAGAGAAGTGGGGCTCACCAATAGGCTGATAACTGAGGTGATCCCTCTGCGCGGTGTATGCTTTCTCGAAAATCGGTATCTGCACCGTGAAGTGCAGGCCCCCGGGCAAAAAGGGACGTTAGTATATGGTGAATAGTACTAGTATGTAAAACCTGGTGAAATGAAGAACATGGCACAATATAGGTATAGGACATGAACTGAAACAGAATATAACCTGAATATGAGCATGAAGCGTGAGTAAAGCCTTAAAACAGTAAATCAATGGAAATGCATGTATATATATAACTGCCTGTAACGTGGGGAGTACTAGAGTATAATCGACAACATGATCTGGTACTTGCGTCCTACCAGCAGAACACTCACACCTTGCTAGGGATATGAGATTTAAATAATAATAAGCATGTAAGGATCCAAACTGCATAATGAAGGTGTTGCCTCGCTGGCGACAACCCTTATCCTACGGTGGCTACGTAGTTTCGGGCTTTCTTGAGCCTTCTTGGTTAACTAAGAAAATCCCAAAACATGTGAATTATCATGATAGCTTGTGAGATCATGGTTTCATGAGATACTTGTCATAATCTCGCAAACATGTTCCTGATTCATGAATAATAATAATAATAATCATAAATACATATAGTTATCTTAAAACCATGCTTGTGTCTTGCTAATAAAACCATAAAGTTTAATAAAAACATAATGGGAATGCATGAGGATGAATTTATGATTCACGGATTAAGCTTGGGTTCCTAATAACCGTAATAAAAGATTAGGAATGCAATAATGAATATAGATACACAATTCCTGATCATAATTACATAACTATGGGCTACCAAAATATTGGATTTAATGCCCTAGGATTTGAATTTCATAGAATATAAGAAAATAAAAATGAAGAAAACGAGGCATGGGGAAGAACGTAGAGATTTCCACATGTAGATAGAAGTTCTACATACCTTGGTAAAGTTCCAAACTTGAGACAATTCCCTAGGGTTTAGACCTTGAGCCTTGAGTTTGGGTTTTTCTTGGAAACCCTAGATTAAGAACAATGATTTCTTGCTTAGATTATTAGAGTACATGTTAGAATTGATTTGGAAGGGCTTGGATTGACTTACCTTGATGTTTTAGATTGTTGGGAGAAGAAATCCTTCATTCTAGGGTATGGAATTGTGACAAATGAAATAAAAGAACTGAAGGCCTGAATTTATACTAAACTGAGTTAGAAAATTATATGGTCATTTATACGGCCCGTATAAAGTTATACGGTCCGTATAATATGACCATATTTAATCATGGGGAAAAACAGAATGTCGAGCCGAAATTTCATGAAATACGGCCATTTTATATGGTCCGTATAAAATTATATGGACCGTATAATTCATCTGTATAAAATTATACGGACCGATATGACCAGTGAGCGGACTACTCTGCAATCCTTCAGTAAAATGGCCATAACTCTTTGTACAGATGTCTGCTTGACCTCCATGATATACCATTAGAAAGGTATTTCAAAGGGCTACAACTTTCATCAAGAAAGTTTTCCTAAATTCCTAATTAATAAAGGGGTTATGGTCGCTGGAAGTAAGGCCTTCTACAAACTCACTTGAAAACATGCCCCGTAGAGTGGCTTCCAACTTTGTTTTGCCCAAAGACGCTTCTTATGACTTGATTAGTTTTCAAAACACTTCCTATAATCCTCATATTGGTTCCATTATATTATCATCTTACGAGTCAAACCTTAGCCCGAAGCTACGAGGTGTTATAGTTGGCCTTGGGTCTTCATCAGTACCAAGATTAACTTCTTTCAAGGAGTCTACTGTGGTCTTCACCCCTTCTTCAAGTTCCAAAGGAGTATCTCTAGCATCTTCATCCTCTTATGGATCACCATCATTAAAAGATATGTGGTAACACGAGAAGATGTCCTCCAATTTCTTGGCAACCTCTATCTGAAATGAGGTATCTTGATCACTTTGTGCAGTAATATGATATGAAGAGCCTACACTTTCCTCATCTTCGTCACGCTCCTTGGTATACACCACAGTGTGAGACTTTGCTTTTAGTACCTCCCCACATGAAACCACAAGGTTTGTTTGTCGCCTCATTCTAGAAGGAATCAAACTTTGTATATCCTTCTGGGTTCTAGGCAAAGCGAGCATTTTCACGCTTTGATAATTTCTGTGGAACTTGTTCTTCTTCTTCATCTTCAACGGCCCCAATCTCTCAAACACAGAAGCTTTTGCAGCCGACATTCCAAGACGATAAAACTTGAAGGCTTTTTGTTGGAAGCAACAGGCTTATCTTCCACAGTGATGTAGTTGGTACTTGCCCCTCTTATGGATATGCTAACTGACGAAGGTTGTTTGTATCCCAAACCTTCACGTGATTGCATCATGGTAGCTCCTGATGGAAGTTTTCCTAACCTTGACGGCTCGTTGAGGTTGTACCCAACCTTGACAAATAACTTGTAAGCATTTGGATCAAAGCCTTCATTTGTACGTTTTGTAGGGAGTGCCATATTTTGCGGCGGATTCTGAGCCACGAAGTCTCCAAGTGGCTTTGAGAAAAAATTTATCGCGTCAATTCGTCTGATATGAAGAGTTACCCCCCCAAGCACATTTCCTTGAGCTTCAGATGGTTGACCTTCCTCTTTATTCAACTTTGGAACATAGCAGAGCACGGGAGTTGTCTTCTTCTTCTTCTTCTTCTTCTTCTTTTTAAAAGACACGATGTTCCCTTTATTTGGACTGGAGTGCGGCACCTCAGCATCAACTTCAGCTTTTCCAATAGTCTCATCAGCTCTTTTAGTTGTGATCTTATCAC